>NC_133329.1:298613711-298981211 GCF_042186555.1 Aquarana catesbeiana | reverse complement strand
AACTGTGTCCAACTGACAGATGAGAAACTAAAATCCAGAGGGATTCAGAGGTATAAGAGGCATAAGGGAGAGAAAGATGGGTGGAGACTCGTGCAGGATTTACAGGCAGTCAATAGGGCCGTATTACCGAGGGCCCCGGTGGTCCCAGACATGCATGTCCTCCTGAACGAGCTCTACCCAGAGAACAAGGTATTTTCTGTTATCGATAACAGTAATCATTCTTTTCCATTCCCTTACACAAAGACAGTCAGTTCTGGGTTGCATTTATGTACACGGAAAAAAAAAAAAAGGTACACATACACTAAGTTATCCCAGGGATATTGTGAAAGTCCAACTACCTTCTCACAAAGAATGTCCAATAATTTGTCTCGGTTTGTACCTCCCAGTGGGAGTTAAATTCTCTTGTATGTGGATGACATTCTGGTAGTAATGTATGTAAAATTACCATGGATCTAATGCATTTCCTCGCAGACCAAGGTCAAAAGGTCAGCAAAGACTAATTAGAACTGTGGAAAGAAAAGGTGAAATACCTGGGTTACATTTTATCTCAAGAAGGTAGACTTTTTGCATGAGATCCGAAAAGAGGCCATCCTTCAAGTCCCCAAATCACATACCAAAAAATAAATGATGTAATTTCTTGGCATGGCAAATGTCTGTAGAGCATGGATAGCAAATTATGCTACGGAGGTGGAGCCTCTTTCTGATCTCATCTATGGTTCACTAATGGCTGCAAAAGATTCCATTCAGTGGAAAGTGCAAGCAGAGGATGCATTTACGAAGGTAAAGCACCTCATTGTGGGTTATGTTTAGCCTTCCCAATTACAGTAAAGCCTTTTATCAGACTGTAGATTGTAAGGAAGGATCTCACTGATGTTCCCTTTCTAGATGCTGACATTACCTTTTGTGTTGATGGGTCTTGTAAAAAGGATGATAAAGGGGTACATCAAACGGCATACGCTATAGTAACGCATGACCAGGTCATTGAAGCCAGACCCCTTCCCAGTTCCTACTCTACACAACAAGCTGAAATTATTGCCCTATTCAGGGCCTGTAGTCTAGGGGAAGGGAAGAAAATCAATATTTATACAGACAACCAATACGCTTTTTCTACTATACACATATTTGCCCAGCAATGGAAAAATAGGGGTATGATTACATCCACAGGTAAACCAATCTCACATAGAGATTTTATCCTGGCCCTTCTTGAAAATGTACAGAAACCAACACAAGTGGCTATTTGTAAATGTACAGCACACAGAAAGGGAACAGATCCAATTACTCTAGGGAATGCACTAACAGACAAAGACCGCAAGGGAAGCTGCTACAGGACCACAAAAAAACACATATACTATACAGGTCCCCAAGAAAATGGTGAGGTACGGAAAGCTATTGATAAAACATGGTTATCAGAAATGCAGAAAACATCACCGGCAGGTGAAAAACAAAAGTGGTTATCTAAAGGGGCAACGCTGGTCAATGGTATATACACAAGTACAGAAGGTAAACCCATCTTACCTACATCACTGTTTAGATATGCTGCGTTATTGAGCCATGGGCATGCCCATATCTCAAAAGGAGGGATGGTGCAGGTGATCAATAAGGTGTTCACAACATATGGGTTTACGAACGACTCTAGAAATTTTTGCCTCACATGTCCGCTTTGTACCAGATACCATGCTCAAGGTGCTCTAAGACCCTTAAGAGGTCATTTCCCACAACCCTCTTATCCCTTTCACACAATATGCATGGATCTTATGATTATTGTTGTTTATAAAGTGGGTGGAAGCTTTTCCTGACACACCCAAATGGACAGTCAGTAGCCAAAGTACTAATCAAAGAGGTGATTCCATTTTATGGGATCCCCTCTGTGATTTACAGTGACAATGGCTCCCATTTTGTAAACCGAACAATGCAACAAATTGGTAAATGGCACAATATTGACCTAAAAAGCCACTGTGTCTACCACCCACAATCTGTGGGCACAGTGGAGAGACACAATGGTACCTTAAAGAGTAAACTAAGAAAATTGTTGAAGGAAACAGGGAAAAATAAATGGGTTTAGTGTTTGCCAATGGCATTGTTGAGTATAAGAATTACCCCTACTGCTAAAGGACTAACACCGTATGAAATGTTGTATGGTAAACCTTATTATATTCCACAACTAGCCACCGTTCCTCTCCCTAAAGAGGAAATAGACTTGACTTGTATAATAAGAATGTTTTCATAAAATATAACTGGGTCAGAATGTGTAAATGAGAAAAAGAGCTACCCTAAGACTAAAATGCAAAGTATACCCCCATCAGTACAAGCATTACCAGGAAATTTTACTTGTTTTTCTAACAATGACAGTAATGGTACAAATGTTGGCACCCTATCCCCTGAATACTGTGCAACTACAACCCTTACTACAGACATTAAGTATGAACTAAAATGGTTTCAGGAACAAAAACAGCAATTGGCTGATGTTTGGTGTCTGTGTGGAGATAAGAGACTAAGGCCCAGACTGCCACCTAGATGGGAGGGTATTTGTGCCCTTACCCGATTGCTGCTTCCCTTTTATATAGTTCCTATGAGTGATAAATTAATGAAACTACCAGGTAAATACTTTTTTTTAAAGGAATTAAGCGAGAAACACCACAAGGATCATTTGACAACCGAGTTTATATAGACGAAATAGGTGTTCCACGAGGAGTTCCAGATGGAATTAAAGCGCAGAATCAAATAACAGCAGGACTCACCTCACTTTTCATATGAGTCCAGCCCAACAAGAACGTCGACTGGATAAACTACATCTACTACAACCAGCAGAGGTTTGTAAATTACACCAGAGATGCTATTAAAGGCATAGCAGCACAATTGGACGCCACCTCTTTGACAGCGTGGCAGAACCGTATAGCGTTGGATATGTTGCTGGCAGAAAGGGGCGGGGTATGCAAAATGTTCGGCACCTTCTGCTGCACTTTTATTCCAAAAAATATGGCACCTGATGGAAGTATCACCAAGGCCTTACAAGGCCTACAAATGCTATCTGAAGAATTAGCTGAGAACTCTGGTGTAGAGAACCCCCTGACAGGACTTTTCGAAAAATGATTTGGTAAATGGGGTGATCTTGCAAAAAGTTTGCTTATCTCTATTGTCATGGCAGCCGCAGTTCTTACATTGTGTGGATGTTGCTGCATTCCCTGTATTAGGGGAATTCTTCAAAGACTGATTGACACACCTTTAACAAAAACTATGCTCCTCCAGAGCAACACTGAACTATACTCGGAACCTGATGATGAATTTACAACTCTCGCTAAGGACTTATCTGTCTAAATGACAATACCTGGTAAAATAAAATAACCTGGATATTTGAAGTATTGACATTATTAGTATAAAAGGGGGGAGATGTTAGAGAAATTATACTTTAAATGTCAGTTATGAAAGACGCCATTTTGTTTATCATGGCCTAGAAATAAACTATAGATAATATGGAGTCAGCAATATGTAGACTCAGTAATATAAAATGCTTAGATATGCAGTTTTGCATATATCCTGTATTTTTGTGTTGACTTGGGGAGTTTTCAAGTCAGTATCCTGTAACCATTGTTAGATGAAGATAACAGTCTGTAACAGACACTTCCACCTTTCCTGTTACGTCCAGAATAAAGTTGAAAATACATGAGACTGGGCATGTTTTAAGACAGGAAAGGGGGGTGTCCAGGGCTTATAAAAAAGACATGTACCACAGTATTTTCCCTAGAAATGACGATGACTGCATGAAGATGTAATGCTATTCATTTCTCTTGCATATGCAATAAATATTACCTTGATGCCCGAGGACGGTCTGAGATGGTGAATTATTTCCCTAACATTTGTGTCATTGGTTGCTAAGACATGGGCAGTCTTTGTCCTAGCAACCAATGCTGTAAATGCAAAACACAAACAGACTAATAAAAAAATGAACATACAATACTCCTCTGGCCCCTGTACACCAACTTTGAGTTTGTCTTAACAACCACCAGTTAGCTTCTAAGTGAGCTGGCGGTATTTCTTTTAGAAACTTTGGGAGCCAGAGTGACGGGTTTTTAAATTGGCGGTAGTAAAAACTACCTGAATCTCATGCGTGTGTTGGTACCTGTACCAAAACTGACGCAAGGCTTTCATGAATTAAGTTCAGGCCATACCACCAGAAAAGTTACATTACTGCTGTAAGGGTACCCCCTTAACATTGGTTTCAAGCTTGTTCTTTGCTCTGGCTTATTGCAATAAATGTATGTAGCAACAATGTTCTTCAGTAGAAAAAGAGGAACTTACAATCTTAAGAAATGTACCTGGCACTATGCCCAGAGGCTTCTATAGAAAAAGAGGAACTTGCTTGTATAGTGGAATATTTTATGACAAACGATAATTGCTTTATTAAGCACGCCTTTCAGTATGCTCATGAATAATAAGTACTGTATATGTTCTGATAAGTGTATTTTCATGATTGGATGATGTATATTTTAGGGTATATAGACCACACCCAAATAAACGAGTCTGTCCTCTATTGGTGGTAAACTATAGGTGGATTTTCTCTATTGGTTTAAGGGAAGTATTGCCTGGTCATACCCTGCTTTGTGTACTGTACTTAAGATGCTGAAAAGAGGAAATAAATTGAATAGTGCTTTCATGATACATATGTGTCTGTGCACTATTTCCGAAGCTTTGTATCTGGTAGTGTGGAACAGGGGGTGCCAGTGTTCTGACGAGAAAGTTCCCCTCTGTGGATAATTACCCCCCTGTACTGCGCAGGCGCAGCGCTTGTGCAGTACAAACAACAAGGGAGCCGCCGAAAATCTCAGAAGCTGAACAGCTGTGAGTCAGCTGTAGACGGCGCCTGCGCAATGAGCAGGACATTGTGCCCGATGCTGCAGCACGCTCCTGATGCTCGTGCTACTCTGCAAGGGGCGGGTGTATTACTGTTATATCGTAGTAAGGGGCGGATGCTACAGAAGAGGTTGAATATTAAATTAAAGGGCAGAGCTGTTTGTACGAGCATCGGGAGCGTGCAGCATTGTCTGGTAGCATCGGGAGCGTCTGTTAGAATGTGGTGTTCATTGACCCTCAGCTGTGTATGTTCGGCTATTTTCGGCAGCTCTCCGCCAGGGAACTTTTTTGGCAAGCTTCGTACTGTGCAAGCGCTGCGGGGGAACTTTTTCGGCAAGCTTCGTACTGCGCAAGTGCTACACATGCGCAGTACAGGGGGGTCCTTATCCGCCGGGGGAACTTTTTCGGCAAGACACCAGCACAGGTCAGTATAGATAAGGTAGATAGGACTAATATAAAGGAATGCATCCTTTTAGATAGATACAGTATGTACTAGAGCTGCACTATTAATCGTCAGGAATCGTTATCGCGATTTTTTCCCCGTTGCGATCTTGATAAAAGTGTTTCACGATTCTTGCTATGCAAAGAATTCTCTCTGCTCTTCTGAAGCCACAGCCAAAAAAAGGAAGAAAAAAAACACAAGAATCAGAACATTCTTTATCAGTTGAATTAAGTGTAAACATTGTAACAATTCATCAATGGAATAGACTTTGCGTGTAAATGAATTAAGTTTAACCACTTAAACACTAAACCTTTTTCGACATTTGTTGGTTTCACGTAAGATAATTTTTTTTTGCTAGAAAATTACTTAGAACCCCCAAACATTATATATATATATATATTTTTTTAGTAGAGACCCTAGAGAATAAAATGGTGATTGTTGCAATATTTTATTTCACACTGTATTTTGCACAGCTGTCTTTCAAATGCAATTTTTTTGGAAAAAAATACTCTAATGAATTAAAAAAAACAAAAACTAACCAGTAAAGTTAGCCCAATTTTTTTTGTATAATGTGAAAGATTTTACGTCGCGAGAATCATGAGAGAATCGTGATCTTTTTATTCCAAGCAAAAAAATTGTGATTCTCATTTTGGCCAGAATCATGCAGCCAGGGGCGGACTGACCACTCGGGCACTGCCCGAGGGCCCCATGCCACTAAAGGGCCCCATCAGGGTTTCCAGCCTCAATAAAACCAGGGACAGTATGTAAAAATCTGTGTTTTTTTTTAAATCCCAAGATTATAGCTGCCCCGCCTCTCCAGTACCTTTTCCGTGTGTGTATGTGTATTCTGTGTGTGTATACTGTGTGTGTATATTGTGTGTCTGTGTGTGTATACTGTATGTGTGTGTGTATACTGTGGGGCCCCATAATCTCCTATTGCCTGGGGGCCCCATAATCTTCTCCTATTGCCCGGGGGCCCCATAATCTCCTATTGCCTGGGGGCCCCATGAGTTGTCAGTCCGCCCCTGCGTGCAGCTCTAATATGTACTGTTAAGTTGTTGCATATCTGGGATATTCTTTTAATTGGTGTCAGTTAGTGGGATGGGCGTGGCCGTCAGACGATGAGCTGTTAAGGTCAGCCATTAGGCGATAAGCTGCTTCTAATGCATATTGTCACACCCAATTGCCCTCCCATCTCGGACAGGAGCTTCGAGTGCTGAAGTAGCGCCAGGAGGAGCACTTGAGCTTGGAGCTCGTGCAGGACCACTTGAGCTTGGAGTTTGCGGGGATATTGTTAAGCCAAGGCAGTACAGGTAGTGACAAGAAATTAACCCTTTCAGCTGAGAGGTGAAAAGTTTCTCCATTCCACATGCCCAGACAAAATTAGAGTAATAAGTGCTTATGTATGCTTTCAAATAGAAAATTGTTAAGTAGATGTATTATAAGTCTCTGGAAGCCTTAAAAGAGAAGTATGGGTTTGTTTTTTTTTGCTAATCATACTTACCTCAGTGGATGGAGCATTAGACCGATGCTGCAGCTGTCCCCTGGCATTTCTGCACTGAGAACCGAGCCACCAAACACAGCCGATGGCTCGGTTCTCACTCCTCTCCGAGCAGAGCGATGGTCTGCTTCTCCACGCTTATTGGAGCGATGAGCTGTGGAGGAGCAGGGAGAGGCCATCTCAGCCGCTTGCTGAGACTGCAGTCAATCAAGGCAGCTGGCGGATCCGGACTTGGGAAGTCAGGATGAGGCGCTGCCTCGACTGATGGCAGTGACGTCAGCGGAGAGCGGACTTCAGACCGCTCTCTGCTGAAAACGGGTCACAGGAGTGCAAAATGAAATGGAACTCCTGTGACTCATAGGATAAGCCCAGCCTAAAAAAGCTCAGGCTGGACTTCTCCTTTAAGCCATTTGCCAGCGAGGGTCCACCCTGTGACCTGGTGAAATCGTGACCATAAAAACATGGTGACGGTCTGAAAGAGTCAGAATAGGGCCTGAGTAGTTAAGAAGTATTTGACAGTGCTATACGTTAGTGCATGCCAGCTTAGGACCTACACAGAGAATAATTGCACAGTCAAAGGTACATAGTAGGTGAGGTTGAAAAAAAGACACAAGTCCATCAAGTCCAACCTATGTGTGTGTTTATAAGTCAGTATTACCTTGTATATCCCTGTATGTTTTGATCGTTCAGGTGCTTATCTAATAGTTTTTTGAAACTATCAATACCCTCCGCTGAGACCACCACCTGTGGAAGGGAATTCCACATTCTTCCCACGCTTACGGTAAAGAACCCTCTACGTAGTTTATGGTTAAAACTCTTTTCTTCTAATTTTAATGAGTGGCCACGTGTCTTGTTAAACTCCCTTCCGCAAAAAAGTTTTATCCCTATTGTGGGGTCACCAGTATGGTATTTATGAATTGAAATTATATCCCCTCTTAAGCGTCTCTTCTCCAGAGAGAATAAGTTCAGTGCTCGCAACCTTTCTTCATAACTAATATCCTCCAGACCCTTTATTAGGTTTGTTGCCCTTCTTTGTACACGCTCCATTTCCAGTACATCCTTCCTGAGGACTAGTGCCCAGAACTGGACAGCATACTCTAGGTGCGGCCGGACCAGAGTCTTGTAGAGTGGGAGAATTATCGCTTTATCCCTGGAGGTAATCCTTTTTTAATGCATGCCAATATTCTGTTTTCTTTGTTAGCAGCAGCTTGGCATTGCATGCCATTGCTAAGCCTATCATCTATTAGGACCCCCAGATCCTTTTCCATCCTAGATTCCCCCAGAAGGTTCTCCCCTTGGTGTATAGATTGCCTTCATATTTTTGCCACCCAATGCATTATTTTACATTTTTCTACATTAAACCTCATTTGCCATATAGTTGCCCACCCCATTAAAGGGGTTGTAAACCCTTGAGTTTTTTCACCTTAATGCATCCTATGCATTAAGATGAAAAACATCTGTCACTGACGGCCCCCCAGCCCCCCTGTTTTACTCACCTGAGTCCTGTATTCCCCCGCTGAAGACGTGCTCTTCCTCTCTGCCTGGGGTTCTTGGATCTTGATTGGATAGATTTATAGCAGCGCAGCCATTGGCTCCCGCTGTTGTCAATCAAATCCAATGATTCGGATAACAGGCCGCAGCGCCAAGTCCTACATTCGGCGTCTATGGACGCCGAATGCTGGATCCGGGGGCACGTCCGCAAGGTAACCGCCGGGACAGCACTTCTCCTAGGGGGTTATACAATGCGGGAGGAGCTGCCAGCGCCGCCAGGGGACTCCAGAAGTCGAGGATCGGGGCCACTCTGTGAAAAACGAACTGCACAGTGGAGGTAAGTATGACATGTTTGTTATTTAAAAAAAAAATAAAAAACAAAGCCTTACAATCACTTTAAACAGAGTTTTTCAAAGTGCAAAGATCCAGATCAGTCCATTTCTGTTGATGAGAATCACAATCTAAAGCCCTTACTGCCAACTTACCTAACAGTATGATCCTGGATTGTGGAAGGAATTGTGTCCAAGGTGAGGTTTGAATTCAAATCTCAGATCCAACCATGTCAACACCATGTAACACTAACCCCAAAGAAGTCGCTGGTTAAGATGGGTACTCTGTTGCTGTCCTTAACCTCCTCAAAGACCTCAGCCCCTCTGACACACCAGGCTGAGTAAACCAACAGCAATATCATGAGAAAATCACTGACAGTATCACTGAGTAGCCAGCAATAATGCTGTTTCAAAGGAACAGAAGAACTAAATAAAAAAAACAAAAAAAACGTAATGTAATGTTGTCAAACAAAGTTAGTTGCAGGCATGCAGAGGTAAAATATAATACAAATATTAATGCTAATACACTTTAGTACTCAGGATAATTAGTAATAAGGCCAAGGACTTGGATGATCAGCTTAACCACTTCAGCCCCGGACCATTATGCTGCCTAAGGACCAGAGGACTTTTTCCAATTTGGCACTGCGTCGCTTTAACTGCTAATTGCGCGGTCATGCAATGCTGTACCCAAACGAAATTTGCGTCCTTTTCTTCCCACAAATAGAGCTTTCTTTTGATGGCATTTGATCACCTCTGCTGTTTTTTATTTTTTGCGCTATAAACAGAAAGAGACCGAAAATTTTGAAAAAAAATGATATTTTCTACTGTTTGTTATAAAAAAAATCCAATAAACTCAATTTTAGTCATACATTTAGGCCAAAATGTATTCGGCCACATGTCTTTGGTAAAAAAAAAGTCAATAAGCGTATATTTATTGGTTTGCGCAAAAGTTATAGTGTCTACAAACATTTTCTGGAATTTACACTCATACATTTAGTTTATGACTGCCTATATCATTTCTTGAGGTGCTAAAATGGCAGGGCAGTACAACCCCCCCCCCCAAATGACCCCATTTTGGAAAGTAGACACCCCAAGAAAATTGCTGAGAGACATGTTGAACCCATTGAATATTTATTTTTTTTGTCCCAAGTGATTGAATAATGACAAAAAAAAAAAATATTTACAAAAAGTTGTCACTAAATGATATATTGCTCACACAGGCCATGGGCATATGTGGGATTGCACCCCAAAATACATTCTGCTGCTTCTCCTGAGTATGAGGATACCACATGTGTGGGACTTTTTGGGAGCCTAGCCGCGTACGGGGCCCCGAAAACCAATCACCGCCTTCAGGATTTCTAAGGGCATAAATTTTTTATTTCACTCCTCACTACCTATCACAGTTTTGAAGGCCATAAAATGCCCAGATGGCACAAACCCACCCCAAATGACCCCACTTTGGAAAGTAGACACCCCAAGCTATTTGCTGAGAGGTATAGTGAGTATTTTGAAGACCTCACTTTTTGTCACAAAGTTTTGAAAATTGAAAAAAGAAAAAAAAAAGTTTTTTCTTGTCTTTCTTCATTTTCAAAAACAAATGAGAGCTGCAAAATACTCACCATGCCTCTCAGCAAATAGCTTGGGGTGTCTACTTTCCAAAATGGGGTCATTTGGGGGGTTTTGTGCCACCTGGGCATTCCATGGCCTCCAAAACTGTGATAGGCAGTGAAGAGTGAAATCAAAAATTTATGCCCTTAGAAAGCCTGAAGGCGGTGCTTGGTTTTCGGGGTCCCGTACGCGGCTAGGCTCCCAAAAAGTCTCACACATGTGGTATCCCCGTACTCAGGAGAAGCAACAGAATGTATTTTGGGGTGTACTTTCACATATTCCCATGGCATGTTTAAGCAATATATCATCTAGTGACAACTTTGTGCAAAAAAAAAAAAGAAAAAAATTGTCTCCTTCCCGCAACTTGTGTCACAATATAAAATATTCCATGGACTCGACATGACTCTCGGCAAATAGCTTGGGGTGTCTACTTTCCAAAATGGGGTCATTTGGGGGGGGGGGGGGTTGAACTGTCCTGGTATTTTATGCACAACATTTAGAAACTTATGTCACACATCACCCACTCTTCTAACCACTTACAAAGCCCTTTCTGACACTTTTTGTTTACATGAAAAAATTATTTTTTTTTGCAAGAAAATTACTTTGAACCCCCAAAAATTATATATTTTTTTAAAGCAAATGTCCTACAGATTAAAATGGTGGGTGTTTCATTTTTTTTTCACACAGTATTTGCGCAGCGATTTTTCAAACGCATTTTTTGGGGAAAAAACACACTTTTTTAAATTTTAATGCACTAAAACACACTATATTGCCCAAATGTTTGATGAAATAAAAAAGATGATCTTAGGCCGAGTACATGGATACCAAACATGACATGCTTTAAAATTGCGCACAAACGTGCAGTGGCGACAAACTGAATACATTTTTAAAAGCCTTTACAGGTTACCACTTTAGATTTACAGAGGAGGTCTACTGCTAAAATTACTGCCCTCGATCTGACGTTCGCGGTGACACCTCACATGCATGGTGCAATTGCTGTTTACATTTGACGCCAGACCGACGCTTGCGCGAGAGCAGGGGGGGGAGGGGTGCTTTTTTTTTTTTTTTTTTTTTTTTTTGCTTTTTTATCTTATTTTTAAACTGTTCCTTTATTTTTTTTATTTTTTTATCATTTTTATTGTTATCTCAGGGAATGTAAATATCCCCTATGATAGCAATAGGTAGTGACAGGTACTCTTTTTTGATAAAAATGGGGTCTATTAGACCCTAGATCTCTCCTCTGCCCTCAAAGCATCTGACCACACCAAGATCAGTGTGATAAAATGCTTTCCCAATTTCCCAATGGCGCTGTTTACATCCGGCGAAATCTAAGTCATGAAATGCTCGTAGCTTCCGGTTTCTTAGGCCATAGAGATGTTTGGAGCCACTCTGTTCTCTGATCAGCTCTATGGTCAGCTGGCTGAATCACCGGCTGCATTCTCAGGTTCCCTGTTGAGACAGGAGAGCCAGAGAAAAACACGGAAGACGGTGGGGGAGGGGGGCATTCCCTCCCACTGCTTGTAAAAGCAGTCTAGAGGCTAATTAGCCGCTAGGATTGCTTTTACATGAAAGCCGCTGGCTGAAAAGAATGATACCAAGATGATACCTAAACCTGCAGGCATCATTCTGGTATAACCACTCAAAGTCGTGAATGGCGTACCTGAAGACAAAAAAATGGTTAACAATAAAACACAGTAAACGGTAAAGTATAAAAAATTGCATACCTGAAAAGCAAACATGATAAAACATAATAACAATAAAACATTGCAGAATAGAGTACAGTAAAAAAGAGCAGAACAATAGAGAGAGAATAGAGAGAGAGAGAACAATGAAACGACAACTATTTTTTTTTTTTTATATATATTTTTTTTTAATTTACACTTTTTTTTGTAACTAACTTTTATAACTGTAACCGGTTCCAGGTTCGGGTCTCTCAAAATGCGATGGCATCTTGGGAGACCCTGTGAAAGTGTGCCTAGTCTGTGCAATGCTGTACCCTACGCTAATACTCAACTAGTGAATGGTAGCGTTCAAAACATTCACCAATGCAAAGACCAGGATTGTCAGGACAGGAGGGACAATAATAGCGGGTGTCACGCCTATAGCCGCGCTTTCTACAGACACGACATCTGTTTTGGGGGGGTTCGCTGGGTAGGGGTACTCGGGAGGACATAAAGAAAATGCCTCTCATGCAGCTGACTGCATTTGGTTGGGGATGTGAATGGGGGAAGTACGGGCGCTGCAGAAGTGGTGGGTTCCCTATTAGGATTGGCGAATGCAGCAGGAAGGGCATTATGGACACGATGGCCTGTTTGTCTTCTTCTTGGTGGCAGCGGGACACTACTTGTGCTTGCCACCTCACCAGCTTGAACTGCACTTATGGGACTCGCCATGTCACCAAGTGTTACTGCAGTGCAGGTTTGACTACGACCGGGGTGTACTAGGCCGCTGGTGCTTGCCAGTTCACCAAAACGCTACAAAAAAAACTGATAGCGATCGCAGTGATCAGGCCTGACTCTGCGAACGCTGCAGTTATGCGTTTAGTGTTTTGTAAGTGACAGTGATCGATCGATAGTGCACTTGCGTGGGCTGGGCCGGGCGGAGGGGCAAAACGCAGGTGCTATCAGGTATCTGGGCTGATCCCGCTAACACTGCGTTTTTGGGAACCCTAAACTGCTGGGGACGCTAGTATAGATCAGATCGGATCAGATATTGATCCGTTCAGATACTATACCACTAAGGGAGGCATATGCTGCGTGCGTGGGTGTTAGCGGTACTGGGGTTAACCTGACGCTGCCTGGGGTTGGTGCTTGCCAGTTCACCAAAACGCTACCAAAAAAACTGTTAGCGATCGCAGGAATCAGGCCTGACTCTGCGAACGCTGCAGTTATGTGTTTAGTGTTTTGTAAGTGACAGTGATCGATCGATACTGCACTTGGATGGGCTGGGCTGGGCCAGGCGGAGGGGCAAAACGCAGGTGCTAGCAGGTATCTGGGCTGATCCCGCTAACACTGCGTTTTTGGGAACACTAAACTGCTGGGGACGCCAGTATAGATCTGATCGGATCAGATATTGATCCGTACAGATACTATACCACTAAGGGAGGCGTATGCTGCGTGCGTGGGTGTTAGCGGTACTGGCGCTAATCTGACGCTGCCTGGGGCGACTCATATCACCGCCGGGCGATCAGGGGGCTAAACCTTTATTCGGTAATAAACGGCGGGTGCCCTGACACTATAAAAAATAAACGAACTAACCAGCGTCACCCGTAACGGTTATACAGTGACCAGTGGTGAAAGGGTTAACTAGGGGGCAATCAAGGGGTTAAAACATTTATTAGGTAGTATATGGGGGTCCCTGTCGCTATAAAAGGCTGACAACGAACCTAAATATTTACCTCCCTAACTAGCGTCACCAGTGACACTAATACTGCGATCAGAAAAATGATCGCTTAGCGACACTGACGACAGGGGGTGATCAAGGGGTTAAAACTTTATTAGGGGGGTTAGTGGGGTACCCTAGACCTGAAGGGGGCTAACAGTAACTGTCCTACCACACTAACTGTCACAAACTGACACCATGCAGTAATCAGAAAAAAAAAAAACTGCTTGGTGTCAGTGTGACGGGGGGGGGGAGGGGTGATTAGGGGGTGATCGGGGGGGGGATTGGGAGGTAAAGGGGGGTGTTTGTGTGCCTGGCATGTTCTACTGTGTGTGTAGTGTGTTGTGCACTCACATTACAGTCTTCTCTCCTCGGCGCCGGAACGGAAAATACCGAGGAGAGATGACATGATTTCCTTTGCTGCTGTTTAGCATACAGCAGCATAGGAATGATCTGATTGGCCGGCGGCGATCGCGAGGGGGGGCCACGAACGGATGGTCTCCCCCTCATCTCCGATCGCCGCTGGACAAAAGGGGACCGCCTCGGGCACCGGGGGGGGTCCGAACGGACCCCCCGCCCGCGGGAGGCAGATCACGTACATATACGTGATTCTGCCTGCCCGTGCCACCTTGCCGACGTACATCGGTGTGAGGCGGTCCTTAAGTGGTTAAACAGTAACATCGCCACCTAAAGTGCAGCAGTGAGCAGTCATATGACCTATGTTACAATTCACCAGAGCTACTTTGTACACTAATGGCAGTTATGCTAGACATAGAACTGTCTGGTAAGCACTTGTAGTATTTGAAACGTCAGATACTACAACTCTGAGAGTTAAAACCCCTGTCAATATTTATTGCTGTCTGTGCCTCCCTTAGGGAGATTCACCCTTTCTATTTGTCCTGTTTACCATAACCATTAGCATTGAAAATTAAAGTAAAAGAAAATCCAAAATTTTAGGTTGTCCCCAGAAAAGTAATAGAGGGGAAATCTTCCAATGATGACACTAGTTCTGATGGCATGGGGGCCCCCAAGGGATTCCCTGAATTTGCAGGGATTTCCTCTCACTTCCTGTTTTGGCTATGGGGCAGAATGTGAAGGTAAATCTCCCCAATGGGGCAACAAATGGCAAAAAAAAACAACAGGGGTTATAAACATCCCTTACGCTATCCAAAATGAAAAAAAAAGTTTTGCCTATAGTTCTGCTTTCAATAAAACAGTATCATGGAACAATTTTCAAGTATAATAATAAAAATCTAGAGTTATGACCCTGAAAGTGCTCCAGGTTAAAGGGGAAGGAGCCTAGCAATGGCGCTGCCAGAGAGACCTTGCTAGGAGGTTCCAGGTTTCTATGCATTAAGGTGAAAAAACACCTGGCAGTCACCGGCCCCCCAGCCCCCCATTTTACTTACCTGAGCCCCTTCATCTCCTCGGTGGGGACACGCTCTCCTTCTCTCCACGGGGTCCCGGCTCTTGATTGGATAGATTAATAGCAGAGCAGCCATTGGCAAATCCAATGATGCGGGGGAGGGGCCGTGTCCAGCATTCGTGTCTGTGGATGCAAATGCTAGACTCGGGAGCACGCCCGCAAGGTGACCCTCTCGGGAGAGCGCTTCTCCTAGGGGGTTATCTGATGCGGGGAGGAGCCGCCAGGGCCGCCAAGGGAACCCCAGAAGAGGATGTTTGGGGCCACTCTGTGC
The DNA here is from genome assembly GCF_042186555.1 of Aquarana catesbeiana. NCBI lineage: Eukaryota > Metazoa > Chordata > Amphibia > Anura > Ranidae > Aquarana > Aquarana catesbeiana. The sequence continues at coordinate 298,965,914 of NC_133329.1, read as the reverse complement.
AAAATGAGCTGCACAGTGGAGATAAGTATGACATGTTTGTTATTTTAAAAAAATAAAAAACAAGCCTTTACAATCACTTTCATTTGTTCCGATTTTCTTGCAAGGTTTCCACTGCAGAGAAGTTATTGCCCTGCTTAGCTTAGTATCATCCGCAAATACAGATTGAACTGTTTACCCCATCTTTCAGGTCATTTATGAATAAATGAAATAGAATTGGTCTCAGCACAGAACCCTGTGGGACCCCACTACTGACCATTCCTAGTATTCCCCATTTATCACCACCCTCTGAACACACCCTTGTAGCCAGGTTTCAATCCATGTAATCACCCTATGGTCCATGCCAATGGACCCTATTTTGTACAGTAAACTTTCATAGGGAACTGTGTCAAATGCTTTTGCAAAATCCAGATACACCATGTCTACGGGCCTTCCTTTATCTAGATGGCAACTCACTTCCTCATAGAGGGTTAAAAGATTAGTTTGGCCAGAACGATTCTTCATGAATCCATGCTGATTACTGCTAATGATACCGTATTCATTACTAAAATTTTGTATATAGTCCCTTATTATCCCCTCCAAGAGCTTGCATACTATTGATAGTAATCTAACTGGTCTAACAATGGTCTGGCAATTACTTGACTGAGTTCCCTAAGTACCCTCGGGTGCAAGCCATCTTGTTCCGGTGATTTATTAATGTTAAGTTTCCCAAGTCTAATTCTAATTCTGTCCTCTGTTAGCCATGAGGGTGCTTCCTGTGACATGTCATGAGGATAAGCACTGCAGTTTTGGTTACTAAAGCCCCTGATTCCCTCGTGAACATTGAGGAGAAGAATAAATTCAATACCTTCGCCATCAGCCCATCCTTTGTAACCAGATGTCCTTCCTCATTCTTTATGGGGCCAATATGGTCTGTCCTCCCTTTTTTACTGTTTACATACTTAACCACTTGACGACCGCCTCACGCCGATTTACGTCGGCAAGGTGGCACGGACAGGCAAAATCACGTACATATACGTGATTTGCCTTCCGCGGGTGGGGGGTCCGATCGGACCCCCCCCCCCGGTGCCCGAGACGGTCGTCTTTTCTCCCACGGCGATCGGAGATGAGGGGGAGGCCATCCGTTCGTGGCCCCCCCCTCGCGATCGCCGCCGGCCAATGAGAACATTCCTTTGCTGCTGTATGCTAAACAGCAGCAAAGGAAATGATGTCATCTCTCCTCGGCTCGGTAATTTCCGTTCCGGCCCGAGGAGAGAAGACAGGTATGTAAGTGCACAACACACACACACACAGTAGAACATGCCAGGCACACAAAACACCCCGATCCCCCCCCCCCGATCGCCCCCCAATCACCCCCCCCCCCCTGTCACAAACTGACACCAGCAGTTTTTTTTTTTTCTGATTACTGCATTGGTGTCAGTTTGTGACAGTTACAGTGTTGGGACAGTTAGTATTACCCCCCTGTAGGTCTAGGATACCCCCCTAACCCCCCCTAATAAAGTTTTAACCCCTTGATCACCCCCTGTCACCAGTGTCACTAAGCGATCATTTTTCTGATCGCTGTATTAGTGTCGCTGGTGACGCTAGTTAGTGAGGTAAATATTTAGGTTCGCCGTCAGCGTTTTATAGCGACAGGGACCCCCATATACTAGCTAATAAATGTTTTAACCCCTTGATTGCCCCCTAGTTAACCCTTTCACCAGTGATCACCGTATAACTGTTACGGGTGACGCTGGTTAGTTTGTTTATTTTTTATAGTGTCAGGGCACCCGCCGTTTATTACTGAATAAAGGTTTAGCCCCCTGATCGCCCGGCGGTGATATGCGTCGCCCCAGGCAGCGTCAGATTAGCGCCAGTACCGCTAACACCCACGCACGCAGGATACGCCTCCCTTAGTGGTATAGTATCTGTACGGATCAATATCTGATCCGATCAGATCTATACTAGCGTCCCCAGCAGTTTAGGGTTCCCAAAAACACAGTGTTAGCGGGATCAGCCCAGATACCTGCTAGCACCTGCGTTTTGCCCCTCCGCCCGGCCCAGCCCAAGTGCAGTATCAATCGATCACTGTCACTTACAAAACACTAAACGCATAACTGCAGCGTTCGCAGAGTCAGGCCTGATCCCTGCGATCGCTAACAGTTTTTTTGGTAGCATTTTGGTGAACTGGCAAGCACCAGCCCCAGGCAGCGTCAGGTTAGCGCCAGTAGCGCTAACACCCACGCACGCACCGTACAGCTCCCTTAGTGGTATAGTATCTGATCGGATCAATATCTGATCCGATCAGATCTATACTAGCGTCCCCAGCAGTTTAGGGTTCCCAAAAACGCAGTGTTAGCGGGATCAGCCCAGATACGTGCTAGCACCTGCGTTTTGCCCCTCCGCCCGGCCCAGCCCACCCAAGTGCAGTATCGATCGATCACTGACACTTACAAAACACTAAACGCATAACTGCAGCGTTCGCAGAGTCAGGCCTGATCCCTGCGATCGCTAACAGTTTTTTTGGTAGTATTTTGGTGAACTGGCAAGCACCAGCCCCAAGCAGCGTCAGATTAGCGCCAGTACCGCTAACACCCACGCACGCACCGTACACCTCCCTTAGTGGTATAGTATCTGAACGGATCAATATCTGATCCGATCAGATCTATACTGGCGTCCCCAGCAGTTTAGGGTTCCCAAAAACGCAGTGTTAGCGGGATCAGCCCAGATACCTGCTAGCACCTGCATTTTGCCCCTCCGCCCAGCCCAGCCCACCCAAGTGCAGTATCGATCGATCACTGTCACTTACAAAACACTTAACGCATAACTGCAGCGTTTGCAGAGTCAAGCCTGATCCCTGCGATCGCTAACAGTTTTTTTGGTAGCTTTTTATTGAACTGGCTAGCGCCAGCGGCCTAGTACACCCCGGTCGTAGTCAAACCAGCACTGCAGTAACACTTGGTGACGTGGCGAGTCCTATAAGTGCAGTTCAAGCTGGTGAGGTGGCAAGCACAAGTAGTGTCCCCGCTGCCACCAAGAAGACAAACACAGGCCCGTCGTGCCCATAATGCCCTTCCTGCTGCATTCGCCAATCCTAATTGGGAACCCACCGCTTCTGCAGCGCCCGTACTTCCCCCATTCACATCCCCAACCAAATGCAGTCGGCTGCATGAGAGGCATTTTCTTTATGTCATCCCGAGTACCCCTACCCAACGAACCCCCCCAAAAAAGATGTCGTGTCTGCAGCAAGGGCGGATATAGGCGTGACACCCGCTATTATTGTCCCTCCTGTCCTGACAATCCTGGTCTTTGCATTGGTGAATGTTTTGAACGCTACCATACACTAGTTGAGTATTAGCGTAGGGTACAGCATTGCACAGACTAGGCACACTTTCACAGGGTCTCCCAAGATGCCATCGCATTTTGAGAGACCCGAACCTGGAACCGGTTACCGTTATAAAAGTTACAGTTACAAAAAAAGTGTAAAAAAAAAAAATATATATAAAATAAAAAAAAATTGTTGTCGTTTTATTGTTCTCTCTCTCTCTATTCTCTCTCTCTTGTTCTGCTCTTTTTTACTGTATTCTATTCTGCAATGTTTTATTGTTATTATGTTTTATCATGTTTGCTTTTCAGGTATGCAATTTTTTATACTTTACCGTTTACTGTGCTTTATTGTTAACCATTTTTTTGTCTTCAGGTACACCATTCACGACTTTGAATGGTTATACCAGAATGATGCCTGCAGGTTTAGGTATCATCTTGGTATCATTCTTTTCAGCCAGCGGTCGGCTTTCATGTAAAAGCAATCCTAGTGGCTAATTAGCCTCTAGACTGCTTTTACAAGCCGTGGGAGGGAATGCCCCCCCCCACCATCTTCCGTGTTTTTCTCTGGCTCTCCTGTCTCAACAGGGAACCTGAGAATGCAGCCGGTGATTCAGCCAGCTGACCATAGAGCTGATCAGAGACCAGAGTGGCTCCAAACATCTCTATGGCCTAAGAAACCGGAAGCTACGATCATTTTATGACTTTGCCGGATGTAAATAGCGCCATTGGGAAATTGGGGAAGCATTTTATCACACCGATCTTGGTGTCATCAGATGCTTTGAGGGCAGAGGAGAGATCTAGGGTCTAATAGACCCCAATTTTTTCAAAAAAGAGTACCTGTCACTACCTATTGCTATCATAGGGGATATTTGCATTCCCCGAGATAACAATAAAAATGAAAAAAAAAAAAAAAAAATGAAAGGAACAGTTTAAAAATAAGATAAAAAAGCAAAAAAATAATAAAGAAAAAAAAAAAAAAAAAAAAGCACCCCTGTCGCCCCCTGCTCTCGCGCTAAGGTGAACGCAAACGGCGGTCTGTCGTCAAACGTAAACAGCAATTGCACCATGCATGTGAGGTATCGCCGCGAAGGTCAGATCGAGGGCAGTAATTTTTGTAGTAGACCTCCTCTGTAAATCTAAAGTGGTAACCTGTAAAGACTTTTAAAGGCTTTTAAAAATGCATTTATTTTGTTGCCACTGCACGTTTGTGCGCAATTTTAAAGCATGTCATGTTTGGTATCCATGTACTCGGCCTAAGATCATCTTTTTTATTCCATCAAACATTTGGGCAATATAGTGTGTTTTAGTGCATTAAAATTTAAAAAAGTGTGTTTTTTCCCCAAAAAATGCGTTTGAAAAATCGCTGCGCAAATACTGTGTGAAAAAAAAAAAATGAAACACCCACCATTTTAATCTGTAGGGCATTTGCTTTAAAAAAATATATAATGTTTGGGGGTTCAAAGTAATTTTTTTGCAAAAAAAAAATAACTTTTTCATGTAAACAATGAGTGTCAGAAAGGGCTTTGTCTTCAAGTGGTTAGAAGAGTTGGTGATGTGTGACATAAGCTTCTAAATGTTGTGCATAAAATGCCAGGACAGTTCAAAACCCCCCCAAATGACCCCATTTTGGAAAGTAGACACCCCAAGCTATTTGCTGAGAGGCATGTCGAGTCCATGGAATATTTTATATTGCGACACAAGTTGCGGGAAAGAGACAAATTTTTTTTTTTTTTTTTTGCACAAAGTTGTCACTAAATGATATATTGCTCAAACATGCCATGGGAATATGTGAAATTACACCCCAAAATACATTCTGCTGCTTCTCCTGAGTACGGGGATACCACATGTGTGAGACTTTTTGGGAGCCTAGCCGCGTACGGGACCCCGAAAACCAAGCACCGCCTTCAGGCTTTCTAAGGGCGTGAATTTTTGATTTCACTCTTCACTGCCTATCACAGTTTCGGAGGCCATGGAAAGCCCAGGTGGCACAAAACCCCCCCAAATGACCCCATTTTGGAAAGTAGACACCCAAAGCTATTTGCTGAGAGGTATAGTGAGTATTTTGCAGACCTCACTTTTTGTCACAAAGTTTTGAAAATTGAAAAAAGAAAAAAAAAAAAGTTTTTTCTTGTCTTTCTTCATTTTCAAAAACAAATGAGAGCTGCAAAATACTCACCATGCCTCTCAGCAAATAGCTTGGGGTGTCTACTTTCCAAAATGGGGTCATTTGGGGGGGTTTTGTGCCACCTGGGCATTCCATGGCCTCCGAAACTGTGATAGGCAGTGAAGAGTGAAATCAAAAATTTTCACCCTTGGAAATCCTGAAGGCGGTGCTTGGTTTTCGGGGCCCCGTACGCGGCTAGGCTCCCAAAAAGTCCCACACATGTGGTATCCCCATACTCAGGAGAAGCAGCTAAATGTATTTTGGGGTGCAATTCCACATATGCCCATGCCCTGTGTGAGCAATATATCATTTAGTGACAACTTTGTGCAAAAAAAAAAAAAAAGTGTCACTTTCCAGCAACTTGTGTCAAAATATAAAATATTCCATGGACTCAATATGCCTCTCAGCAAATAGCTTGGGGTGTCTACTTTCCAAAATGGGGTCATTTGGGGGGGTTTTGTGCCACCTGGGCATTCCATGGCCTCTGAAACTGTGATAGGCAGTGAAGAGTGAAATCAAAAATTTACACCCTTAGAAATCCTGAAGGCGGTGCTTGGTTTTCGGGGCCCCGTACGCGGCTAAGCTCCCAAAAAGTCCCACAGATGTGGTATCCCCATACTCAGGAGAAGCAGCTGAATGTATTTTGGGGTGCAATTCCACATAGGCCCATGGCCTGTGTGAGCAATATATCATTTAGTGACAACTTTTTGTAAATATTTTTTTTTTTGTCATTATTCAATCACTTGGGACAAAAAAAATAAATATTCAATGGGTTCAACATGCCTCTCAGCAATTTCCTTGGGGTGTCTACTTTCCAAAATGGGGTCATTTGGGGGGGTTTGTACTGCCCTGCCATTTTAGCACCTCAAGAAATGACATAGGCAGTCATAAACTAAAAGCTGTGTAAATTACAGAAAATGTACCCTAGTTTGTAGACGCTATAACTTTTGCGCAAACCAATAAATATATGCTTATTGACATTTTTTTTACCAAAGACATGTGGCCGAATACATTTTGGCCTAAATGTATGACTAAAATTTAGTTTATTGGATTTTTTTTATAACAAAAAGTAGAAAATATCATTTTTTTTCAAAATTTTCGGTCTTTTTCCGTTTATAGCGCAAAAAATAAAAACTGCAGAGGTGATCAAATACCATCAAAAGAAAGCTCTATTTGTGGGAAGAAAAGGACGCAAATTTCGTTTGGGTACAGCATTGCATGACCGCGCAATTAGCAGTTAAATCGACGCAGTGCCAAATTGGAAAAAGACCTCTGGTCCTTAGGCATCATAATGGTCCGGGGCTCAAGTGGTTAAAGAATTTCTTGGGATTTTTTTTGCTCTCCTCCGCTATGTGTCTTTCGTGTTTTATCTTAGCCGCCTTAATGGCACCCTTACATTTCTTTTGAATTCTTTGTAAAGTCTGAATGCTGATGACATTGGAGTTAAGCCATCCAGGACTTTTGTTTGCACTTTTAAACGTATTACCCAATGGGATGCACTGGCTAATGCCCTTATTTAATATGCTGTTAAAGTGAACCCATCTCTCCTCTGTGTTCTTTGTTCCTAAGATTTTATCCAAATTTATGCCTTTCAGCAAGGTTTGTAGTTCAGGGAAGTTGGCTCTTTTGAAATTCAGTGTCTTTGTTTTCCCCTTATGTTTCCTATTTGCGTGATTTATACAGAAGCCAATTGACCTGTGATCGCTGTTTCCTAAATTGCCCAGTATTTCCACATCAGTGATCAGGTCTGTATTGTTGGTAATCAGTAGATCTAGTAACGCTTTATTTCTAGTTGATGCGGCTACCATCTGACTCATGAAATTGTCCTGCAAGACAGTTAGGAACTGGCAAACCTTAAACGAATGTGTGGTTCCCTCATGTGTGGTTGCCCAGTCTATGTCTGGATAATTAAAATACCCCATTATGATGACACTTCCCATCCTTGCTGTTAATCCAGATTGTGATAGGAGGTCCACCTCTGCCTCCTTCCTCAGGTTAGGGGGCCTATAGCATACTTCCAGTATTATTTTCCCCTTAGCTTCATCCTTTTGGAGCTCCACCCATAAGGATTCCACCTCCTCTCTAGCTCCCTTAGTGATGTCATCTCTCACATTCAATTGTACATTATTATTGATATATATAGACATACCCCTCCTCCTTTTTTACCCTCTCTATCACTGCCATAAAGGGTATACCCTTGAATGTTTGCCAGCCAATGATAAGAGCTGTTGAACCAGGTCTCTGAAATTCCCACAAAATCCAAATCCTTGTACAACAGTATCTCTAGTTCACCCATCTTGTCCGCCAGGCTCCTGGCATTGGTGAACATGCCACGTAGTTTAGACCGGTCGCATACTATCCTCTTATTGGTTTTCCAAGATTGCAACTAGGACTTGATACTATACTTACCTTGGGTTTATGTGCTTTAGTCAACCTACCACTATTGCCTTCAATACTACCCTCTGGAATATGTTCCGCGTTTACTATCTCTACCTCTGGACCCTCCCCCTGTCGCCTAGTTTAAAAACCCCTCTAACTTTTTGGCCATCTTTACTCCCAGCAGATCTGCACCCTCCTTATTTAGGTGCAGCCCGTCCCTTCTATAGGACTGGTGACCGACTGAGAAGTTGGCCCAGTCCTCCAGGAACCCAAACCCCCCTTACTACACCAGCTCCTCAGCTACGTGTTTACTTCCCTAATCTCCCTCTGCCTTTCTGGTGTGGCTCGAGGTACCAGTAGTATTCCTGAGAATACTACCTGAGAGGTCGTTTTCCTCAATTTAGCTCCTAAGTCCCTAAAATCGTTCTTTAGGACACTCCATCTGACTTTGTCATTGGTGCCAACGTGCACCATGACAGCCTGGTCTTCCCCAGCCCCTCCCAGTAATCTGTCCACCAGATCCTTGATGTGCCAAATCCGAGTGCCCGGTACACAGCATACAGTTCGGCGCTTCAGTTCTTTGTCACAGATTGCCCTCTCTGTCCTTCTAAGAATTGAGTCCCTTACCACCAGAATCTGTCTATCCTTTCCCTTCATTTCTCCCCCACTCTCACTGGAGGAGTTCTTCCCCTGGCAGCTAGGAGAGTCCCTCAGCTCCAGCAGTGCTGGTCCCTGACTGGTTTCATCAATGTCACTCAATGCAGCGTACTTATTGGGATGTTCCAGCCCTGGATCGGCCTCCCTGGCACTTCCCCCTCTATCCTTCCCGACTGTCACCCATCTACTTTTTTCTGGTGCCTGCACCTCTTTGTCTCTACACGCCTCTGTGCTGGCCCCTGCCGGATACGTTCCTGGCTCTCCTTTAGTATGGAGGGACTTCTCAGTGCTGACAGTTGCTTCCCTAGATTCAGAACCAGGGAAACAACGTGCTTACATTTTGCACAGCAGTATTTGCCCTCGATCGGATAAGCAAAGAACACATACATGGATAATCAATTAAGGGTTTTTCACAAAGGAGACTTTAAGCAAAGGCTAAAATGAAAAAGCAGAAAAAGGACTAAAAAGGACAACCAGGTGTCAGGGCTGGGCCCAGCCCTGCCTTCTCTGAGCTGACTGCTCAACTGTCGGCTAATTGCCAGCTCCTATCTCTCCACAGTGACTCACCTGTTGATGATATCCTGCTTGTCAGTCCTGCCTACTTAAGCCGTCCAGCCCAGATGATCTCTGCCTTCGCCTTGGTCACATCTCTAGAGACACTCTCCTGTGTTTCTGTTAAAGACTTGCTTGTCTGACATTCCTTCTGGCTCCAGATCCTGCTTGTTGTTCTACTACACTCATCTCTGGCTCCCTGATGTTTTGGCTTGTCTGACTATCTTCCGGTTCCTGAACTCTGGCTATGTTTTGACTACGTTTACTCTGTTTACCTTTTTTATTATTATTAAACAAGTGAGATTTAACTGTACTTCTGCCTCGGTCTGATCTATGGTTTCTGACAGTAGGCGAAGCCCGTGAATTCAGAAGATGTAGGCAATCCACTTGTTGGTAATATTTTTTCCAGATTGGATGAGCAGGATCACCGCATGGATCAGTTTTCCATGGCATTACAAATGCTCCTGAGTTGCACGGCGCATCTGGAATCTCCCACTGTGGCTGCTCCTGTACAACCTGTGTGGCAGGCCATCCCTGCTGCTGCTCCAGTCTCTGTGCAGACACCCGCCTCAAGTATTACCTCTATAAGAGGTACAGTATGTCTGGTTCTGCTCCACTTCCCCAGCGATTTGGGGGCGATCCAGTCCAATGCAGAGGGTTTCTCAACCAGGTTGAGATATACTTTGAGATGCTGCCCCAGGTGTTTCCCACGGACAGAAGCAAAGTAGGTTTTATGATATCTTTGCTTTCTGAGAGAGCCTTGGCCTTGGCAAACCTGTTGTCTTGAGTTACCCTGAGTTTATATCTTCCTTTAAAAGGGTATTTGACGTTTCCGCATGCTCCGCTTCTGCTGCCAAGTGCCTCATGTCCATCAACCAGAGAATTGTTGCCAATTACGCCACTGAATTCTGTACTCTGGCAGCAGAGGTTGCTTGGAACAATGAGGCCCTCGTGGCTACTTTTTCTCATGGTCTCTCGGATACCATCAAGGATGAGATAGCAGCCCAAGATATTCCCACTGAGCTGGAGAAGTTGATCGCGTTTGCCATCCTCATTGACTCCAGACTCAGAGAAAGACTCTCTTTTAAGGAGAGCTTGCGGAAGACTCCTGTATATTTGTCTCTGAGCTTTGCAGTCCCACCCATGCCTCCCTCACCTCCCATGCCTCCTGGTACCGAGTCAGTCAGTGAAGATGAACCCATGCACTTGGGCTTCACGCGTCTCTCTGCGGATGAGAGAACCCTTGGGAGGAGGGAGAGATTGTGCCTTTATTGTGGCCAGGCAGGTCACTTTTTGAAGTCTTTTCCTACCCGTCCAGGGAATGCCCGAACCTTGGGGTCCTGTCACGGACAGACCTTAGGTGGCGTTGTTTCATCCCCCAGTTATCCAGAAGGATAAGCCCCTGGTTTCGGTTACCCTTTCTTGGGCTGAGTCGTCAGTCGAGATACAGGCTCTAATCGACTCTGGGGCTGCAGGCCTGTTCATTGATGCTGCCTTTGTATCAAAGCACTTGATTCCGCTGCAGCTGCGTGACTCTCCACTTGCCACTGAGGCTCTTGACGGGAGACCTCTACAGCCTGTTCATGTGACTCATGAAACTGTTCCAATGTCCATGGCCGTCATCTTCACCATGAGATAATCCAGTTCCAAGTTATTTCCTCACCTAAGTTTCCACTGGTTATTGGTTATCCTTGGTTTCAGAGGCACAACCTCTCTTTTGATTGGCTCCGTGCTGAGGTTCTCTCCTGGACGCCACTATGCAGTAAGAAATGCTTCCAGAAGGTAGCCAATGTCCTGTGCACTTCTTCTCTCTCCTCCCTGCCAGAGGAGTACCGTAATTTTAGCGATGTCTTTGACAAAAGTCAAGCCGGTAGTTTGCTTCCACACCGGTCGTATGATTGCGCAATTGACCTTCAACCTGGTGCCATACCCCCTCGTGGCCGGGATTACCCTTTGTCGGTCTTGGAGGATAAGGCCATGGAGGAGTATGTTGCAGATGAACTTTCTCAAGGTTTCATCTGCAAATCCTTGTCTCCTGCTGGTGCTGGTTACCTCTTTGTGAAGAAGAAGAGTGGTGAACTGAGACCTTGTATTGATTATAGGGGTCTCAATCGTTTCACAATTAAGAAAGCCTATCTGATTCCATTGATTACGGAGTTATTTGACCATCTCAAGGGAGCAACGGTTTTCACGAAGCGTGATTTGAGAGGGATACAATCTCGTGGGGATTAAGGAGGGCGGCGAATGGAAAACTGCGACTAATACCAGAACAGGCCATTATAGTGTACCTCGTAATTCCTTTTGGCCTTTGTAACGCTCCGGCAGTTTTCCAGGAGTTTATTAACAATGTCCTCCGAGATTTGTTGCAGTTATGTGTGGTGATTTATCTCGACAATATCCTCATATTTTCCAAGTCCCTGGAGTGTCACCACACAGATGCCTGTAGTGTGCTTCAGAAACTAAGAGAGAACAATCTCTATGTCATGAACAGGTGTGACCAGAACCGTGTGATCTGCGACAGAGGACACCAAAACTTATATAAGTGAAAATATAATAATCTATTAAAGTGAGTGAGTAATATAGTACAACCAACTCCAATATGACACCAACCACAGACAGAGACCCACAAATAACAACAGACAGATAAGTACAATAAATAGGAAATACCAGGATCATAAACAATAGCCAGGCCAGGGTCATGCACAGCAGATCAGCAGGGGATGTTCCAGAGACATAAATGTAAGCCAGGCCAAGGTCATACACAGGGAGATCAGCAGATAGGGTATGGAACACAGGACAGGGAGAGGATGGATGGATCAGATTGCAGGCAGGGATGCAAGGTAACAGGTGGGACAGGATAGGGATCTGGACAGGGAGACAGGTTCAGGGCACAGGATCAGGTTCAGGGCACCGGATCAGATCGCTAGCAGGTCAGGAGGCAATGAAGAAACCAAGGCAAACATGTGAGTGCTTGCCGGGTATTTATAGGCCTGTGATTGGCCTCAAGTGACACCTGATTGTAGGAGGTACTGTCTGCTCCACACTGCCAGGATCCATCCGCTAGTGGACGCCAGTACTGCGGCCCAAAGATGACATAACATTAACAGGGAAAGGCTCTCCTGACAGTTCCAAACTGCCAGGAGACACCTGCTGGTGGACCTCAGTACTGCATGCCAAATAACAGATATTACCAGCGGATGGAACATTTCCTGACAATACCCCCCCTCAAAGGAGCGGCCTCCGGACGCTCCAACTGGTTGTAATTGTCCATAGTCTATGGCATCAAGCAGAACAACAGATGGGGGTACGTCAGGCTGGGCAACAGGCACTTCAGGCTGGGCATCAGGCACCTCAGGGCAGACAGCGGGCTCCGGGTCCTCGAGCTGGGCAGCAGGCTCTGGGTCCTCGAGCTGGGCAGCAGGCTCATCGGACTGGACAGCGGGTACCGAGACATCAGACCAGGCAGCAGGTACTGGACCTTCAGACTGGGCAGCAGACACAGGCGCTAGCACATCAGGCAGAACAACAGGTGGTGGCACAACAGGCTGAACGACGGGTGCATGAGACTGGGCAGTAGTCACTAGAGCGTCAGACTGGAACATGGACACTGGGATGTCAGGCTGAGCAGCAGGCACTGGGACCTCAAACTGGACAGTGGGCACAGGCATTGGTACAACAGGCTGGGCAGCGGACAGGAGCACCTCAGGCTGGGCAGCAGGCATGGGCACTTCAAGCTGGGCAGCAGGCATGGGCACTTCAAGCTGGGCAGCAGGCATGGGCACTTCAAGCTGGGCAGCAGGCATGGGCACTACAAGCTGGGCAGCAGGCATGGGCACTTCAAGCTGGGCAGCAGGCTCATCAGGCTGGGCAGCGAGCTCATCAGGCTGGGCAGCGGGCTCATCAGGCTGGGCAGCGGGCTCATCAGGCTGAGGAGCAGGCACTGGTACTTCCGGCTGGAACACTGGCACCTCAGGCTGGAACACTGGCACCGAGACATCAGGCTGGAAGGCAGACACCGAGACATCAGGCTGGAAGGCAGACACCGAGACATCAGGCTGGAGGGCAGGCACCGAGACGTCAGGCTGGAGGGCAGGCACCAAGACGTCAGGCTGGAGGGCAAGCACAGAGACGTCAGGCTGGAGGGCAGGCACCGAGACGTCAGGCTGGAGGGCAGGCACCGAGACGTCAGGCTGGAGGGCAGGCACCGAGACGTCAGGCTGGAAGGCAGGCACCGAGACGTCAGGCTGGAAGGCAGGCACCGAGACGTCAGGCTGGAAGGCAGGCTTCGAGACGTCAGGCTGGAAGGCAGGCACCGAGACGTCAGGCTGGAAGGCAGACACCGAGACGTCAGGCTGGAAGGCAGGCACCGAGACATCAGGCTGGAAGGCGGATACATCTGACTGAAAGGTAGGCACGTCAGGCTGGAAGGCAGGTACATCAGGCTGGAAGGCAGGCACAGAGACATCAGGCTGGAAGGCAGGCACTGGGATGTCAGACTGGGTTGGATTAGCTGGTGCGGAGGCAGGTTGAGTTACTGACAGGATCGTCTTGGTTGGAAAAAAACTTTCGTTTTTTCTTTGGCTTAGCCACTGAAGCTCTGTAGGTGAGGGGTGCAGCAGACTGGAAAGGAGGATTGGGATATGGCAGAGAAGAGGTAACAGTAGCTGGAGGAAGTTCCTGTGGGTTTGTGGGCAGCTGAGAAGAGGCAGGTGGGTTGAATGCAGGATAGATGCAGCGGGTAGAGACAGGGTATTGATATTTGGTGGGAAGCAGGGTATATTGGGCTGAAACGGAGGTTGCCATGGGTGAAGGGGAAAAAGACTCCTGGGCAGGCAGGTGTCTAATAGCAGGTCTGGGTTGTGAAGAGCTAACCGAGGCTGGAAATAATAAGTCTGACCATGCCTGTAGTACAGGTTGAACAAACGTGGGTTCACATACTGCCTGTCTAACCAGGGACTGCACCGAATCTATACAATCCACTAGCACCTGTTTATGACAAGCTGAATAATGCTCCAGAAAGTATACAGCATCATCCTCCAACAGCCATACCAGAGACTCCACCTGATCACTACTGAAGGGGGGAGAAAAATCATCACTTCCTTTAGGACTGCTAGACAAGGCTAGCTCAGCACACACCTGTATCAGGGGCTGAACGTTTTCAAACAGTAATCTACCCTGATCAACCAGAGAATGGGCCAGACGGATACACTCCAGGAGCTGATCCCTGGCCCACTCTTTCAATACCATACGACAGTAATTGTTCTCCTCCAACAGTTTATTAACAATGTCCTCCGAGATTTGTTGCAGTTATGTGTGGTGATTTATCTCGACAATATCCTCATATTTTCCAAGTCCCTGGAGATCCACCACACAGATGCCTGTAGTGTGCTTCAGAAACTAAGAGAGAACAATCTCTATGTCATGAACAGGTGTGACCAGAACCGTGTGATCTGCGACAGAGGACACCAAAACATATATAAGTGAAAATATAATAATTTATTAAAGTGAGTGAGTAATATAGTACAACCAACTCCATTATGACACAGTGCAATAACCAACCACAGACAGAGACCCACAAATAACAACAGACAGATAAGTACAATAAATAGGAAATACCAGGATCATAAACAATAGCCAGGCCAGGGTCATACACAGCAGATCAGCAGGGGATGTTCCAGAGACATAAACGTAAGCCAGGCCAAGGCCATACACAGGGAGATCAGCAGATGGGGTATGGAACACAGGACAGGGAGAGGATGGATGGATCAGATTGCAGGCAGGGATGCAAGGTAACAGGTGGGACAGGATAGGGATCTGGACAGGGAGACAGGTTCAGGGCACAGGATCAGGTTCAGGGCACAGGATCAGGTTCAGGGCACAGGATCAGATCGCTAGCAGGTCAGGAGGCAATGAAGAAACCAAGGCAAACATGTGAGTGCTTGCCGGGTATTTATAGGCCTGTGATTGGCCTCAAGTGACACCTGATTGTAGGAGGTACTGTCTGCTCCACACTGCCAGGATCCATCCGCTGGTGGACGCCAGTACTGCGGCCCAAAGATGACATAACATTAACAGGGAAAGGCTCTCCTGACAGTTCCAAACTGCCAGGAGACACCTGCTGGTGGACCTCAGTACTGCATTCCAAATAACAGATATTACCAGCGGATGGAACATTTCCTGACACTCTATTGTAAATTGGAGAAGTGCGAATTCCATTGTGAACAGGTTAAATTCCTGGGTTATGTAATTCCCACTGCTGGTTTTTCGATTGGACCCAGAGAAATTTTCAACAATCCTACAGTGGCCCTGACCCGTGGGTTCACGTCCTCTGTAGCGTTTTCTTGGCTTTGCCAACTATTATCGGACGTTTATTCGTAACGTCTCTTCTCTGGTCAAGCCCCTGACTGATATGACCAGAAAGGACGGTAACCCACAGTGTTGGTCTCTGGAGTCCATTAAGGCCTTTGAGAGTCTCAAGGCTGACTTTGCCTCTGCTCCTGTGTTGGCACATCCTGATCCTACGTTACCTTTTATCCTTGAGGTTGGAGCTGGCGCCCTTTTGTCTCAACGCCCTACCTCTGAGAGCGCTATGCATCCTTGTGGCTACTTTTCCAAGAAATTGTCACCTGAGGAGTGCAATTACGAGATTGTTGACAGAGAGCTGTTAGCGATCATTTTAGCCCTGAAAGAATGGAGACATCTCCTTGAAGGTACCACTGTGCTGGTTCTCATTCTTATTGACCATAAGAATCTCACATTCTTGTCTGAGGCTAAACGCCTCTCTCCCAGAAGGGCGCGATGGGCTCTTTTCTTGTCTAATTTCAATTACATTGTCTCATTCTTACCCAGTACTAAGAATGTAAGGGCTGACGCTTTGACACAACAATTTTCCTCCACTTCCAAGATGGAGTCGGTTCCGGTACCTGTGATTACTCCTGATTGTATTCTGGCTACGGTTCGCACCAGTCTCACTTCTCCTTTGGGTGACAAAATTCTTGCTGCTCAGGTTCATGCTCCTCCTGAGAAACCTTGTGATCGCTGCTTTGTCCCAGAGAGTCTCCGTACTGCCGTGCGCCAGACTTACCATTCTCCCAAGGCTGCTGGCCACCCTGGGAAGAAATAACTTTTTGGGCTATTTTCTAACAATTCTGGTGGCCTAGTCTACGTGCTGATGTAACCGTGCCTTTGTAGCTGCCTGTTCTGTGTGTGCTCAGGGTAAGACTCCACGACACCTTCCAGTGGGCCTCCTACAACCCATACCCAATGGAGAGAGGCCCTGGACCCACCTGTCTATGGATTTCATTATGGAGTTACCCAACTTCCAGGGCAACACAGTTATCCTTATAGTGGTTGGCCGGTTCTCTGAAAATTTCTCATTGTAGCCCACTTCTAAGAAACTGACTTCCATTTTTGCTCGGGAGATCTTTCGCTTACATGGGCTACCCAAGGTGATTGTCTTAGACAGGGGTAGTCAGTTTGTGTCCCAGTTCTGGCGAGCCTTTTGTGCAAAGTTGGGAATTCAGCTTGCTTTCTCCACTGCGTATCAGTCTAATGGGGCAGCAGAACGAGCCAATCAGTCCTTGGAGCAATTCCTACGTTGTTATATTTCTGACCATCATAACAACTGGTCAGACCTCTTACCGTGGGCGGAGTTTGCTCACAATAGTGCCATGAATATGGCTTCCCGTTTGTCCCCGTTTATGGCGAACTATGGTTTCCAACCTTCCATGTTGCCTGACTCATTTGTTCCGCAGAGTATTCCTGCTTCAGAGGAGCATCTCCGTGGTCTTCGTTACACTTGGGCACAAGTCCATGAGGCTTTGCCACATGCTAATGATAGGTACAGACTTCATGCTGACTGCAGACGCCTGGCTGCGCATTCCTACCAGGTTGGGGACAGGGTCTGGCTGTCATCTCGCAACCTCCGACTTCGTGTTCCCTCTCTGAAGTTCGCACCTCGGTTTATTGGGCCTTTCCGTATTCTTTGCAGGATTAACCCAGTGGCTTACGCATTAGACCTTCCTTCTAATATGCATATCTCAAATGTATTTCATGTCTCCTTATTAAAACCTTTGGTCTGCAACCGTTTTACCACTTCGGTGCCTCGCCCTCACCCTGTACAGGTTGAGAACCATGAGGAGTATGAAGTACAGTCCATTGTTGACTCCTGTAGGTTCCGTGGGCGCATACAGTACCTGATGCATTGGAAAGGGTACGGTCCAGAGTGTAGTGATATAAAATTATGTAGTATAGTATTACCGTGGGTATGATAATTAATTAGTAAGTACTCTTCCGCAGCAACCCAATTCTTCCAGAGAGATGCACTTTATTGACTTCCAACACAGAACAAGGTCCAAAGTCCACAGATGATAAAAATATCCAGCAGAGTATATCATTCAAAGTCCCATGTTCTTAGGTCTGTGTGTTCACACACAGATAAGCCTAACTCAAAAACTAAATGCTAGCTTGAATGTCCTCTCTGAAATACCAGTCCACTAGGAGGAAATTTCTGCTAGGTCAACCCAAAATACTCTTTGATCTTATTGTTACCCCCTCAAGTCTAATTACCATCAATAAATACGTCTTCTATGGTCCTTTAAACAATGTACCCTTTGAAAAGTTCAATTAGATTTCCAGACCATACCTCACCTCACACACCTAGGTAGACTTGCATTAGATCAACACATCAAAGAGTCTTCAGCTGTCCCCTTGATATGTTAAAATTCAGTTGACTTGGACAAATCAACCATTGTCAATTGAATTCTGGCCTGGTCAATATTGACTGTATGTGTACATACATATAATAATATAATGTCCCACATAAATCGGTGAACATATTACAACATATACAACACAGAGGAACGTTCTTGGGTCTCATTCTCGGACGTACATGACCCTGTCCTCTTCCGTGATTTCCATAGACGTTTTCCCCTCAAGCCTGGTGGTCCTTCGAGGGGGAGGGGTCCTTAAGGAGGGGGTACTGTCAGGGCTGGGCTCAGCCCTTCCTTCTTTGAGCTGGCCGCTCGGCTGTTGGCTAATTGCCAGCTCCTATCTATCCACAGTGACTCACCTGTTGATGATATCCTGCTCATCAGTTCTGCCTACTTAAGCCGTCCAGCCCAGATGATCTCTGCCTTCGCCTTGGTCACATCTCTAAAGACGCTCTCCTGTGTTCCTGTTAAAGACTTGCTTGGCTGACATTCCTTCTGGCTTCAGATCCTGCTTGCTGTTCTATTACGCTCATCTCTTGCTGCCTGATGTTTTGGCTTGTCTAACTATCCGTTTAAGTTCCTGAACTCTGGCTATGCTTTGACTACGTTTACTCTGTTTACCTTTTTTATTATTAGTAAACAAGTGAGATTTAACTGTACTTCTATCTCAGTCTGAATCATGGTTTCTGACACCAGGAGAATTGCTAAAAAGAGAACAGAGATTAGAGATGAGGAAAGTCCTTTAACTAAAAAACATAAGCCTCAGCCAGCGGTGAGTTCTAAACCACTCTCTTCTGGGCTGAGAAAATGTATCCTTACTGATTTGGAAGAGTCACAGGGAGATACAAAAAGCATACAGTTCATAAAGGCGGGTAAGGGAGTTTCAGAATTAGCTCAGCAAGTGTTGAAGGAACAAATGTACTTAAAGGAAAAACGTGAAAGATATGATAATGAATAAAATAAGGGAATCCCTTGTCTGGTGTGCAGGATACTTTGACATATTAGAATCCTTCACACCCACCGCATTTCTAAATGTAACCCATGCCAATACACCCATGACCCCAGGAATAGGGAGTATTTTAGTCCCTCACTAAATTTAGATGGCTATGAGTTAGGGAATACTGTGTATGTCCAAATTTAGCTAAGAATGCCAGGAGCTATTCAAAAAAAGAGGCCATCTTATCCTACTTCAAGTAGGATGTCAACCCCAAATGTCTGTGTTCCTTGGCAGAGTGCCCCATCCTGAAGAATGGGGACCTCTACAAGTACTCCAAAGCCTAATGGATTGGGATTGCTTACATGTCCAGGAGGATGTAGACACAGTGCCTTGAAAAAGTATTCATACCCCTTGAAATTTTCCACATTTTGTCATGTTACAGCCAAAAATGTATTTTGTTGGGATTTTATGTGATATACCAGCCCAAAGTGCCACATAATTGTGAAGTAGAAGGAAAATGATAAATGGTTTTCAAAATGTTTTACAAGTAAATATGTGAAATATGTGGTGTGCATTTGTATTCAGCCCCCTTTACTCTACTCTAATGCCGCGTTCACACGGTTAGATTTTCGGTCGGGAAATGTTCGATGGGAGCTTGTTGTCAAAAATTCCGACCGTGTGTAGGCTCCATCGGACATTTTCCATCGGAATTTCAGACAAACAAAATTTGAGATCTGGATCTCAAATTTTCCGACAATAAAATCCGTTGTCGTAAATTCTGATCGTGTGTACACAATTCTGACGCACAAAGTTCCACATGCTCGTAATCAAGCAAAAGAGCCGCACTGGCTACTTCATTTCTCTCGGCTCGTTGTACGTCACCGCGTTTTTAACAATCAGAATTTCCGACAAGATTTGTGTGACTGTGTGTATGCAAGATAAGTTTGAGCCAACATCCATTGGAAAAAAAACATGGATTTTGTTGTCGGAATGTGCAAACGTGTGTACGCGGCATACTACCCCTAACTAAAATCTAGCGGAACCAATTGCCTTTAGAAGTCACCTAATTAGTTAATGTAGTTTAATCTCAGTATAAATACAGCTGTTCTGTGAAGCCCCTTAGAGGTTTTTAGAGAACCTTAGTGAACAAACAGCACCATGAAGGCCAAGGAACACACCAGACAGGTCAGGGATAAAGTTGTATAGAAGTTTAACCACTTAAAGGGGTTGTAAACCCTCGTGTTTTTCACCTTAATTCATCCTATTAATTAGGATGAAAAAACTTCTGGCAGTGACCGGACCCCCAGCCCCCTCGTTTTACTTAGCAAAGCTCCATAATTCCCTCGACGGAGACACGCTTTCCCTGTCTGCACGGGGTACCGGTTCTTGATCAGATAGATTGATAGGAGCGCAGCCATTGGTTCCCACTGCTGTCAATCAAATCAGTATATGCAAAATAATTCTGTGCTGCTCACAAGAAAGACAAAAAGAAAGCAGCTAACACAACCAACAAAGTATATATGCAAGAAACAACAAAAAGTGTAGCGCTAAACAGTATCATAAATGACAATAAATTGGTAGGTATACAGTGAAGGGGATCACCTATGCAAAGACCTATTCATGGGTAGGAAGTCCTGATATAGACGTTATAATCTAAAGGTAACAATAGTTAGTCCTTAAGTAGACATATTGTAAACAGGTAAATCCAATGTCCCAAAGAGGCAGATCAGCTCACTACCACCGGGAGAAAAAAAGGCTTACCAGATGTGGTGGACCCGACAGGGCATACGCCGAACTGGGTCAGATAAGGCCTGGGCGGTAAGTGGCTGTGGGTGTCTGTGATGTCGCGGATTGCTGGATTCCTCCAACTGGTATCCGGGTCCTGGAAGGTGTGAGGAGTCCCAAGAATGTAGATGATTCTGTGGATCCTAGGGGGGGGATGAGGTGTTCCGTGGATGGATCCCTCAAACCAGCATTCATGGGTTAGGTGATGGTGTTAATGTGGAGAAAAGAAAGGAAGGGCCACATAGTGTAAATCCAAATATAAAATTTTAATAAAAACTGTAAGGAAATACACTCACGTATAAGTCCAAAGTGTAATACAGCGCTGTGACAAAGTGGCGACAATGGGGTCCTACCCGACGCGTTTCGTCCTAAAGAGACGTCATCTCTTTAGGACGTCCATCGCCCCCCCAGATGACGTCTCTTTAGGACGAAACGCGTCGGGTAGGACCCCATTGTCGCCACTTTGTCACAGCGCTGTATTACACTTTGGACTTATACGTGAGTGTATTTCCTTACAGTTTTTATTAAAATTTTATATTTGGATTTACACTATGTGGCCCTTCCTTTCTTTTCTCCACATTAACACCATCACCTAACCCATGAATGCTGGTTTGAGGGATCCATCCACGGAACACCTCATCCCCCCCCTAGGATCCACAGAATCATCTACATTCTTGGGACTCCTCACACCTTCCAGGACCCGGATACCAGTTGGAGGAATCCAGCAATCCGCGACATCACAGACACCCACAGCCACTTACCGCCCAGGCCTTATCTGACCCAGTTCGGCGTATGCCCTGTCGGGTCCACCACATCTGGTAAGCCTTTTTTTCTCCCGGTGGTAGTGAGCTGATCTGCCTCTTTGGGACATTGGATTTACCTGTTTACAATATGTCTACTTAAGGACTAACTATTGTTACCTTTAGATTATAACGTCTATATCAGGACTTCCTACCCATGAATAGGTCTTTGCATAGGTGATCCCCTTCACTGTATACCTACCAATTTATTGTCATTTATGATACTGTTTAGCGCTACACTTTTTGTTGTTTCCTGTCAATCAAATCCAATGACGCGGCCGTCGGGGGGCGGAGCCGAGTCCAGCATTTCTGTCTATGGACGCAAATGCTGGACTCGGGAGCGCGCCCGCATGGTAACCCTCAGCCGTAGAGCTTCTCCTAGGGGGTTATCTGATGCGAGGAGGAGCCGCGAGAGACGCCGAGGGACCCCAGAAGAGGATGATTGGGGCTACTCTGTGCAATATGAGCTGCACAGTGGAAGTAAGTATGACATGTTTGTTATTTTAAAAAATAAAACACAAAGGTTTACAATCACTTTGAGGACCGGGCCTATTTTTCAGACTCAGTGTTTACAAATTAAAATAATTTTTTTTTGCTAGAAAATTACTTAGAACCCCCAAACATTATATATTTTTTTTCAAACACCCTAGAGAATAAAATGACAGTCCACACCGTAATTTGCACACTTTTTTGACTTAAAAATAAGACAACAGTAAACTTAGCCCAATTTTTTAAAATATTCTGAAAGATAATGTTACGTCAAGTAAATTGATTCCCAACATGTCACGCTTCAAAATTGCACCCGCACGTGGAATGACAATAAACTTTTACCCTTAAAAATCTCCATAGGCGAAGTTTAAAAATCTCTACAGGTTACCAGTTTTGAGTTACAGAGGTCTAGTGTTAGAATTAATTTCTCTAGCTCCAACGACGATCACGGCAATACCTCACATGTGTGGTTTGAACACCATTTTCATATGTAGGCACGACTTATGTATGCGTTCGCTTCTGCGTGCGATCTCGGCAGGACAGTGCGCTTAAATTTTTTTTTTCTTATTTATTTTACTTTTTATTTGTAAGTTGTTGTAATGTCATTTGTAATGACATTAGATGTAATGTCACGTTTGATGTCGCTTCTGCCCTCCAATGCTATGGAGCTGAGCTGGGGCCATCTTTCCCTTGCTCGGCATCCAGGCAGTGAGGGGAGAGGAACCGATCGGCTCCTCCACTACCGACGACTCCGGTAAATGGCGGAGATGACCGGAGCGCAGCGGGAGCCCTCTCCCGCCACCGATAAAAGTGATCTTGCGGCGAATCCACTGCTGAGACCACTTTTATCTGAAGGAGAACAGTCCGCCGTTTTTAAAAATACCGGGGTTATGGCAGCTAGCTGCTACCATAGCAACGGTATTTAACATCAAACGGTTATATGTTAAACGGTATTTAACATATAACGACGGCGGCTGTTCCTTAAGTAGTTAAAGTAGGGTAAAACGGTGCACTGTTCAATCCATCTTCTGAAAATGGAAAGAATATGTCACAACTGCAAACCTACCAAGACATGGCTGTCCACCTAAACTGAGATAGACAAGGGGGCATTAATCAGAGAAGCAGCCAAGAGGCCCATGGTAACTCTGGAGGCAGAGGCGGCTCTCCAATTAGGCAAATTAGGCAATCACCTTAGGCCTTGTGATCGCAGGGGCCTCGCGGCTGCCTAATTTGCCTGATATGTGTAGAGGGTGCCGCAGATCCCCATCCCGCTTGCTCTCCCTGCCAGCCGCTGGCAAATGACAGGTGCGGTCCCAGAAGGAGACCTCCTTCACACCCCTGCTCGAGCCGCCGCTGAAAGACTGAAGGGCTCTCGGTGCTTCCTGCCCATTCCCCCTCCTTCCTGTCAGAGGAGGAGAGCAGAGCAGCAGAAGATTGGAGCGGCTGTCTGTGTGGAGAAAGAGCAGCAGCTGCGGGCTCTTCTCCCCCTCCCCTCATTCCTCCTCTCACCACTGTACTCGGGAAGCTGCGCTGGCTATGTTTCTTCCCCCTCCTTCTTATTGGGCAGGGGAAAAAAAACACTAAAATGAAGCAGAGAGGAGGATTGTAGGAAATGTAGTCTCGAGGGCTGGACATTGCAACCCTAAGTAAAGAAACTGCAGCCCCCAGCATGCCCAGCTGAAGAGGAGGGAGAGAGAACCAGGAGCCCGGGAGAACGTTTGGAGAAGTGCACCCAGGACTCCAGAGAGAGAGAATCCCATTGCACCACCAGAGGGAAAGCCACACAGCCTAGCACCATCCCTTTTGAAGAAGGACATGAAGTTATTTCCAGAATACAGATCTGGGTGCTACCCAGCGGAGTCGCCACAGGCAACCCAGAATGAGCTAACTCCTGATCAGAGGAACCATAATTGCTGTATCCCCGGGTCTGGTAAGAGGGCCTGTCGGCCATTATCTACTGCCATCTATAGGAACTGCCCACCCTGTTATTCTTTGGCCCTAAGGGTACTTTTACACGGGGGCATCGGCGGTAACCCGTCGTTTACCATCGTTTTTGCTGAGGTTATCGGGCCCTAGCGGGGTGCTTTTAACCCCCGCTAGTGGCCGAAAAAGGGGTAAAACCACCTGCAAAGCGCCGCTACAACGGCGCTTCGCCGGCGGTTCGGCAGCGCTGCCCATTCATTTCAATGGGCAAGAGCAGTGGAGGAGTGGTGTATACACTGCTCCTGCAAAGCCCAAAAGATGCTGTTTGCAGAAGTTTTTTTAACGTCCTGCCAGCACATCGCTTCAGTGTGAAAGAAACTCTGGCTTTCACACTTAGGCTGCAGTGGAGCCGTTTTTCAGATGCTTTACAGGCGCTATTTTTAACCCAAAAGCGCCTGAAAAACGCCTCAGTGTGAAAGGGGTCTTATACTGCCTTCAGAACCTATTCACAGCTGCAACGTGCACCAGTGATTAGAGATGAAGATTTAGGACTTAGTGCAAGTTCACACTGCAACAATGTCCGACATCGAATGTGATTTGTACCACACTGCAGTGCAAATCACATGCGATCTCTGTGCGATGAGATTTTAGCCATACAGATAGTGTGGCTGAATTTGCATTGTATTCGGACCAAACTCGCACAGGACCCCTTTTCTGATCTGCAGCAGAATTGGAAACGCATTTGCAGTTCGCACTGCGATATGCAAAATGATTTGGGGGTGTCATTAACTTTTGATTGACACTCTCAGCAGTTTGCATAGGGCAGACTGCCACCGAGGGACATGTGGATTCGCAGGGTTGCCACATCGCACCTGACTCGCAGGCAGTTCACATTGCCTTAGGCGAACCGCTGTGAGTGTCAATACAAAGTTAATGACACCCCCAGATCGGTTCACATATTGCAGTGCGAACTGTCAATTCAGACATGAATCGGATCGCATGGGTGTGAACACCCATGCGATCCGATTCTGGTGCGGACCAAAAAAGGGTCCTGCACGACTTTGGTCGAAATGCGATGCAAATTCAGCCATACAATCTGTATGGCAAAAATCGCATAGCACAGACTTCACATGTGATTTGCACTGCAGTGTGGTGCGAATCACATGTGAGGTCGCACAGCACACTGGTGTGAACCGAGCCTAAAGACTGCCCTATAACTGCAGCGGCCCCAGGGCTATGGCCGGCACTACCATATGAGGGCTTAAGCCGCCACCTCAGGGCGCCAGGATAGAGGGGCAGTAAAATCCTAATCCCCAGCCACTTGCTGGGGACTCTGATTTTTACAGTGCTGAATGTTTTATTTTTACACACTCCCAGCCCCTATAGCAGGTGGGAGTGTGTGTACTTTAGTAAAGCCGACTGTTGTCTTTTTAATGTGGAAGTGTTATAAATGGCTGTGAAGCTGCCTATCACTTCCACCACTGCCATGATGAACAACCCCCTTTACCATGTTTACCGGGCACCACTGTCCCACCTGCGGGCTCGGTGCTGTCATGGTGGGTGGCACTGGGAAGGGCAACAGGAGCTCAGCAGACCTTCGTCCACTCAGCCACCCTCCTGTACACAGACCGGGAAGTGTCATGTATGACGTCAGGGGCGGGCTGGGCCGGGGGGCAGAGTGGCAATTGCCCCCTAGGCCACCCTAACCTATGTTAAAAACAGCCGGCAGCCACTGCCCGCTGCCTTTTTTTTTCTTCTGTAAGAAGTTGGGCCGACGGCATCCCGGGAGTTGTAGTCCTCACTCAAGCTCCCGAGCAGCACAGAGGAAACTACAACTCTGGTGAGCCTGCATTTATGGGCACTGGTGAGGCTGCATTGATGGGCACTGATGAGGCTGCATTTACGAACACTGGTGAGGCTGCATTGATGGGCACTGATGAGGCTGCATTGGTGGGCACTGATAAGGCGGCACTGGTGAGACTGCATTGAAAAAACAGGTGGGCACCTGACTCGCAGGCAGTTCACATTGCCTTAGGCGAACCACTGTGAGTGTCAATACAAAGTTAATGACACCTCCACAACGGTTCACATATTGCAGTGCGAACTGTCAATTCAGACATGAATCGGATCACATGGGTGTGAACACCCATGTGATCCAATTCTGGTGCGGACCAAAAGAGGGTCCTGCATGACTTTGGTCGAAATGCGATGCAAATTCAGCCATACAATCTGTATGGCAGAAATCGCATAGCACAGACTTCACATGTGATTTTCACTGCAGTGTGGTGCGAATCACATGTGAGGTCGCACAGCACACTGGTGTAAACCGAGCCTAAAGTCTGCCCTATAACTGCAGCGGCCCCAGGGCTATGGCCGGCACTACCATATGAGGGCTTAAGCCGCCACCTCAGAACGCCAGGATAGGGGGGCAGTAAAATCCTAATCCCCAGCCACTCGCTGGAGATTATGATTTTTACAGTGCTGAATGTTTTATTTTTACACACTCCCAGCCCCTATAGCAGCTGGGAGTGTGTGTACTTCAGTAAAGCCGACTGTTGTCTTTCATGTGGAGGTGTTATAAATGGCTGTGAAGCTGCCTATCACTTCCACCACTACCATGATGAGCAACCCCCTTTACCATGTTTACCGGACACCACTGTACCACCTGCGGGTTCGGTGCTGTCATGGTGGGTGGCACTGGGACGGGCTGGGCCGGGAGGCAGAGTGGCAATTGCCCCCTAGGCCACCCTAACCTATGTTGAAAACAGCCAGCAGCCACTGCCCGCTGACTTTTTTTTTCTTCTGTAGGAAGTTGGGCCGGTGGCATCCAAGGATTTGTAGTCCCCGCTCAAGCTCCCGAGCAGCGCAGAGAAAACTACAATTCTGGTGAGGCTGCATTTATGGGCACTGGTGAGGCTGCATTGATGGGCACTGGTGAGGCTGCATTGATGGGCAGTGATGAGGCTGCATTGATGGGCACTGATGAGGCTGCATTTACGAACATTGGTGAGGCTGCATTGATGGGCACTGATGAGGCTGCATTTACGAACACTGATGAGGCTGCATTGATGGGCACTGATAAGGCGGCACTGGTGAGGCTGCATTGAAAAAACAGGTGGGCATGGATGAGCTGATTCAGTGGTTCAATGAGCCACTTGACTGGACAGGCTGCCAGCCTTCCCCTGTATGATGTCACTTCTTGGACCGGGGATAAGTAAACAAAAATTCTTGCACTGGCCTGCGCAGTTTGTTGTTGCCATTTCAAGGGGAACCCCACCTTCTCTCATTTCTTCTAGTGTGCATGAAAACCACTAGGAAACTGCTATTCCTTTAGACACGTTTATATTACAATTGTGTTGCTAAATATTGATTTACCTATTCTCGTATTGATTTTTCTGCTAATGATATAGAGCTGCTTTTATAGATATATTTGTTTACCTTTATTACCTGACGGCAGTTCTACCCTGCTTTGTGAACTGCACTTTTTGTCATTTATGCAAGTTCCTAATTATAGACAAATAGTGTCGACCACTAAGCACATGTGCAATAGTTTATTGCCTACAGTATATCCTACAGCAGGGCTCAAAACTTCAAGCCCTGAGCTACTAGCCAGGCCTCAAGGGTTACTCTCCACCAGTTGCCCCACCTAACCCCTACACTGCCCCACCCCTAATTTTGCCCCTAAACTCGCCCTTGTAAATTATCTCATAGAATGTTTTATGCAGAATTACCGTATTTATCGGCATATAACACGCACTTTTTTCCCCTGAAAATCAGGGGAAAATCGTGGGTGCGTGTTATAGGCCGATTTTGTGTTTTATCGGAGCGATCGCGGCAATTGCCGCGGTCGCCGCCGACATACACAGCCGTGGGTACTTTTAAATATGTCGCCGAGACTGCAGGGATACTTTGGAGCCGAGATACACATACCCGAGTGTACTCGGCTTTTTTCGGCACCGCCGTCACGCCCAGTCCCGCCCCTGGACCTGTGTTATGTCCATCATAGGGCGGGACTGGGCGTGACTGTGAGCGGCGCCGAAAAAAGCCGAGAACACTCGGGTATGTGTATCTCGGCTCCGAAGTATCCCTGTAGTCTCGGCGCCATATTTAAATCTATCACAAAGCTGCACTGACATGGCTGGACTGGGGCAAAGCTGCACGGGCAAACCTGCACTGCCAAAGCTGCACTGGGGCAAGGCTGCACTGGGGCAAGGCTGCACTGGGGCAAAGCTGCACTGGGGCAAGGCTGCACTGACAAGGCTGCACTGACAAGGCTGCACTGGGGCAAGGCTGCACTGACACTGAAAAGGCTGCAGATGGACAAATAAGGCTGCATTGATGGGCATTTTAATGTAAGTTTTTTTTTCCTTAAACTTCCCTCCTAAAAGTTTTTTTCCTTAAAATTCTCTCCTAAACTTGGGGTGCGTGTTATACGCCGGCACGTGTTATATGCCGATAAATACGGTAAGTTACACAATTAAATATTACCAACGACAACTTTAACAATATGGGACAGGGCACTGGGGCAGACCAGAGAGACATGGCACTGGGGACAGACCAGAGGGACATGGACTTTTTACTTCTGCAAATTCTGCTCTCCCTCTTCCTATGTACAAGCCTCCCTCCTCCACCTTCTCTCTCTAGAACCAGAGGGACATGGCACTGGGGACAGACCAGAGGCACATGGCACTGGGGGCAGACCAGAGGCACATGGCACTGGGGGCACACCAGAGGCACATGGCACTGAGGGTAGACCAGAGGCGCATGGAACTGAGAACAGACCAGAGGCACATGGCACTGGGGGCAGACCAGAGGCACATGGCACTGGGGACAGACCAGAGGGACACGGCACTGGGGGGCAGACCAGAGGCTTGTGGAACTGGGGCAGACCAGAAGGACATGGCACTGGGGACAGACCAGAGGGACATGGCACTGGGGACGGACCAGAGGGACATGGCACTGGGGACAGACCAGAGGGACATGGCACTGGGGACAGACCATAGGGACAGGGCACTGGGGCAGACCAGAGGGACATGGACTTTTTTACTTCTGCAAATTCTGCTCTCCCTCTTCCTATGTACAAGCCTCCCTCCTCCTCCGCCTTCTCTCTCTAGAACCGTGTCGCTTCCCCATTCTCTTGCTGTCTCCTCTCCAACCCCCATCCATCCATCCTCCTTCCTCTCTCTCTCTCTCTCTCTCTCTCTCTCTCTCTCTCTCTCTCTCTCTCTCCTATTCTATCCACTCTCATTATCAGGTGCCCCTGTGTGCAGCTCTGCGCTTGCAAGTCCACACTTCCCCCCTTTCATTCTCTCTGGTAGTGAGGAGAGGAGCTGCAGCACAGTGGGATGGAGTACAATCCAGTGCCGAGATCCACACACCTGCACAGCCATTGACACCACAGTGCACTGCTCAGGCTGGACACTTACATAGAGCACAATGAGAAGAAAACTGCACAAACTGGAAGGCTGACGCTCTCTTGTCAGGGCAACTCTCAGTGAACGCTGCACTGCCTACCTCGGACACCCGGAGTGGTGATTATTGCCATCCCATGGCTCACTCATTCCTTCCTGCTCTACAGCTACATCGGCTGGGGAGGGAAGCAAGGCTCAGAGAGGTCATACTGTCAGTTAACATGGCTTGACAAGAATTGTAGGGAGAGCACCTGTGTACTGCTCTGCCTGTGTGTGGCTCACCAGACTACTTTTCCTGGGCACGCACCTTTCCTCCTCGGCCGCCAATCGCAGCGGGGCTCTAAGTGTAGGCACAGATTGGATTGTTGGTCATGCAGCCCTGTCATCACTCGCCCCCAGCTCAAATCCACTTGCCAAATGCGAGCAGGCGAGTGGAAATTTTGAGGGCTGTCCTACAGTAAGGTGAAAGGTACTATACGCTATGTGTGTCTGTAGTGATTCAATCAACCAGGTGTGTCAGAGGGTGTCCTTGGAGCTGAGGCGCAGAACAGGGAACCCAAAATTACCAAGCGGCTCCTTCAGGGGTAGTGCTACACACATTACCCCAGTTTTGATTGACAGGGGACCTTAACACTGCTGTGCTCAGGCAGCGTTAAGAGCCCTGTCTCACTTAAGCGTGCTGAACATCTGATTTGCAGCACTTTATTTTAGAGGTGACAAGACATCTTAATGCCGCTGTGTGCAGGCAACGTTAAGAGCCCTGTTACACTCACCTCTCGCGTAACCTAAGATTCCTGATGTTCTACCTGCCAGCCAATGAGGAGTGATGTTGGGTCCGTGCACGTCACCCCTCCCATCCACCGTACGAGGATCTCAATCTGGGAAGGCCGGCTGCGTAGCTCAAGGACATCAGTGGGGCCTCATGTCTAAGTTTTGCCTAAGGCCTCACAAAGCCTAGAGCTGCTTCTGTCTGGAGGAGCTGCAGAGATCCACAGCTCAGGTGGGAGACTCTGTCCACAGGATAACTATCAGTCTTTCAGTTGTGCACTCCACAAATCTGCCCTTTATGGAAAAGTGGCAAGAAGAAAGCAGTTGTTGAAAGAAAGCCATAAGAAGTCCCATTTGCAGTTTACGAGAAGCCATGTGGGGAACACAGCAAACATGTGAAAGAAGGTGCCCTGGTCAGATGAGACCAAAATGGAACTTTTTGGCATAAAAGCAAAGTGCTATGTGTGGCGGAAAACTAACAGTACACATCACCCTGAACATACCATCCCCACCGTGAAACATGGTGGTGGCAGCATCATGTTTTGCGGATGCTTTTCTTCAGCAAGGACAGGGAAGTTGGTCAGAGTTGATGGGAAGATGGATGGAGCCAAATACAGGGCAATCCTGGAAGAAAACCTGATAGAGTCGGCAAAAGACTTGAGACTGGGACGTTTAGATCAAAACATATTCATGTGTCAGAATGGTCCAGTCAATGTCCAGACCTAAATCCAATTGAGAATGTATGGCAAGACTTGAAAATTTCTGTTCACAGACGCTCTCCATCCAATCTGAGAGAGGTTGAGCTGTTTTGCAAAGAAGAATGGGCAAAAAGGTCACTCTCTAGATGTGCAAAGCTGGTAGAGACATCCCCAAAAAAGACTTGCAGCTGTAATTGCAGTGAAAGGTGGTTCTACAAAGTATTGACTCGGGGGGCTGAGCACAAATGCACAACACACTTTTCACATATTTATTTGGAAAACATTTGGAAAAACATTTATCATGTTCCTTCCACTTGACAATTATATGCCACTTTGTGTTGGTCTATCACATAAAATCCCAATAAAATACATTTACGTTTTTGGTTGTAACATGACAGAATGTGGAAAATTATAAGGGGTGTGAATACTTTTTCAAGGCACTGTAGCTGTCCAGTACAAGGCCAAGTAGTATCTAACACAGGAAGAAACACAGGGATGGAGATGCACCAGGGTCCCTGGACTTCCTCAGAGATTAATAACTTGTGAGTAATATCCCCGATCAGAGAGCAGATTTAGCTAAAATGGCTATACAGTTCATGGATGATTACAGTAAGGAAATGTGAGGTCACTGCGAGGAAGCAGAGTGGGTGAAAGATTTTTCCACCAAAGATGCTGACCTCATTTTTCTATTGATAAGTCATCGCTATGGCTTTGAGGAGGGACACCAAGTTTAGGATATGCTGTTTTTTATTAAAGATAAACTTTGTTTCAAGGCACGTTGCCTAGAAATCAATCAGCCCAGATAGCAGAGCTGATGGCTCTAATGCATGTTTGCATAATAGGGAAAAAAATTAAAATCAATGTGTACACAAACTTACAGCATGCTTTAAGCACATGTTATGATTTTGTCCAATTGTGAAAACTGATAGGCTTCCAACAACTAGTGGTAAGTCTATAAAATATGCTCAGCTCATTGGCAAAGTCCTTGAGGCACTTTGGTTTCCAAATGGAGGAGCCATTATCAAATGTTGGGCCCATACCAAGGGCCATCCCAATTTGAATGGGAAAAGGGGATGTCACAGCGTAAATTAACTGTATTAGGTGGTACCAACATTTTTGTAGCTATTTCCTCTCTTGAGGTAGACTTAACAGTCTTAAGAAAATTGCAAATGCAAATTGATAAAGAGTGAAACAGAGGTGGAAAATCAGAAGTGTAATGCCCCGTACACACGGTCGGATTTTACGATGGACAATGTCCGATCGGAGCGTGTTGTCGGATATTCCGACCGTGTGTGGGCGCCATCGGACATTTTCCATCGGATTTTCCGACACACAAAGTTGGAGAGCAGGAGATAAAATTTTCCGACAACAAAATCCGATCACGTCAATGACGACCGTGTGTGGCCTGTTCCGACCCACAAAGTGCCACGCATGCTCAGAAGAAATTCCGAGACGGGACAGCTCGTTCTGGTAAACTTAGCGTTCGCAATGGATACAGCACTTTCGTCACGCTGCAATGTTCAAAATGGTTTAATACAGCGCACTCTCTTCTTCTTTATAATGTGACAAGAATTAAGTAGTTTTGCTGCTCATATTCACACACACTTCTCACAAACTTTTATTTGTGTTTTTTTAGTGGGATTCCCTGAATATAGTGTTATTAGTTGTCACATCTGACAGTTTTATATTTTTTATTTTTTTTGGGGGGGGATTTTAAGCCTTTTTTTTCTTTAATGTTTGGATTTTTTCCAAGGCTGATCTTTGTTCAATGTTATTTTTATTTTTCATCCAGAATATTTTGGGGTGTGTTTTGTGTGTCAAGTTACCCCAACACCATTGATATCTTTTATTATTTAATCTCCAGGAGATTGTTTGTTGTTGGTGTCCCTTGTTTATTTCACATTGTATATTTGAAATGTACCTGAATCCTCACAAACCAACTGTCATTTTTGAAGTAAAACACATAGGAGAGTATAATTCAAAACAAAAATCCTTTATTAAGGGATCCGAACCAAACAAAGAGGAAGGCAACACTGGATCAACAGGAGAAATTAGCGAAGCCTGGGACCCCCACGGCAGACATCAATTCTTCAACATCAAAATTGGTGGCCTGAGGAGTCCATATGTAAGGGAGGGCAGTCTGGTCCAGAATTTGCAGAGATCCGGATAGCAGCAGATGACATGTGTGTCACCAGGCTGTGGTACCACAAGAGGCTGCATCTTTTGGCCGACCAGACTGAAGCCAGGGCAATCACTGTCTGGTCTTCCTTCCACGCTTCCTTCCGGGCTGTGGCTGTGCAGTTGGAGATGTGCCTCCGATATGAGGGCCTCACACAAGACTTTTTGGCCCTCCTCCATCCTCTGCATTTTATAGGCTATGAAGGCAGCAATGTTCTCCTCCATGGAGTGGGGTGCTCCCAGGACCTCTGTAGCCCTCCAAAAGAATTCTATAGCAGCCTCCTCTAGGGTACTCCTCCTACTGCCACTTTCTCTTTTCAGGGGGGGTGGAGGGACCTGCAGATCAGCCAGCCGGCTCGGCCCGGCCACCTCCTGGCTGAGACTTCCCTGTGTATGAAAAAGGGACATGGTTGTAATGTTTTGCATCATCAATCCCAATCCTAAATTAGTACTCCCAAATAACATCTAGTTAACATAATTGATTGGACAAGCAGAAATATTTAGAGGAATGCTATACCTGGCTCAATCTGGGCTCCTCCACATGTGGCCTGGAAGGCCCAGGTTGGGCGTCAGAAGCCTCAGCTGGAGGGGAAGGAAGCGTGGAAGGAAGACTGGAGAGGGATGACCTGGGTTCAGTCTGGCCTGCCAGAAAGTGCAGCCTGTCGTAGTACAACATCCTGGGGACATAGATGTCATCTGCTGCTCCGGATCTCTGTGAATCCTGGACTTTCTTGCGCTCCCTTAGATATGTGCTCCTCAGGCCACCAATGAAGATCTTTAAATAGGTGATGTCTGCCGTGGGGATCACCTGCTTCACAATTTCACACAATTGCTCCAGTGCTGCCTTCCTCTTTGCTTGGTTCTTGAAATGGGGGTGGGTAATCTCCCACAGACAGGGCAGCTCCCTTAGCATCTCTATGAATACTGACATGAAGTCATTGACTTTCATTAAGATATCCATGTTCACTGCAAGACACAACACAAGACAAAGCCTAATGTCAGACAAAACTCTCCTAATCTTGTTACAATATAGGCCTCAATCTAGAAGCAGTATAGGCACAAGTTTGTCTCTTACCTTCGTTCTTACGATCGGCGCGTCCAATGCTCCTTCCTCCGCTCACAGATCGTACGTAATACGCACGCGTGTTACGCTTTATACACACTGCGCATGCATGTAACTCCGCCCGCCCCTGACGTTCTTTCTAGTCTATTCCCCGCCCCTTTATGTTCGGCGCAGTGGGTGAAGAGCACATGGCGGAGTTACAGCAGGTGCGTGCTAATTCTAGCAACGAGGAGGAGGAGGAGGAAAGCCCGGATCCAGGCATGTCCCGATCCAGAAGGAGACGTTTTAAGGCCACAAATATGTCCTTTGGGGAGATGTTGGAGATGGTCGACATCATGAGGAAGTCCGACTATGACGGAAAATATGGGCCTTACCCCAACCCCAACATCCGAAAGGCAAAAATCATTGCTAAAGTGGTCAAAAGCCTTCACAGGAATTTCGGGGTACGAAGATCTAAAGATCAGTTCAGGAAGCGGTGGTCGGACCTGAAGTTGAGAGAGCCAGAGCAGTACCGAAAGATCCGGAGAGTGCTGCAAAAAAGTAAGTAGTTGTGCTGTGTTCCTATTCTTTCTGTCTTTATTCCGTTCGTTCTGCTCCATATGCTTTTATTAATTGTAACGTTTAAAAGGGCAACTTTAATGTTCATGGGCCCATTATTCGTTCGTATCAAACATTTTTCTTTCGGCCTCTAGAACACCATTGTTTAGGCCATATGCATTTTCACACATTTTTTGGGGCCTACTTGGATGCCAAATATTTGTTTGTGTAGATGGGTTTGTTACTAGAATGAAATGCCAACTAGATTGTGTGTAAGGAGAGGACACTGAGCAGCTGTTTTCACATCTGGACACTGGAGCACTAGTGTGGGACCCCAGAACACCATTTTTATTAGGGGGCCACACAGGTGCTCCAGTGTATACTATAGGGGGGGCTACATCTGTGAAGCTTGTACCAAACAGGTAAAGTATTGCAGCTTGACAAAGGCCACTAAAAAATATACATCTTGGAACCCGGCTAAAATAGACAATTGTACCCCATTTCCAAGCAATGTTTCCTATTTCTAGTTCTGCCATCAAATATCTGTGTGCTAAGTATACCATTTTGTTTTACATAGGGGAGAAAAGACTCGGAGGACACCCCTCATCCCAGGAGAACACAGACCCCCCACCTATGGAAGAAGGTGAAATACCACCAACACAAGAAGAAGAGCAGGAGGAAGAAGAAGATGTGGTGGAGACTGGCACCACAACAGGTGAGTGTCTGCGACCACAGGCTCAGGTAAAAGAGATGGATGGTGGCAGATTTTTGAGACCTTTTTTTTTGTTCTTTATCTCTTTTTAGGTGATCGTGATGTGAGGGACAGAGAAGGCTTTACTTCTGAAAGTGCCCAGATCCTGATCGGGGAGATCATGGGGTGTAATCTCGAATTGCACAACATACAGCAACAAATCAATGATGTTATTAAAAAAAATAATAACATCATTGATGTTTTGGGGCAAATTTAAACCCCACAAAATCACCTGTTTTATTGTGGTCCAATCTTCTAAATTTTTTTTCAATGTTTAGAAAAGCCAAATTTGGAGGATGCACACAGTGTGCCAACATGTGCTATCTGCCATCACGGGAGATCAATGGACGCGTTTTGGGGGTGCAACCCCTTCCTCAATTATAAAGTTGCGTTGAGGAAGGGCTTGCTCCCCCAAAACACGTCCCTTGATCCCCCCTGATGGCAGATAGCACATGTTGACATTCGTAAATTGGTGTGCATCTTCCAAATTTGGCTTTTCCAGGGGTGATTTCCCCCCATCTGAACGCTATATCAAACCCAGTTCCTAAATACTGATGTCTGATATAGCCTTCAGGTTTGCCCATATGTGAACTTTGTAAGTTCAAGTTTTTTGGCTTTCTTGTTGGTTTTACACAGGCCTGTTTTATCTGAAATGGATATTTCGATTTTTGATAATGCTACTGCAAAAATTGTTATACGACAAACATGTTGGTTTGTTTTAAAAACCTTTCGTAAATGCACATGTGATTGTGCAGGTATAAAAAAGTGGCTTACTCAAGAATGTGTGGATTATTGTCTCAACACTACAACACTTTTGGGGTGATGTAATTGCTGTTTTATGCAAAAATGGGGGTTATTTCCTAAGGGCAAATACACTTTGCACTACAAGTGCAGGTTCAGTGCAGTTGCAAGTGCACTTGTAGTGAAATGTGTTTTTGCATTTAGGAAGTATCAGCCAACACTGTTTTTTATAAGGTTACCCAATCACGACATTTTCTGCACTCAACACATTTCTGTCAGGGTCAGCTAAAACAAACACAAGCAGTAAATGTCCACAAAGAATTTCTTTTGGTTGTTTTTTATTTGAAAAAGGTTTCACAGATTGTCTGGCATATTGATAGCCCCCCTACCCGCAAAGAACTCCAGGTATCGTAACCGGACATCACGGGCACTCAGGGAGGGCAAGCCAGGATGGCCACTTTCAAGCACCGTCAGTGTTGATGGATTTGGGATTCCGGCCTCAGGCCCAACTGAGCCAGCATAGTTGGCTGAATGTTTTCTTAAAAAATTATGGAGAACACAGCAGGCAAGTATTATATGGTTCAGTTTATACTCCATATGGATGGGTGTCAGAAATAATCGGAACCGGCTGGCCAGGATTCCAAATGTGTTCTCCACCACTCTTCGGGCTCTGGCCAGCCGGTAATTAAAAACCCTCTGTTCCGGGGTGAGGGTCCTCATCGGGAATGGCCGCATCAGGTGGTCCCCCAGCACAAATGCTTCATCAGCAACGATCACAAATGGGAGACCTTCAACATTGTCCTCTGGAGGTGGCAAGTCCAAGCTGCCATTCTGGAGACGCCTGTAGAACTCCGTCTGGGCGATCACTTCACCATCGGACATCCGGCCATTCTTCCCCACGTCCACATACAGGAACTCATAATTAGCCGACACCACCGCCAACATCACTATACTATTAAACCCCTTGTAATTATAATAGTACGACCCCGAGTTGGGTGGTGGGATGATGTGGACGTGTTTCCCATCAATTGCCCCTCCGCAGTTAGGAAAGTCCCACCGCTGGGCAAAGTGGGAGGCCACAGTCTGCCATTCCTGTGGCGTTGAAGGAAACTGTTGAGGAAAAAAAAATAAACATTACTATTTTTTCACAGAAACATGGCAAGCAGATTAGACACAAACATTATGGGGCAAACTCCAGAAAGCATTTATTAAGGGGAATTTAACAACAACAAAGTATAAGGTACACCTATCATATTCCCCCTCCCCCCTCTCATGGGCCATTTCTAACATTATAGGGGGGGGGGAACTCTTGGACAGGTAACCCTCTTCACTTCATTGAGAGATGAATGCCTAAATAATGGGTATTACTTGGAACAGACCCTCCTTAGTTACACTATTGGCAGACCACTGGACAGGTAAGAAGTGTCTGAATACAAAGATATAAATACACACTGTACACATTTGAGGACATTTGGACATTCTGCTATTACCTATCAAGATAATAATAGGATACAAAAACTTTAAACAGTACCATTGGAAAGTATACAGGCAGGCCCTTGCACTACATGCTTTGGGTAATTCATCCATACATCTGACCAGTAAAGAGGTGGGTATAGTGTGTATGGGTTTGGCAAAGTCAGCAGATAGATGATTGAGGATAGAGAATTGGGATCAGCTGACTTAGCAGTTGGGGGGAGGGAGGGTTACAAAAAATTTTGGGACACCACAAAAAAAAGCCTCTGGCACTCTGCCTGAATTTAAATAAAAAATAACATTTCCAAACATTTTAGGGGGTGTTTGGGGTAAAGCACTACTATAGAGCTGATAAAATACATTGTTAAGTGACTACATGAGGTGAATATAGGGCAGGAGACACCATGCTGGAGAGGTTATTGAAGGG
Source organism: Aquarana catesbeiana (assembly GCF_042186555.1). Taxonomy (NCBI): domain Eukaryota; kingdom Metazoa; phylum Chordata; class Amphibia; order Anura; family Ranidae; genus Aquarana; species Aquarana catesbeiana. The sequence continues at coordinate 298,928,167 of NC_133329.1, read as the reverse complement.
CAAATATGTATGAAGGACCTAAAATAATAATTACATAAAAATCCAGCATGCATGAGGACAAAGGGGACATTCACAGCATATTACAATCATGGTAATTAGGGAATGAGGAAAGAAATACAAGATATTAGCAAACATTCAATACAATAAAATGTGATATAAAAGGAAAAAAATCTTACCTTCATATACTCCTTCTGCAGGACCTGTATGATGGCAGAACAGGTCTCTGGGATAATGATCCCCAGAGCCTGGGGGGAGATGCCTGTCGAGAACTTCAAGTCCTGCAGACTTCTCCCTGTGGCCAAATACCGCAAGGTAGCGACCAACCTCTGCTCCGCAGTGATGGCTTGCCTCATGCAGGTATCCTGCCTGCTAATATAGGGGGTCAGTGAAGCCAACAAACGGTGAAATACGGGGTCCGTCATCCTGAGAAAGTTCCTGAAATCATCAGGATTATTCTCACGGATCTCACGGAGCAAAGGCATATGACAGAACTGGTCACGCTGAAGCAACCAATTCTTGGTCCATGAACTCCTCCCCACCCTGTTCATGGACTGGACTTGTGTCAAGGTCAGGACCCCAACACCAAGCCCCCACACAGCACGAACTCTACGAGGAGTACGCATACGAAACATGGCTAGAAAACGGTCGGCTGCTCAGAACGAAGTAACAGAACGCACTGAAGAACAGCAAGGCCTGTGAAGAGCGACCTGAAAAACAGTAATGAACGAACAAGAATACAATGACTAAGTCACGCGGAACTTGCTTGCACGCACTGAAGAGCAGATACAAACCCACAAGCACAAACTGAACGGCAGAAAACGATCTGAAAGCCACGAGTCTGAAAAAGCGCGAATCGTCTCTCACCAAACTTTTACTAACACGAGATTAGCAAAAGGAGCCCAAAGGGTGCCGCGCTTGGTTCTGAACCAGGCTTTTCTAGTCTCGCCGTACGTGGTGTACGTGACCGCGTGGTTGTCGATCGGAAATTCCGACAACTTTGTGCGACCGTGTGTAGGCAAAACAAGTTTGAGTCAACATCCGTCGAAAAAAATCCGAGGATTTTGTTGTCGGAATGTCCGAACAAAGTCCGACCGTGTGTACGCCCTATAAGGATTATGCTTTAATGTAAATGTAGAGTTTTGCCTTAATTTTATATATTGGAATGTCTCTTTATCTCCTTGAAATGTTTTTGTTGAAATTGGGGAAACTAGCTTAGCTGCTCTGAAGCCACAAGCTTTGATGTGAGATGTGGGTTATTTAAAAAGATGGTTTTCTGTCATGTACATGAGGTGTTACTTTTTCTGCTAAAGTTTTGCATGCATATACGCTATGTGTATATGGGACAAGTATTAGGACACCTGCCTTTACACCCATATGGCATCCCAGTCTTAGTCCATAGAGTTCAATATTAAGTTGGCCCAGCCTTTGCAGCTGTAACAGCTTAAACTCTTCTGAGAAGGCTGTCCATGAGGTTTAGGAGTGTGTCTATGAGAATATTTGACCATTTTTCCAGAAAAGGTTAGGCACTGATGTTGGAAAGAAGGCCTGGCTCTCAGTCTGCACTCTAATTCATCCCAAGGGTGTTCTATCAGGTTGAGGTCAGGACTCTGTGCAGTCCAGTTCCTCCACCCCAAACTCCCCCAAACCATGTCTTTATGGACCTTGTTTGTGCACTGGTGCGTAGTTGTGTTGGAACAGGAAGGGCCAACCCCAAACTGTTTCCACAAAGTTGGGAGCATGAAATTGTTGAAACCGTTTTGGTATGCAGACGCCTTGAGAGTTCCATTCACTGGAACTAAGGTGCCAAGCCCCACCGCTTAAAAACAACCCCATACCATAATCCCCCCTCCACCAAATGATTTGGACCAGTGCACAAAGCAAGGTCCATAAAGACATGGATGAGTGAGTTTAAGGTGGAGGAACTTGACTGGCCTGCACAGAGTCCTGACCTCAACCCGATAGAACACCTTTGGGATGAATTTAGAGCGGAGACTGCGAGCCAGGCATTCTCGTCCATATCAGTGCCTGACCTCACGAATGCACTTCTGGAAGAATGGTCAAACATTCCCATAGACACACTCCTAAACCTTGTGGACAGCCTTCCCAGAAGAGCTGAAGCTGTTATAGCTGCAAAGGGTGGACCAACTCAATACTGAACCCAACGGACTAAGACTGCGATGCCATTTAAGTTCATGTGTGTGTAAAGGCAGGCATCCCAATACTTTTGGTAATATAGTGTAATAGTGTATATATTTTCTGCAAAGCTAAGAAAATAAACTAATAATCATTCAAAAAGGGTACAAATATGCTGTACTGATGTAATAATAATTACTTAATAATTAATAATAGTTCTCCTTTACATATTGTTTTAGGTGTAACTTGTGTAGCACCCCCTAGCGTTGCTAAAGTGATAGAGTAGGATGTTTTGTGTTAGTGTAGGCACATTTTCAGGCTTGGCTGGTAGCTAAGCCTGTGTGTTTTTCTGGGTCGGGTGAGTGACTCGGGTAGGCTGGATGACTCATCAGCAGCTTCTCTGGTGACTCCCCCTGCTATCTGGAAACTGGGAGAAGATTCCAGAAGCAGTTGGGAGGGGTCTAGGAGGAGCTAGCTGGAGTGTTCTGAGGGCCCTGACCAATCCCCAACAGAAGGGTTGGCAGGCGGCAGGACTCCTCGAATACTCTGGGTCAGATGGAGTGTTAGGCTCACTGAGGCCTTTGAGAGTAGCCCCCAAGTCCACGGATGTGAACTCAGGCCTGAGCTCAGGTGCACAAGGGACCCCTCTTTGTGACACATGGGAATCCTGACTAGGAGGCACGTGAGCAAGGAGAAGACAGCAGGAGGACACTGCCGGGCAAATCTCCAGGGAGAAAGACAGCCACGTGGGCAGGTGAGTGTTGCAGTCAGAAGGCTGACACGTGGTCCAGCAAGACACATGCTGTTGACATGTGATACAGCAAGCATGGTCAGGAACAATATATTTAATTCACAGCACACTGGGTAACTCTGCTTGCAACTCGGAAGGATGCAGGACAGGGCTCAGTGCTACAGCTTGTTGTGCCGTCACATCTCCATACAGCTAGTGGTGATGATGCGAGATTTGTCAGCTCTATCTCCTCCTCCTCCATGCCCTCCTCTGCTGAATTGTGTTATGAACCACAAGTTCCCACTCATATTTAATGAGTCAGGCTAAAAGATGCCATGCCGTGCTTCAGCTAGTCTGTCTAGGGGACAGGAGCCACACAGAAGCAGAGATTCTTGCAGCTCTGCATGGGCAGGCCCAGAGGTGGTTCACGCCATGCCAGCTGGAGCCAGGAACGGTGGTGTGCGATAATGGCACAAACCTCCTTGAAAGATCTGCTAAAGCAGGCCAGAAGAGTCTGTAGCCATTTCAGACAGTCATACACAACCAGTCCTCGGTTGGCTCAAATTCAGTAGGAATTCCACCTGCCCGTAAACTGCCTGATTTGTGACATGCCCACCAGGTGGAACTCGACTTTGGCAATGATGCAGTGGCCGCACATGCAGTAGAGGGCCGTCAACAAGTACCTGTGTGTGTATGGCACAAAAACAGGCTCAGGCTGGCCCGGCTTTTTTAGTCATTTGAGGCCACAAGGATGGTGAGTCATGACAATGCATGCATCAGTGACACAATCCCTGTTGTGTTCCTGCTGAAGCAGACTCTGTGTAGCATTATGGACAGGGCAATCGAGGCAGACTTTCTTTCCTCTCAAGGCCTGCTTTATGCAGACATCATTCTTGCCACGCCATAAAACACACAAGAGGAGAGGGAAGAGGAGGAAGAGGATTTCTGGCAGCTTTAAAGGCATTGAAGCAGAGCCTGACATACGTCAACCCTTAACAGATGGTTTTCTATCCCCAGAACTCTTGGGAGTAGTACGTGGCTAAAAGGAGGCAGTTCCAGATACTGTAATCCTCAGTGACCCTGAGGAGTCTGCTTCTCATGCCTCCGCAGTGCATGGCCTCCCTCATTCTTCAAAGCCTGCAAAATGACCCGAGAATACGTGGCATCAAGAGGGATCACTATTGGTTGACAAACCCTCCTTGACCACCGTTACAAGGGGAAAGTCTGGGAACTCATCTCATCCCCACAGAGAGAGCAGAAGATAAAATCTCTTAAGAACACCTTAAAGAGGAGTTTATGTAACCTTTCTTGACTCTGGTAGGTTACAGTCTGGTGGAAAAAGTAGTTTTGAGGCTTCTGTTGGTCAAGAGAGGAGCATTGGAGAAGAGGGCCGCCTCAGTGATGCCTTTCAAAAATGTTGTAGTCCTCTGTGTCCAGGGCTGTCAGCTTCCACATCCCATCAGCAGCATCTGCATCTTATGGTGGGAGATTATCTAGGGACGAAAACAGACATTGAGAGCTTTCCATTTGATGAACCACTTGGTTACTGGGTCATAAAATTAGGCCACTGGCCAGAACTTGCCCAGTATGCAATTGAGCTGCTGGGCTGCCCTGCATCCAGCTGGCTTTCTGAACAGGCATTCAGTGCTGTCGTAGGTTTTGTGACAGATAAGAGAGCATGTCTGTCCATAGACTCTGTGGACCAGCTAACATTTATCAAAATTAATAAGTCCTGGATGAGCTGCAGCTACGGCATCAAGCCCCTGATGCTAATGTCGCTGATTAAGTGCTTTCTGGATCTGGAATCTCTGAAAGACGTTGGTAGCAGTCCTTTTAGTTAGCACACTTTAGTTCACTGCAGCAATCACACACCATATATCACTTTCATTTAGTCTCTGGTATAGGTTTACCGTATCAGAAGTTCATTGATTTCACATGGTCTAATTTACATATCCTTGCAGAGCAGTGTGGGTTGTCAAGCACACACGACATTCACATGGTTGTGATATGGTCGCCTGGTCTTCACCTGGCTGCTGTCCCCCGTTTGGATGGAATTCCTCACCTCAGCCCTGGGGGAGATCATCATCCCTGCCCCCCATCTTCCCTTGGATATAGGTTGGGTATCGTTAATGGACCATTTTGTAAGTTATAGACCCCCTTTTTCTGAGAGATGGTTCTCTTTTTAAAGGGTATCCTATATTTATAGATATGTTATTGATTTAGTTTCAGAGCATTTTACTCCTGATGAGTGGCGTAAGCCATTAAAAGGTGCATCGCGTACACTTGAAACTGATACCCAGACAAGTTTGGCTCACAAAGAGCAATTGCTCATGTTTATTATTAATGGATGAATGATATATGAAAAGAGATGGTTCTCTTTTTAAAGGGTATCCTATATTTATAGATATGTTTAATTTCAGATCATTTTACTACTGATGAGTGGCGTGAGCCATTAAAAGGTGCGTCGAGAACACTCTGAACTGATGCCCAGACAAGTTTGGCTCACAAAGAGCAATTGCTTCTTTATTTAATTAATGTTTATTATCAATGGATGAATGATATACGAAAATTGATAAAAAAATGGCGTGGGGTCCCCCTAAAACCTATACCAGACCCTTATCCGAGCATGCAGCCCGGCAGGTCAGGAAAGGTAGGGGAAGAGCAAGCGGCCCCCCTCCTGAACCATACCAGACCGCATGCCCTCAACATGGGGGGGTGTGGGTGCTTTGGGGCGGGGGGGGCTTTGCGCCCTCCCACCCCAAGGCACCTTTCCCCAATGTTGATGGGAACAAGAGCCTCTTCCCGAAAACTCGGCCTCTCCCCCTATGTGAATGGAAATTGTGTACATCGTACCCCTACCCATTCATCAAAAAAAAGTAGTGTAGTGTGACAAAAAACAATAGACAGTTTTTCGACAAGTCCTTTATTAAAAATGTCTTCTTTCCCGCTTCTTCCTCCTCCGGCCTTCTCCCACTTCTTCCTCTGGTCTTCTCCTTCTCCGGCCTTTTCTTCCGGTCGTCTTCTTTCTCCTGTCTTCTTTGTCTGGTGTTCTTCTTGCTCTGCCGTCGATCCCGCCGACAACCCTCCTCCGATGCTGCATCTTGCTGATCTATCCGCGCAGATGTCAAGCATTTCTTAGATAACTATGGGGCGTGGCCATCAGATGCTGTCAGCTGGAGGCCCCGCCCCCCTTGTGACTTCACCGCCTGGGGAATGATGGGTCCGTGACGTCACAAGGAAGCCGGGCCTCAGGATGATGTCATCCGAGGGCCATGCTCCATAGTTATCTAAGAAATGCTTGACATTGGCGCAGACAGATCAGCGGGACGCAGCATCGGAGGAGGGTCATCGGCTGTAACGGCGGAGGAGGAAGAACACCTGATGAAGAAGACTGGAGAAAGAAGAAGACCGGAAGAAGAAATGATAGAAAGAGAAGACCGGAGGAGGAAGAAGCGGGGAAGTAGAAGAGATTTTTAATAAAGGACTTGTCAAAAACTGTCTATTGTCTTTTTGTCACACTACACTACTTTTTTTGGCAAATGGGAAGGGTTATGATGTACCCGATATCCATTCACATAGGGAGGGGGCCAGGATCTGGGGGCCCCCTTGTTAATGGGGGCTTCTAGATTCCAATAAGCCCCCCACTTTCAGACCCCGACAACCAATGGCCAGGGTTGTCGGGAAGAGGCCCTTGTCCCCATCAACATGGGGGCAAGGTGCTTTGGGGTGGGGGTGTGCAGAGCCCTCCCTGCCCCAAAGCACCCACCCCCCATGTTGAGGGCATGCGGACTGGTACGGTTAAGGAGGGAGGGCGCCCGCTCGTCCCCTCCCTTTCCTGACCTGCCGGGCTGCATGCTCGGATAAGGGTCTGGTATGGATTTTGGGTCGGACCCAACACCATTTTATTTTTCAATTTTGGCGTAGGGGGTCCGCTCCGAATCCATACTAGACCCAAGGGCCTGGTATGGACCTGGGGGGACACCAAGTTGTTTTTTTTCATGATTTTTTTTCAGCCAGCAACTGTTTTTTTTGCATTCAGCAAGTGGCGGAGATGACCAGAGCGCGGGGGGGGGGGAACACCGCCCCCCGATAAAAGTGATCTTGTGGCGAATCTGCTGCGGAGACCACTTTTACCAGAAATAGAATAATAGAAAGGAAGTTGGGACTTTGTATGAGGCAAGTGGCAGCTAAACAAGACAAAATATATATAGTGACTAAATTACTTTATTTACATAAAAGATGGTATAGAATCGCACTCAGTATGCAGTACATTAAAAGCCACTACATAATGGAAATGTTGAAAGAAGTACAGTTCATAGACATATGAAAATGACATATAAAAACATATTCATACAACCTTAAAACCAAAATGGCAGCACATTCCAGTTAACAATGTATGGAGTGTGTACTCCATGTAAGAGAATAGCAAATAATAAGGGGGTTGAAAATTACAAAGATGAATAATTAAAAGAGGTTGCATCCTATCTATACGTTTCATGTAAAGACACTTCATCAGAAATGGATGCATCCGTTGGTCTGTAAAAGAAATAAATATAGATACAGGTAAGTTCTGGTAAGAACTTCAGCATCAAGGAAAGGCAATGGAAATTGTTACAATCTTGTTACTTGGAACTGGAAAAACAGGGGTATGTAAAACTGCAACCAGGGGGAACACTGGAATGAGTCGTCTGGTTCAGGAACTGAGGAAGCCACACCGCACACGGGGCAAATGCCCAAACACACTCCCCAGGAAGTTAGGTTCTCCACATGGTGTGGGTGGTAACACAAGGTAAGGCTCCAAAGGAGTCTGTGAAAAGAAAGGGGGGTACACTATACAGAGCTTGCGTATAATATTGACGGTGTGAACCAAGTGAAGACCAAATCCAGTGAGGAGATTTAAGTGAACGGAGTAAAAGAGAACGAGATTATACCAATAGGAACCAAAGGACCATACCCAAGTGAATGATGGAGGCACATATCACATGTATACCTCATTTAAAGTCCCAAACCTTTCCCCTTCCTTCTCTTTGTTAATTATCAGGGATGGAGGCATCTGGCCCAACTATGTACAGTTCTTCCCGCCACCTCTGTGCATTTGCATGTCCTGTGTTTTGGACGATTCTGTCTGCACGTACAGGGCATGCAGACTTGCATATCATAGTTACTATTTATCCCTCCTTTTTCATCTGGCAGCCAAGACTTGCAGCTGTATGTGCACTGCAATGGTGGGGCCACTTGGCCGCCTGTTGCCGGGAGCTGCAATGTGCACCTGGTGCCTTCCCCCTCCTCCCTCCCCGGGGGCGGGGGGTGGGCGGGTCTGCTCGCTGCGCATTGGCACCATGCTAGACGCTTCAGTCGGGCGTCACGATGTGTGCGTCTTCCCACACTTCGGCTGATTCATAGGGGGAGCTTCTCTGTGCCATCACGGACGTTGGTGCCGCCCGGAGGTGGACGCCTCTCCTTCTCTATCATGCCTAGCATGACGCTGGAGGTTACCTGCGGGTGGGCTGGAGGCCACAAGCACGTCCTCCTGTTTATGCTTTTACCTGCACCCATGGTCACATTTTACATTTTGTGCAATCTGCCGCCTGATACAAATGAACACTTACACGTGACCACGTCCGCTAGTGATGAAACGACGCAGGGAGGAGGAGCTACGTTCTGACGTCGCCGCTGTACGTCCAGTCCTGGAAGCTACGGGCTGTTTGGAAGCCGGCCGGCACATCATTTTATGCTTATCTTGCCTATTATTGTCTATCAATTTGTAAGTGTTCATTTGTCTTTTTATAATCTCAATAAATGTAAAGGATTATGCTATGTGAGGCTTTTTTGTATTAATGGTGACCATACTGTCCACTTTACCGATCCATCTGCTGACCGTTCCCACTGGCGCTGAGGAGTCCAGTACATGCCAGTGAGATCCCGGGCTGGGGTTACAGCCACTCGCCCAGTGTGGTCCCCTGTAATAAGGGACCGCCGATTTCTGGTAAGCGGCAGTCCTTTCTGTGGTGGAGGAAACTTTTCACTTGTCACTTTAGTGTGGAACTTCACGGCACATCACTTTTGGATTATCATCATATTTTTTGGACTCATTTTCATGTTTTATTTTTTTCCACTTATTTCTTCAATATGGATTGATTTTTGCTATATCTATTTTTATCTAGTCACTGGACAATTTCCAATCACTTACTTATATTTTATTTTTATTTTTGCTATACATGTACCTACATTCACATGTTTGATGCACTATTTATTTTGTTTATCTTGTAATTGGATGCACTCATTTTTTGCACTTTTGCTTTGGGTCTGTTCAGTTTTATTTGTACTCAGTGTGGTCTTTTTGGCATCTATCATTGGGAGCATATATCAATTTGTTTCACTATTCTTATTATTTAGCGCAACTTTTTGCTCTGCATTTTGATTTTAAGGTTGTATCAACATGTGTACATGAACTATCTGAATATGTTTTTATATGTCTTTTTCATATGTCTATGAACTGTACCTCTTTCAACATTTACATTATGTAGTGGCTTTTAATGTACTGAATACTGAGTGCAATTCTATACCCTCTTTTATGTGAATAAAGTCATTTAGTCACTATATATATTTTGTCTTGTTTTGTCTCTGCCACTTGCCTCATACAAAGTCCCAACTTCCTTTCTATTATTCATTTTAATCAGGGATGGAGGCACATATTATCATATGTATACCTCATTTAAAGTCCAAAACCTTTCCCCTTCCTTCTTTTTGTTATTTATCAGAAAGAGGACCATCCGCCGTTTAAGAATATAACAAGGTTATGGCAGCTATCTGCTGCCATGACCCCGGTATTCTACGCCAAAGTACCGACGTACGACTGCAGGCAGCCTGCAAGTAGTTAAAAGCTACTGAGAGATAAAGTAACCATGACCGAAATAAAGTTTTGCAAGTGTTACATGCACTTGAAGATACTAAGGTTTCTTGGTGGGAAAGTTTGAAGCCTTAAAGCCTTAAAGTGACTGCCTTTTTTTGGATATTTAACTTCATTCAATTGTTATTGCTTATATTCATTACTGTTCTTTGTTTGCTTATGATAATCACGTATTGCAAAGTTAAGAAACTAAGTTCTAAAGCAGAATATGTACTTAGGTAAGATGTCCCCCCCCCCCCCCCCCCCGGTTCTACTTTGTTCCAGAGGATAAGGGACTGAAGGTGTTTTTTTTTTGCCTCAAGTCACTTCTGGATCCAATCCGGGATTAGGGGCCCTTTACTTTAAAGATGTGCAATTGAATATATATCTAGTAATGAAAACTGCTGCTATAAAACACCACTGCATGCTTATGGACTTATGTTTGAATTCTTAAAATAGCAGAATCCCATTGTTAACATCTCCATAGGTTAAGAAGGACTTCAGCTAGTATTTTTTTTTTGATTCTGTGGTTATTCATGTGGACTGGAGAGTATCTGCCCCTTTTATCTGTATGTTCTGCTTGAGGAAATTACTAAATCCTTACATGGAAATCCTTGTTGTTTTAACCACTTGACCACTGGGCACTTAAACCCCCTTAATAACCAGACCAATTTTCAGCTTTCAGTGCTCTCACATTTTGAATAACAATTACTCAGTCATGCAACACTGTACCAATATGAATTTTTTGTCCTTTTTTTCACACAAATAGAGCTTTCTTTTGGTGGTATTTAATCACTGCTGGGTTCTTTATTTTTTGCGCTATGAAAGAAAAAAGACCGAAAATTCTGTAAAAAAAATGCATTTTCTTTGTTTCTGTTATAAAATTTTGCAAAGTAGTAATTTTTCTTCATATATTTTGGCCAAAAATTTATACCGCTACATATCTTTGGTAAAAATAATCCAAATCGGTTTATATTATTTGGTCTTTGTGAAAGTTATAGAGTCCAAAAGCTATGGTGCCAATATCTGAAAATTGATCACACCTGAAGTACTGACGGCCTATCTAATTTCTTGAGACCCTAACAGGCCAGAAAAGTACAAATATCCCCCAAATGACCCCTTTTTGGAAAGAAGACATTCCAAGGTATTTAGAAAGATGTATGATGAGTTTTTTGAAGTTGTAATTTTTTTCCCACAATTCTTTGCAAAATCAAGATTTTTTTTTAAATTTTTTTTCACAAAATTGTCATATTAGCAGGTTATTTCTCACACACAGCATATGCATACCACAAATTACACCCCAAAACACATTCTGCTATTACTCCCGAGTATGGCGATACTACATGTGTGAAACTTTTACACAGCGTGGCCACATACAGAGGCCCAACATGCACGGAGCACCTTCAGGCGTTCTGGAGCACCCAGGCCAATTCTGACATTTCTCTCCTACATGTAAAAATCATCATTTATTTGCTAGAAAATTACATAGAACCCCAAAACATTATATATGTTTTTTTAGCAAAGACCCTAGAGAATACAATGGCGGTCGTTGCAACTTTTTATCTCGCACGGTATTTGCACAGCAATTTTTTTTTGGAAAAAAAACAGTTTTGTGCTTTAAAAAAAAAAAAACAGTAAAGTTAGCCCAATGTTTTTGCATAATGTAAAAGATGAAGTTATGCCGAGTAAATAGATACCTAACATGTCACCCTTCAAAATTGTACATGCTCGTGGAATGGCACCAAACTTTGCTACTTAAAAATCCCCATAGGCGACACTTTAAAATTTTTTACTGGTTACATGTTTTGAGTTACAGAGGAGGTCTAGGGCCAAAATTATTGCTCTCACTCTACCGATCGCAGCGATACCTCACATGTGTGGTTTGAACACTGTTTTCATATGTGGGCGGACTTACGTATGCGTTCGCTTCTGCATGCAAGCACACAGGGACAGGGGCGCTTTAAACATTTTTTTTTTATTGTTCATTTTACTTTATTTATTTTAGAAAAGAAAAAAACTGCGCTAGAAACCTAAATAATAAAGCAGCAGCTATCAGTGAGGTAAACACTACAAACAAATACAAAATAGAAATGCCGCGCTAAAAAAATCAATATGATACATAGATAAATGATAAACTCTGTGAGAAATTAATAGTGATGTGAAACTAATTAAAGTCCAAAAAAAGAAAACTACAACTGTCCAATTAATAGCACTCTGTGATTGGATGAAGCAAAATGTATTCCCAACTGATGAATGGCATGCTTACCGGATAGCAAGCCAAATCAAGCAGGTGGCTTAAACCCAGCCTGGGCCTTTATAAACCAGTCACAGTGGGGTATAACAATTTTCACTCACGTTGAATTGGCGTTGAATCCACGGAAAATTAACCCAAAAAATAAAGTGACAACATAGCGTAATACTGACATATGAATTAATATATTAAATAAAAGGAGTGACACTCACATAGTGAGAGAGATATAAATTTCATATATTAAACACCCAGTGTTTGAAAAAATTTATCTTTGATAGCAGCAGATGCCACACGAAAGGCCTCCTTACCAGACAACAAAAATTTAGTGTAAATCATGCGAGTATGTGAATCCTCTGCCAGTGAAGAAAACAGTAAGTGCACCAACACCACACGGGGAGCCTGCTTACCAGATGGTAAATAACAAATAGTGAATCCTGTAGTCATGTGAAATATCAACCGAATTTCTACCAGTGAAGGGGTTAATAAGTGCACCGACACCGCATGAAAAGCCTGCTTACCAGATGCCAGACTTCAGAGGGCAAATATCTTATCAACCGGATGAATGACCAACTATATAGATAAAGGTTGTGGATGATCCATCCCCGCAGCCATACCGAAGGCTCCACGATTCACATGGTGTAATTAGGAAATCCCAGAAAAGATGGAATAATGGCAAAATAGTGTGATATCGTGTATACTAGTTTATTAAAAAAGAAATAACACTTACAAACAATCTTGGTTAGAGAGCGAAAGGATAAAACGATGCCGGCCAGCAACAAACAAACTCCCGTCCTCCTCAATGGGGCGACGTGGTGACGTCAGCACGTACCTCCTGGACGTGTTTCGTCATAAGATGACGTTTTTTATTTTAGTTTGACGCTTTTTTCCAAACAATAAATTTTTTTGATCAATTTTATTCCTATTACAAGGAATGTAAATATCCCTTGTAATAGGAATATGGTATGACAGGTCCTCTTTACAGTGAGATGTGGGGTCAATAAGACCCCACATCTCACCTCTAGACTGGGAAGCCTGAAATGAAAAGAGAAAAAAATGATCCTGGCTTTGATCGTAGTGGTGAGTCGGTAGAAGCACCTGAGGGCGGCGGGAGGGGGGGGACGTCCCTTCTCACCTCCCGTAAGCACGATCAAGCAGTGGAACAAACAGCCGCTATGATCATTCTTACGGTGTAGGGAATCTAAAGCTGAAAAGCTGAAAAAGTTGATTTCTGAATGAAGCCTGTAGCTGCAGGCATCATTCAGATATCCCCGCACAAAGTCAAGGACGTCGTATGACGACCGGCGGGCGGGAAGTGGTTAAAACGCATTTTTTTTTTAACACAAAGTTGTCCATTTATATAATATTTCTAACACATAGCATGTACATACCAAAAATGACTTCCCAAAATAGATTCTCCTTCTCCTCCTGAGTACGGCGAGGCTGAGTACAGCCGAGTATGGCTGAGTATGGCTGGGTATGGATGAGTATGGCAGGGTATTGCAGGGTATGGCAGAGTATGGCTGGGTATCACTGAGTATTGCAGAGTATGGCTGGGTATTGCAGAGTATGGCTGGGTATTGCAGAGTATGGCAGAGTATGGCTGGGTATTGCAGAGTATGGCAGAGTATGGCTGGGTATGGCAGAGTATGGCAGGGTATTACAGAGTATGGCTGGGTATTGCAGAGTATGGCACAGTATTGCAGAGTATGGCAGGGTATGGCTGGGTATTGCAGAGTATGGCAGAGTATTGCAGAGTATGGCTGGGTATTGCAGAGTACGGCAGGGTATTGCAGGGTATGGCAGGGTATTGCAGAGTATGGCAGGGTATTGCAGAGTATGGCAGGATATTGCGGGGTATTGCAGAGTATTGCGGGGTATTGCAGTTTATGGCAGAGTATGGCAGAGTAGTGCAGGGAGTATGGAGGGATGGCTGAGCATGGATGGATGGATGGCTGGATGTGACTGCATGTGTCACAGAGCAGCGCTGTGGGCACTACAGATCCAGCCCACAGTGCTGCTGCCATCCGATCCCTCCCCCTCTGTACCGATCGGTACACAGAGCGGAGGGAGGAACCGGTGTCATGACATGACACCGATTTGTTTACATGTGATTGCTCCGTCATTTGACGGAGCGATCACATGGTAAACGGCCGCCATCAGCGGCCGTTTACCATGATCCGTGATGCACTTCCCGTCCTCCTCAATGGGGCGACGTGGTGACGTCAGCACGTACCTCCCGGACGCGTTTCGTCATAAGATGACGTTTTTTTATTTTAGTTTGACGCTTTTTTCCAAACAATAAATTTTTTTGATCACTTTTATTCCTATTACAAGGAATGTAAATATCCCTTGTAATAGGAATATGGTATGACAGGTCCTCTTTACAGTGAGATGTGGGGTCAATAAGACCCCACATCTCACCTCTAGACTGGGAAGCCTGAAATGAAAAGAGAAAAAAATGATCCTGACTTCGATCATAGCGGTGAGTCGGTAGAAGCACCTGAGGGCGGCGGGAGGGGGGGACGTCCCCTCTCACCTCCCGTAAGCACGATCAAGCAGTGGAACAGCCGCTATGATCATTCTTACGGTGTAGGGAATCTAAAGCTGAAAAGCTGAAAAAGTTGATTTCTGAATGAAGCCTGTAGCTGCAGGCATCATTCAGATATCCCCGCACAAAGTCAAGGACGTCGTATGACGACCGGCGGGCGGGAAGTGGTTAAAACGCATTTTTTTTTAACACAAAGTTGTCCATTTATATAATATTTCTAACACATAGCATGTACATACCAAAAATGACACCCCAAAATAGATTCTCCTTCTCCTCCTGAGTACGGCGAGGCCGAGTACAGCCGAGTATGGCTGAGAATGGCTGTGCATGGCTGGGTATGGATGAGTATGGCAGGGTATTGCAGGGTATGGCAGAGTATGGCTGGGTATCACTGAGTATTGCAGAGTATGGCTGGGTATTGCAGAGTATGACTGGGTATGGCAGAGTATGGCAGAGTATGGCTGGGTATTGCAGAGTATGGCAGGGTATTGCAGAGTATGGCTGGGTATTGCAGAGTATGGCACAGTATTGCAGAGTACGGCAGGGTATGGCTGGGTATTGCAGAGTATGGCAGAGTATTGCAGAGTATGGCTGGGTATTGCAGAGTACGGCAGGGTATTGCAGGGTATGGCAGGGTATTGCAGAGTATGGCAGGGTATTGCAGAGTATGGCAGGGTATTGCAGAGTATGGCACGGTATTGCAGAGTATGGCAGGGTATTGCAGGATATGGCAGAGTATGGCAGGGTATTACAGAGTATGGCTGGGTATTGCAGAGTATGGCAGGGTATTGCAGAGTATGGCAGGATATTGCGGGGTATTGCAGAGTATTGCGGGGTATTGCAGAGTATTGCAGAGTATGGCAGGGTATTGCAGAGTATGGCAGAGTAGTGCAGGGAGTATGGAGGGATGGCTAATCATGGATGGATGGATGGCTGGATGTGACTGCATGTGTCACAGAGCAGCGCTGTGGGCACTACAGATCCAGCCCACAGTGCTGCTGCCATCCGATCCCTCCCCCTCTGTACCGATCGGTACACAGAGCGGAGGGAGGAACCAGTGTCATGACATGACACCGATTTGTTTACATATGATCGCTCCGTCATTTGACGGAGCGATCACATGGTAAACGGCCGCCATCAGCGGCTGTTTACCATGATCCGTGATGCACCGGGACCGCTGGACCCAGCGGTCACGGATGTTCTCGGGTGCGCGCCTCCAGGGGGTGCACGAGAGCGGGATTCTGGGAGGACGTCACTGTATGCCCTCCCAGAGTTAAGCAACTGCCCTATAGATGTCATTCGGCTATGGGCCGGTTGCTAAGTGGTTAAAGAAACTGGACGTCCTGAAATGATTTTGGTAGCTCTGCCAAGCCATCATCGCAGTACGACGCTTCTCTACTCTTCCAATGCTGAAGGTTAAAAGCAGTGGTGGTGCGTCCATAAAAGGCGCAGGAGCGCCGCCCCCTCTCTCCTGTCACCTCTCTCTCACCATAGATAGATTCGTGCATTGCGTGAAGCTATCTATGGTCGCCGCTGCCGCCCCCTATTCAGGTGTCCGGCCCCTTATTGGGCGTCGGGCACCTGAATTACAGCACAGGGTATTTTTAGAGCCGTGGGCTCTAATAGACATGCGGATTAGAGCCGTAGGCTCTAATAGGCTTCCAAAATGGTAAACAGCGGGCACAATGCTGTGCGTTCACTGTTTACTCAGTGTTGTGTTAGGAACACTGACCCGCCTCTCAGCCAATCAAGTGCTCGGATCTGGTTACCTGTCACCTGATTGGCTGAAACAACAGGCGCTGTGATTGGACGTCTGATAGAGAGGACCGGAGACATCGAGGAGCGTGGATGTGGAGGACGCCACTGTGACCCGCTGCGAGACAGGTAAGTCCCGACTCCCAGGCGATGCACACTGGCATTTGATGGGGCACAGTAGTGGCAATTGATGGGCACACTGGCAGCAATTGATGGGGCACAGTAGCGGCAATTGATGGGGCACACTGGCAGCAAGTGATGGGCACAGTGGCTGCATTTGATGGGCATAATGGCTGCGGTTGATGGGCACAGTGGCTGCATTTGATGGGCACAGTGGCTGCGTTTGATGGCACAGTGGCTGCGTTTGATGGCACAGTGGCTGCGTTTGATGAGCACAGTGGCTGCAATTGATTTTTTTTTTTTTTCAGTCTGTTTGCGCTCCCAAAAATTTTGAGCACCAGCCACCACTGGTTGAAAGAGACTCCTGTGAAGGTTCCTGTGAATGCCTAGAGGAAGAGCCATGATGCCAACTCAAGGCTTGAGAGTTTCGGTGAACATCGAGAGAGATCTGAGATGCCAGCCTAAAGACCTAAATAGCCTAAAGGGGCGGATCCAGAGTCTAGTCTCAGGAGGGGCACTGCCAGAAAATATATTTTTTTGGGGTACATTTATCGGGGAAATGGCTGGTGTTGGCGCTTCAATCATCACGGCACCATGGTTGTTATGGTGTCAGGATGATTGAAGCGCATTATTACCATAATTACATTGTTATAAAAAATTAAATAGTTTAACTCACCATAATGCAGAATCAGTGGGAGCCCCGAGTGTGTCACTTGCCACGTCACCTGTCACTAGATGCAGATTGTCACTTGCCACGTCGCCTGTCACCAGATGCAGATTGTCACTTGCCACGTCGCCTGCCACGTTGCAGATTGTCATTTGCCATGTCACTTGCCACGTCGCCTGCCACTGTGCGGATTGTCACTTGCCACGTCGCCTGCCACGTTGCGGATTGTCACTTGCCACGTCGCCTGTCACAGATGCAGATTGTCACTTGCCACGTCGCGGATTGTCACTTGCCACGTCGCCTGTCACCAGATGCAGATTTTCACTTGCCACGTTGCGGATTGTCACTTGCCATGTCACTTGCCACGTAGCCTGCCACATGTTGCGGATTGTCACTTGCCACGTCGCCTGTCACTTGCCACCTGCTAAGGTGGTCTCTTGTGTCCCAGAGACAGGCAGCAGAGAGATGATGTAATCTCTCTGCTGCCACAGCTGCCTGCATGGAGGGGGGGAAGTTGAACTGCAGGGATGCAGGGCGGGCGCCGAGAGATGATGTCATCTCTCTGCTCCCCCGCCCACCGGCTCCCTGATTGGTCAGCAGGCAGCAGCCCGCCCACAAACACATTGAGCGGCGGCTCTCCCTCGCCTATGGAGCCGCCCGGCGGCTCCCTCACTTACTCCCTCATTCACCGAGCCGCCCAGCGGCTCCTTCAGTCACCAAGCCGCCCAGCGGCTCTCTCAGTCACGGAGCCGCCCAGCGGCTCTCTCAGTCACCGAGCCGCCAGCGGCTCCCCCAGTCACCGAGCCGCCCAGCGGCTCCCCCAGTCACCGAGCCGCCCAGCGGCTCCTTCAGTCACCGAGCCGCCCAGCGGCTCTCTCAGTCACGGAGCCGCCCAGCGGCTCTCTCAGTCACTGAGCCGCCCAGCTGCTCTCTCAGTCACCGAGCCGCCCAGCGGCTCTCTCAGTCACCGAGCCGCCCAGCGGCTCCCTCAGTCACCGAGCCGCCCGGCGGCTCTCTCACACACCCTGCTCTCAGTCACCTGCATTTCTCGGAGGGGGCAATTGCCCCATTGCCCCCCCCCTGGATCCGCCCCTGCCTAAACCTCAAGGATGACTTGTTTCTTTGCAACAACAGCTCCAGTCTGTCTGTGGATGTCAAGTTCTGTCCTTACAAAGAGGCAAGATTTTATGGATTTGTGGATCTCTTCTGGCTACATGGGTAGGTACAGAATCATTGGGGGTGTTGAGAAGTTCACAAAATGAACTTGAGGAGTGAAATGATGTGAACTTTGTACAATCTGGAAACGTATGGACATTTGCAACGCTCAGTACAAGAGGGACTTTTCTGTTCTTTCCTATTTTGCTAAAGACTATTTTATTAACTTAAAGACTGTAATGTCCTTCTTTTATTTTCACGCACATTTGCTATTCATTTGAGATAACCGTTTAGATTTTCATTTACGTTGATATATCATTATCTTGTCATATGTTCATTGTAAGTGTTTATTGCTTCTTATATTTATATACATGCTTATAAAGATAGCCCCATGCATTTATAGCAAAGCAACCTAAGATGATGCATATTGGAGAAAGGATTTATAATTGTCACTTTATGACAACAGGGAGGGTGTTAAGGGTTAAATTTAAAGATAATCATATCATGCAACTTGTCTAGTGTAGACAAGGCACTGCTACTTCGCCTTTTTTGTTGTTGGCCAGATTTAAGTTAATAAGTGACACTCTTTATATTTTATTAATTAAGTACATTAACTTGGATAACATACGAGGCTTACTATGAGTAGAAATAGGGACACCGCCCAGTTATATCCTTTTTCAATGTGCCCAAAATATAAAACTATATATGCACCATGAAAACGGAAAATTGTATACTTACCTTCCGTAATTTTCCTTTCCAGACGCATCCCATGGCAGCACAC
Organism: Aquarana catesbeiana; assembly: GCF_042186555.1. NCBI lineage: Eukaryota > Metazoa > Chordata > Amphibia > Anura > Ranidae > Aquarana > Aquarana catesbeiana. Next base: position 298,909,138 of record NC_133329.1, on the reverse strand, counting down.
ACATTGGGTTGTGACTCCACCTCCACAACCTGATAGGACTGGTTGGCTATAAGTTTTGAAGAGGAGTCCACCGCTGTATTCTTAGTAACTATCACCTTAGAAGGGTGGGATTTTTGTGTGCTGCCATGGGATGCGTCAGGAAAGGAAAATTACGGAAGGTAAGTATACAATTTTCCGTTTTCCTGACGCATCATGGCAGCACACACATTGGGAAATAACTCGCTACATGGGTGGGTGCTTTTAGAATATTTTATTTACTCAATTTCAAGGTATAGAAGAGTTAGATCGGATGACTGATCTCCCGAACTCAATTGTAGTTAGTTGAGCCGGATCTATTCCGTAATGTGACATGAACGTGGTTTTGGAAGACCAAGTTGCTGCCTTGCAAATGGTTTCTGGTGACACTCTACAGTACGCTGCCCAGGAGGTGGCCACTGCTCTGGTCGAGTGGGCCTTCAATCCATCCAGGATTGGGAGTGATTGTATAAGGTATGTCCTTTTGATAATTTTAATTAGCCAAGTCGCTATTGTTCTTGAGGAAGCTGCTTGCCCCCTTTTGGGGCCGTGCGGAATGACTAGCAGGTTTTCTGTCTTCCGAAACGATCTAGTAGCTTCCAAGTAGGAAGAAATTATAGATTTAATGTCCAAGGGGTGTGGATGTCCCTCGTTAGAGAGGAAGACTGGAAGATTGATTTCTGAGTTAAAGTGGAAGGAAGATGCTACTTTTGGTATAAACTGCTCCGATGGTCTGAGGACGACTCGGAAAAAAAGACTAAATGCGGTTCCTTGATTAGCAGAGCTTGTAGTTCTGAGACTCTCTTGGCAGATGTTATTGCGACCAGGAATGACAGCTTGAGCGTTAGATCCCATAAGGATATTGAATCAAGAGGAAAGAACGGTTCTTTCGACAGAGCTTCTAGGACGATGGATAGGTCCCAGGTCGGAAAGACTGGTTTCCTGGGTGGCCTTATCTTCAGGCATGCCTTTAGGAACTGAATTATGAGGGGGTCTAATGCCCATCTGGTTCCCATCATTGCGGACAGGGCAGAAACTTGTACCTTGAGAGTGCTCGAGCTTAGGCCGCTTTCTAGGCCTAGTTGCAGGAACTCTAGAATATGAGAAACTGACGGAGATAGTGGATCCCAAGACTGTTGCTGAGCAAAAACGGTGAAACGCTTCCAGATCCTGTTGTACGTGCTGTTTGTTGATCTTTTCCTAGCCTGTTGTAGTGTGGTCACTACTCTAAGTGAACATCCTTGATCCAGCAGCCTTTCCCTTTCAACCTCCATGCCGTTAGGTGTAGACGTTCGGGTGCCGGGTGTAGGAATTGACCTTGTGAGAGCAAATCCGTGGACACTGGAAGCGGAAGCGGCTCCCCTGTGTTCAAGTGTAATATGGTCATGAACTAGGGTCTTCTTGGCCAGAATGGCAACACTGCTATGACCGTGGATGTCGAACTCCTCAGTCTGGCTAGAAATCTGGCTATTAGATTGGAAGGAAAATGTAACCGAGATGAAATTTCCATGGGTGGTGAAGGCAGTTGATCCCTGCTGCTGTCGGATAGTCGGCCCTCGCTAGGAATCGGGGACATTTGTTGTTCTCCGGGGTTGCTGCTAGATCTATATCGGGGATTCCCCATCTGCGAGTAAGGAGAGTGAATGCTTGTGGACTGAGCGACCACTCGTTGTTTGATATAAACATTCTGCTCAAGTCGTCCACTAGTTGATTTTGTATCCCCGGAACGTAGATCGCCTTCAAGTCCACCAGGTGGACCTGAGCCCACTCGAGTATGGGTCGGACCTCTTCCATGAGCTTTTTGCTTTTGGTACCCCCTTGTTTGTGGATGTAGTTTACTCCACAGTGTTGTCCATACGTAGGAGTATGGTCTTCCCTGCTAGGAAAGGCCCGAATGTTAGGATGGCCTGCCAGGCGGCCCTGAGCTCCAGGACGTTTGAGACTATTCCCTGTGGACGAAACGACCAACGTCCCTGTGCTGCTTGATGCTGGTAATGTGCTCCCCATCCCTGGAGACTGGCATCTGTCGTGACTATTTCTGGTAATGGAGGAACTATGGGTCGTCTTCGTGTTAGATTGCTGACTCGTGTCCACCACCGTGTGGATCTTTTTACTGCCTGGTTGATGAATATTCGCTGGCTCATTGAGGACCCGTTCCATTGTGACAGGAATGAGTTATGGATGATCCTTGAGTTCCACCGGGACCACTGAACCATTAGGAAGGTGGAAGAGCCCAGGATGCTCAGACACATTCTGGCAGAAAGGTGTTCCGCTGCTAGGAGGTTCTTTATTTTGTAAACCAATGGTCCTATCTTCTCCTGGGGAAGTCCAACCGTATTTGAGTTGGTGTCCAAATCGGCGCCTAAGAAGATCATTCTTTGTTTTGGGACCAGGCTGCTCTTTTTCCAGTTTATTATCCAGCCGAACTGTTGAAGTGTGGAAATTAGAATCACTCGATGTTTGAGGAGGGTTTGTTGGCTGTCGGCCAGAAGGATAATGTCGTCAAGATAGTGGAGGACTCTTAGTCCTATTTCTCTCAGATGCGCTATTACTGGTAGCAAGACCTTTGTAAAGGTTCTGGGGGCCGTAGATATTCCAAACGGGAGGCTTTTGAACTGAAAGTGCTGGCGACCTATAGCAAAGCGTAGGTATTTTTGGAAGTTTTGATGTACCGGAATATGCAGATAGGCGTCGGACAGATCGACCTAGAGCATCCAGTCCCCTACCCTTATAACTAGTAATATGGACTGGAGGCTCTCCATCTTGAAGGATTCGACTGAAATTGTTTAGTTTAGGTTTTTTAAATCTAGTACCAGTCTCAAATCTCCCGTCTTCTTTGCTACTAGAAAAAGCGGAGAATAGAATCCCATGCCTCTTGGTTCCTGAGGAACTTCTATAATTGCTTGCTTCTGTAACAGTTCCAGAATATAACTGGCTAGAATTTTTTTCTTCGAAAGGGAAGATGGAGGCCTGGTAGGTCTTTGCTTGAACGTCCATCTGTGACCTTCTTGGATGGTGGAAACCGTCCAGGGGTCTTTTATTCGGTTTGACCATACATGAACAAATAGCCTCAACCTCGCTCCTACTATTGCGGGTTGGGCGTGCGTGCCATCAAAAAGATTTGAATTCCTTCCCAGGCCTGTAAGATCTTGCGTCTCTGTATCTTTCTGGCAGGTGGCGTCTAAAAGGTGGATTTTTTGCTGTTTGGGTCTTCTGTCGGAAGGAATGAGACCCGATTTTCCTCCCGTAACCTTCTATATTGCTGTATCCAGCTTAGGACTGAATAAGTTGGTGCCGTCGTAGGGGATTCTGCACCAAGTTGATTTAAAAGTCGCATCTGCGACCCAGGGTTTTAACCACAGTGCTCTCTTGGACATTACTGATGCCAGCATCGCCATTGCCGATGATCTTATTATATCAACCGCGGCTTCCGCCACAAAGTCTCCTGCTAGGCTGAGTTCTTGCGTAGCTGAAATTATTTTTTCTTGGTCTGCTGCTTCCAGCAACAGTTTTTCAATGTTGGATTCCCAGCATGTAATCGCTCTGCTGACCGCAGCCAGAGTGATTGCTGGCCTGCATGCTCCTCCTGCTGCTGAATAGCCCTTTTTGAGGTCGAGATCTATTTTGCGATCCATTACATCCCTGAAGGTCACGGCATCCTCAATCGGAAGTGTTACATGTCGCGCCAAACGCATTAATGAGGAATCCACCACAGGAGCTGAAATTAAAGGATTTACCATTGGTTCCCTTAATGGGTAGAGTTTTGCTATCCTGTTATTTAGACCTGGTTTCTTATCAGGTTTCTGTCATTCATCCTTTATTAATTCGTCGAGTTCTTCGATAAAGGGGAAAGTTTCAGGGTCCTTTTTCAGGTTAGGAAAATATTTTCTTAACTTGCGTGGTGCCTCCTTCTCCTCCTCCCAACCAATTGCCTCTTTTATGGATTTTGCAAAAGGATCTATGAGTGCAAAATCAAACGAAGTGGGTATTAGATTTTCGTCCTCTTCTGGGGACTCCTCTTGTAGAACCTGGGAGGCTGACGGGGAAAGATCTTGGGGTGTATAGGAAGTTGAGGCCACTGAAGGTTGTCTGATGGGTTCCTGTGCCACTTGCATGATGGAATCTTTTACTGACTCCCTTATTATGTTGGGTGCTTCCCTAGCATCCATTTACTTGTCATGTGTTGCTTCGTCAAAACAGATTTGGCAGTCTAATTTATTAGGTAATGCTACTGCCCCACAGACCCAGCAGGCGTTAGCCACAGGTTGAGTACGCTGGTCATCACAAGGTTGACGGGATGATGCGTCATCTCTGTGGTGATGGGAGGAGGTTCTTGACCTACTTCTTTGGGACTGGGACCGTCTTGAAGGTGAGCGGTCCTTGCGTTTGGAGTGCGCTGATCTTGATGATCTGCCGGAGCTATCAAAATGAGATAGCATTAGTGGCGAGGCTCTCTTTTTCTCCTCTTCACTACTTACCCAGTGTATGCCCCCTTACCTTGAAGCTCGTGGGTGGTCTGCTGGAGCAGCGGCCTCCATGGAAGGAGATAGAGTGTACCTGAAAGAAGGGAATTTTTTTTTTTTTTTTAATAAGACATGCAGTGCTGGAAGAGAAAAAAAAGGGGGGGGTGGTAAAAAAAAAAGAACTCACCAGTGTCAGTTATCAGATATGGTCACAAGGCAGCACTTGTAGGAAGAGAAAACAGAGAGGTATTGTATCTCTTGCCTTTACAGGGGCTAAAAAACCATAAATGTCACTTTTAAAATAGACCGCCGTCGCGGCGGCTCTGACGTCACGCCCGCGCATGCGCAGTAGCCATTTTCGGCGGTCCGCGCATGCGCTGTTGCCATTTGCGGCGCCCCGCGCCATCTTGGAACCTGGCGCGCACGGGGATACTGCCTGAGTCAGCTGTTGCGCGCCCTGGAGCCGGCGCCATGATGGGAACAGGATGCCGAGGGACAACAGCGCCCAGCGTGCCCTGGACATCAGTACACAGGTTGGAATATACAGGGGATATCAGGAAGGGAGAATGTGTCTTGTTGACAAAAGAGGAAAGAGAGAATGCATGGAGAAAAAAAAAAGCATGGAGACTGCTGCAGATGTCACAAAAAAAACCTTTTAAGGTTTGTAAGGTACAGATGATTGTTTACATACCCCTGAGACCACCAGAGTGGGGTTCCCTGCATGGAGCTCATTTAGAGACTGTACAGTCAGGGCTTCCAACTAGGAGAGGCTGAACCTAGCTGGGGCGAAGCGGTAAGGTGTTCTCAAGCTTTTACCGGTCCAACCATCCAGGTGAGGAAAAAAAGGAGAATACAGCAGTGGACTCCTCTTCAAAACTTATAGCTAACCAGTCCTATCAGGTTGTGGAGGTGGAGTCACAACCCAATGTGTGTGCTGCCATGATGCATCAGGAAATATGTATGTATATACTGGTTTATGTAAAGTCACAGAGGCTTATGAGTCTTGTACTTGGATACATAATACCAGTATAGACATTCCAGTCTACTATGAGATTTAGAAACATAGAAATGAAGTATTGAAGCTTCAAACTTAAGCCTCATAAACAGGCCTAAATTTTCGGACGACCAAACGTCCGTTTTTTTGTTGCATGCTAGTCTCATGTCGAAAGTGGTTACTCACAATACATAAATTTTCGTATGACAGAATACATCAGAAACGACGTAATGTGTTGAATAGTTTTGTATATATTCTTTCGTTTCTGAGCATGCGTAGTCTTGCTCCTACGATTTTTTTTGTACGAAAACCATATTAATGAAAGGAAAATCAGACGTTGAGTTCACATCCAACAAAAATGTTATAGTCTGCACATCCAGCTTTTGTCTGACAAAAAATCGAAATCGGCTGTCGAAAGCATCTTACTAACGATCTGAAAATCGGCAGACAGCTCGTCGTACGAATTTTTCCATCCGATTTTCATATCGTGTGTATGGGCCTTAAGGCTATATTACTTCTTTTTCTTTTTAGTTATTTTGTAATCAAATTTGTTATGTGTATGATTTCAAAGTTAAAAGGGTAGAAGATTTAAAAGGGATACTGAGGATTACGAGTTGGATCCTTATTAGTAATCCTGGGGGGATTGTAAGGGTGCCCCCTTAACATTGGTTTCTAGCTTGTTAGCTCTGGCTTTTTGCAATAAACTTATGTAGCAACAATGTTCTTCAGTAGAAAAAGAGGAACTTACAATGTTAAGAAATGTACTGGGCACTATGCCCAGAGGCTTTAATAGAGGAACCAATGCCCTTTATTTTCCTCCTGCTGCCTGCGGGAGGGAGAAAAGAAGAAGCAAGCTTTCAGCGGCTGCAGGAGGAAAATGGAGCACATTGGTTTCTCTATATACTGCCTCCACTGCCCCTCCTGTCCAGGTGTGCAGGGGAGCCACACAGCCCCCTGGAGCACGAGGCCGGGTCACAATTGCGACCTCTGTGAACACTATAGTTATTCGTGCTGTCCATACTGTGCAGGTAGATTTTCATTATCGATTGTAACTACATTTGAACAACAGCACATAAAGTCAGTGTCGCAAACAAAAAGTACTTGAATTTGTCGCACACGTCAGCATTAACAATGCATTTGGCACGAGACTTCTGACTATATTCATGTCACCATAAATGAGTTGCATATACCTTATTGAATTGCCTCAATATTTTACGTCTACCAATAAGTATGGATCCACAATAAGGCGATTTAGTAATACATTTGTAACATTTCTGACAGTGTATTTTCTGGTGATAAGGAGAGTGGAGGTAAATGTGGGGAGTAAATTGTTGATTGTGTCATATGTGTAATTGTGTCACATCTTTGAGACAATTCTGCAACAAAAAAAATAAAAATTTTTTACTCCCCAGAATTTCCTTTTCTCTGCATTAATTGAAGGACACAGCAAATATCTTGATTCTGACTATTGGGTTATAGTGTTACCTTTAGGAATAGGACACTAGGCACAAAAAACAAAAGCACAGCCTAAGGGCAGTCTCTGATGTTGGCCAAACTCCCCAACTCCTAGAGGCAGCTCAGTCAGTCACAAAGCAGTATATAGAACAGCTGGACACAGACACAACAACCAGAGGGGTGGTGGGTGGTGTCCTTTAATGAATGCGAAGAGTTTTTTACAGTTAGTACAAAAATCCTATTTTCTCTTCCGTTCATTGAAGGATACCGTGCAGATTTTGATCTGTGACCATTGGGACCTTCTAAAGCAGAAGCTACTGTGGGGTGGGAAAAAAACTTCCCCGATACAGATACAGAACGCCACCACTTGCAAGACTTGTGATTTGCAAGAGATACAAAACTTTACCCAAAAAAGCGTTCCTCAGCACAGAGGCCCCTTCTTCAAAGTCCAGAAAAATTCAGACTTGGTTCACAGCTCCATGTTCAGTACGGTCCACGTTTGTGCAGGCACAGCAGCTCATCCAAATGATTGGACTACTGTATCTATGGGAAACACAGAAAAAAAGTTCTGGTACATTTTAAAAACAGCAGCTGCAGGGAAAACGCATGATGCTTTTGCACCATGCGTCTTTTCGCACCCCTAAATGCACTATTTAGATGCGTGGGGGGGGTGTCATAAATGGCAGCCTGCTCGTCTGCAAAAGAGCAGATCGTTTTGACTGTGGTTGTTTGCAGGTGTGGAAACAGGTGCGATTCCTGCAACCACAACCACCCATACAAGTGTGAACCGAAACATCAATACCTGTGAGATAAAGTAGCTCATGCTGTGTGGGGTTAAGAGAAAGTTAACTTCTGATGCATTGGAGCTGGACAGAGTGAAGGAAAAAGAAAGCTGAAGCTATATAAGGAAGTAAGGAGGCTTTGGGCCTCAAAATTATTTCATCCTGTACAGGGACAGAAAGGGTTATGTATAGGACAAGGCCACCAGCTCAGGGAAACATGCCTCGCAGGAGATGAAGACATACAAAAGGCAACCTTGTAAGTTAGGATGAAAAGGAGAATGTTCCGGAAAAGTTCAAAAGATACCTTTGAAGTGTGTTCAGAACCAATTCCATTCCAAACAAGGCACAATACGTAATGTAGCGTGCACTACAAGAGAGGCACACGATAAATGTATAAAACAAGGGAAGCTAGCAGCATTTGAATAAGATTCTCAGCATCAAGATTAATCAATGGTACTCAGGGCCAAATAGTAATTCAAATCTGATAGCAAAGTCTGAAAGCAAATAAAGGCTTTTGTCAGGAAGGGCATGCCAGCAAGTAAGATGGCCCCTCTGGGTGGATTTCTGTGCACAATCACAGGCCAATATCCTGCCCTTGCCCTTCACATTCACTTAGGAAATGTGCATGTGCACAGAAGCGTGCGCATCAGTGTGAGCACGCACACGCATCTGTGACAGTTCCTGGTGCCAAATGGCTATTTAAACAGAGCCAGTGCTGTCTCATCTACAGCGTTCCAATGCAACCTGCATTCTGTTACTCTGCACCTGATTCCAGTTACTGGCCTGGCTTGTCCCGACCATTCCTTGAACTCTGCTTGCACCGATTCTGGCTTGTCTCATGACCTCTGCTTCTGCCTGCTCCCTTTGCTTCTGCACTGCTGATCTGTTACCGACTTTGCCCTGTACCCTGACTATGCTTCTGCCCCCTGTGTTTCATCAGATTAGGCGACCTGTCAGAATGTGTAACGGAAGTGATGTTCTGTCGCCGCCATCTTGCTACACCCTGCACTCCTCCATAGTAAGGATACACAGAGAAGGGGGAAAGTGGACATCTTGTTACACCATCCGGAGATTTGCATTTTACACGTATTTTTAACAGTAAAGTGAGTTTATATAGTGAAATACAGTACTTAGAACTCCGTATGAATGTTTAAATGTTGAATTTTAAAAGCAGCAAACTTCTGTCAGATTAGCAAACCTGTGAGATCAGCAGGCTTGCCGCTGCTTTTAAAATTCAACATCTAAACATTCATACAGTTTTAAGTACTGTATTTCACTATATAACCTCACTTTACTGTTAAAAATAAGCGTAAAATGCAAAACTCCGGTGGGTGTAACAAGATGTCCGCTTTCCCCCTTTTCAGTGTATCCTTACTGTAGAGGAGTGCGGGGTGTAGCAAGATGGCGGCGACGGGACGTCACTTCCGTTAAACATTCTGACGGGGCGCCTAATCTGACAAAACACTTGCACGCCTGTACCTGATCTATACACGTTGATGGAAAAGACAACCGCGCTTAGGATAGGAGTAGAGGGATAGGTTTGCTGCCTCCCCTAATAGTGCTCCCCTAAGCGAACACTAAATAGTGAAAAACCAAACAAAAAAAGGTGGGGTGTATGGCGCTACCTAAAAAGCAAATAATCATGTGTAAAGAAAAGTTGAGAGGGCTAGTGAGCCTCTACGGTGCACAATACATAAACAGCCCGACCTGGAATACGGTGTCAGTGCCTCATGTATTGAAATATCTGTGACAACAAAAAACATTTGCACCTATAGAAAGTGTAAGTAAACAGCCGTACAAGATAGCTCCTGTTGGGTAGCCACAAAGCACACTTGTAACTGATCTGACTACCAGTACATGTCCTGGCTTGCCCGACTCCACTACTGCTCAGCTCGCTGCTGGTCCTCCACTACAAGCATGTCTGCTACCCGCCTAGTGGCTGCTCATCACCTGTTTACTACTAGTCTGTGCCAGTCCAGTCTGCTGCCGCCTCCAGTGCCAGTCTGTTCCTGCCTACTGCTGCCCAGCCATAACTCACCTGCTCCGCTGTGGTCCACTGTCAGCTTTCTGCTGCTTGGCCTGACCATTATATTGGCTCCACTGCTAGCAAACCAACAGTCAGCCCCTGGCGGCATCAAATGTATGACAAAAAGTGTTGGGCGGTACCTAACATGACATCAGCACATACAGCGGCCGCTGCAGCTGATACAATATTGAATATGCATTTTTAACCACTGACATGTGAGAGTGTAACACAGTTTGATTTTTTAATAAATCTCTACATATTAAAAATGTTTTATGTCATATATACAGTGGGGATCGAAAGTTTGGGCACCCCAGGTAAAAATGTGTATTAATGTGCATAACGAAGCCAAGGAAAGATGGAAAAATCTCCAAATTGCATCAAATTACAGATTAGACATTCCTATAATATGTAAAAAAAGTTAGATTTTATTTCCACCATTTACACTTTCAAAATTACAAAAAACAAAAAAATGGCGTCTGCAAAAGTTTGGGCACCCAGCAGAATTTATAGCATGCACTGCCCCCTTTGCAAAGCTGAGACCTGCCAGTGTCATGGATTGTTCTCAATCATCGTCTGGGAAGACCAGGTGATGTCAATCTCATAGGTTTTAAATGGCCACACTCATCTGACCTTGCCCCAACAATCAGCACCATGGGTTCTTCTAAGCAGTTGTCTAGAAAACTGAGACTGAAAATAGTTGACGCTCACAAAGCTGGAGAAGGCTATAAGAAGATAGCAAAGCGTTTTCAGATGTCAATATCCTCTGTTCGGAATGTAATTAAGAAATGGCAGTCATCAGGAACAGTGTAAGTTAAAGCAAGATCTGGAAGACCAAGAAAAATATCAGACAGAACAACTCGCAGGATTGTGAGAAAAGCAATTCAAAACCCACGTTTGACTGCACGATCCCTCCAGAAAGATCTGGCAGACACCGGAGTTGTGGTACACTATTCCACTATAAAGAGATACTTGTACAAATATGGTCTTCATGGAAGAGTCATCAGAAGAAAACCTCTTCTACGTCTACACCACAAAAATCAGCGTATGAACGTTGCAAATGAACATATAGACAAGCCTGAGGCATTTTGGAAACAAGTTCTGTGGACCGATGAGGTTAAAATAGAACTTTTTGGCTGAAATGAGCAAAGGTACGTTTGGAGAAGAAAGGTCACAGAATTGAATGAAAAGAACCTCTGTCCAACTGTTAAGCATGGGGGTGGATCAATCATGCTTTGGGGTTGTATTGCAGCCAGTGGCACAGGGAACATTTCACGAGTAGAAGGAAAAATGGATTCAATAAAATGTCAGCAAATTTCGGATGGTAACTTCATGCCATCTGTGAAAAAGCTGAAGTTAAAGAGAGGATGGCTTCTACAAATGGATAATGATCCTAAACACACCTCAAAATCCACGGGGGATTACATCAAGAGGCGTAAACTGAAGGTTTTGCCATGGCCTTCACAATCTCCTGACTTCAACATTATTGAAAATCTATGCATAGACCTTAAAAGAGCAGTGCGTGACAGACAGCCCAGAAATCTCAAAGAACTGGAAGACTTTTGTAAGGAAGAATGGGCAAAGATACCTCAAACAAGAATTGAAAGACTCTTGGCTGGCTACAAAAAGCAATTACAATCTGTGATACTTGCCAAAGGGGGCAGTACAAGATATTAACTCTGCAGGGTGCCCAAACTTTTGCAGACGCCATTTTTTTGTTTTCTGTCATTTTTAAAGTGTAAATGATGGAAATAAAATCTAACTTTTTTTGACATATTATAAGAATGTCTAATCTGTAATTTGATGCCATTTGGAGATTTTTCCATTTTTCCTTGGCTTCGTTATGCACATTAATACACATTTTTACCTGGGGTGCCCAAACTTTCGATCCCCACTGTATCCTCCCACAATGAGAGTGGAGCCGAGGTTACCAGGAACTGCCTTAACGAATGAGGATTTGTTTTGGGTTCATCCCCTACAGAGCATTTGGCTTTTCATTTATTTGGAAGTCAATGATTTGGGGTAGTATGCCACTCCTTACCTTCACTTCACTGGACAAGTTGGGAGTCTTTGGGTCTGCATGTTTTCTCTATTGGAACCACTCTGGGAAGCATCACACAGTTTTTGGGTTTTATTTTTTATTTATTTTTTTGCTTATGGGTCTGTATACTTTTCTATTCATGGGCTGTTTTTTAAGACTGCTTGTCAACATGTTTTTTTTTAACATATTGTTTTGTATTTATGTTTCACCCATTTATGATAAGCACAGCACTTTGTTTTATACTATATTGGATAGGTTAGTATCTGCTGACCTGTGCCAGCAGCTGTCTTTTTTTGTAATTGTTCTAGCGTGGCTTTACATTTGTTTTGCCATTAACAATTATTGGCTCAGAAAGTGAAATTAGTTCATTTTAGGTGTAGTGGCCATACACTACACAATCTGATTGTACAATCTCCTTTAGATGTAGGAAAACTATATAAGAGTTGGACACACCTATCTATCCAAATCAGTCTGTATCCAATCAGGCAAGCACTTGCACTACATAGTTAATGGTAGATCTAAAGGAGATGGAACAATCAGATTGTATAGTGTATGGTGAGCTTTACAGACTTCCAGGGACACACTTCCTGTTATTAATACTACAGCTCTGCTCTACATAGGCTGTTATGTGATTGCTCAGCTCCTGCACACTCTGCCAAATGAGTGATCTGTGCAAGAAGGTATAGAACAGTCGATGGCTGTGTATAGAGGGGAGAAGCTCACCGACAATGTCTGCATTGGCTTAGCATGTAACTGCAGAAGTGAGTGGATGCAATCTCCTGGAGGGTTGAGTGCAGATACAGGGTGTGTGGTAAAATATAAGTTCACCTTTGGGAACAGGTTACATGTTCCACCCGTTTTTAGGCTTCATTCACACCAATGCATTTTTTCATGCTTTTTGCAGAAACGTAGGACATTTTAACATATGTTCCTACGGAACACAATCGCATCAATACATTTTTGTGCCTCTAAGTTTTTGGAAAGGGTCGGGTACTTTTTTTTAAAATGCATAACGCTGCTTTTTTTGCATTTCTGGTTCAATAGACTGCAATAGAGAAGCTGTAGAAAACATGTAGTGTGTTTTTACCGCTGATGAAGTCCCGCCTACTTTATGGGACGTAACACGTACGGACATCACATGATACGTTCGTGACGTCACCCGCGTCCTAATGCTGATTCCCACAGACACACCGTGTTTATGACTGCTTTGATCCCTAGCACTGGGGCATAGTGCTACGCTTGTGAGTTTTTATTTAACTTTTAACCACTTCAGCCCTGGAAGGATTTACCCCCTTCCTGACCAGAGCACTTTTTACAATTTGGCACTGCGTTGCTTTAACTGCTAATTGCGCGGTCATGCAATGCTGTACCCAAATGAAATTTGCGCCCTTTTCTTCCCACAAATAGAGCTTTCTTTTGATGGTATTTGATCACCTCTGCGGTTTTTTTTTTTGCGCTATAAATGGAAAAAGACCGAAAATTTTGAAAAAAAAATTATATTTTCTACTTTTTGTTATAAAGAAAATCCAATAAACTCAATTTTAGTCATACATTTAGGCCAAAATGTATTCGGCCACATGTCTTTGTTAAAAAAAAATGTCAATAAGCGTATATTTATTGGTTTGCGCAAAAGTTATAGCGTCTACAAGCTATGGTACATTTTCTGGAATTTACACAGCTTTTAGTTTATGACTGCCTATGTCATTTCTTGAGGTGCTAAAATGGCAGGGCAGTACAACCCCCCCCCCCCAAATGAAACCGCTGGTGCTTGCCAGTTCACCAAAACGCTACCAAAAAAACTGTTAGCGATCGCAGGGATCAGGCCTGACTCTGCGAATGCTGCAGTTATGTGTTTAGTGTTTTGTAAGTGACAGTGATCGATCGATACTGCACTTGGGTGGGCTGGGCTGGGCCAGGCGGAGGGGCAAAACGCAGGTGCTAGCAGGAAAAATGATCGCTTAGCGACATTGGTGACAGGGGTGATCAAGGGGTTAAAACTTTATTAGGGGGGGGTTAGGGGGGTATCCTAGACCTAAAGGGGGCTAACACTAACTGCCCTACCACACTAACTGTCACAAACTGACACCAATGCAGTAATCAGGAAAGAAAAACTGCTTGGTGTCAGTGTGACGGGGGGGGGGGTTAAAAGGGGGGTGTAATGTGTGCATGGCATGTTCTACTGCGATGTGTTGTGTTGGTGCACTCACATTGCAGTCTTCTCTCGTCGGCGCTGGAACGGAAAATACCGAGCCGAGGAGAGATGACATCATTTCCTCTGCCTCTGTGTACTATACAGAGGCAGGGGAATGATCTGATTGGCTGGGAGCGATCGCGAGGGGGGGGCACGAATGGATGGCCTCCCCCTCACCTCCGATCGTCGGGGCACAGACGCCGACCGCCTCGGGCACAGGGGGGGGGGTCTGATCGGGTACGTGATTCTGCCAGCCCATGCCATTCTGTATATCTGCGTGAGGCGGTCGGCAAGTGGTTAATAAACAGATATATGGCTTGAAATACAGAGGGCACTAGATATTGCTTGGTTTATTACATGTATGTGCTGATTGGAGTTGAAGAGGATCTCATATCCAGACTGTCCCTCCACTGCAAGTTTTGATGTGTGCTTACTGACCCAGCAATGGGAATGCTGTATAAGACCTGACTGATTTACTCAGGGGTCCATTACATGAGGTGAGGGGCCAATCCTTATGCTGGTGGAGGGTGTCACGGAAGTCACCATTTATTGGGTATCTCCTCACTCTCAACACTTGAAGCTTATCAGTGCTTTTTTGGACTTCTTTCACAAGTTTTATGGACTTTAGTTCTTTTTAGTTTAATTATTATTAGTTTAAATTTTAGCACTGTACTGCTTTTTATTTATTTCTGTTTTTGGGATTTGATATTTTGACCCTCAGTATTTTCAGCTGCTTATACCTTAGGGATTACTGTTGATTTTCCCTTTTTTGAGTGTGTTTTTACTGCAATTTTCATTTTGCTTTTTTTTTTTTCTCATCAGCAGTTAGAGCAGTCTTGTGACTTCTATCAGTCTCCACCTAAGAACTGTTTAAAGTTTGTGGAGGAGATTTTTGACCTATGAGACTGCAAGACCCCTGATCCCCTGTCTAGACAGTGCTGATCACATGCATCCTCCCAAAGAGAAAAAAAACAAAAAACAAAAAAAAAAAACCCACCCACCACTAAGTATGTGCAGAGTGACTCCATATACTCTTATCAGAAAATTATTAGGGGACAGTGGAAGGAGGGGAGGATCAGAGAAGACAGGATCAAACAGCCTTTTTACACAATGCAGAAGATTAACCCCCTTTAGGTTCCACAGTGAGTAGAACAAGCCTCTTTTATTGCATATACAGAATAATTTTACTGTTGTAGATTTAGCAACACTTTAAAATAAAATCTTAGGGCTCTTTCACACTGGCAGTAATGTTTACTGCCCTCTGAAAAACTATGCGCTGTGGACTGTTTTTTTTAAAAGGTGGTACAGTAAAACCTTGAATTGCGAGCATAATTCGTTCCAGAAACATGCTTGTTAGAAAAGTTTTAAATGTTTATTGTGTGACTATTGGAAAAACTATTAGAAAAACAATAACCCTGAGACTTTTCTTAAGATGACTTCTGAGCACATTGTTGTATTAACTTGCTGTATCGTTTGCTTTAACCTCCCTGGCGGTATGATTATTTCAGATTTTAGGTGCTGAAAGCGGTACAATTATTTTGCACAGAAATATGGCGTTTCATATTGTAGGCCTGTAATTCTTAGGAATAGTTCACTTAAATCTGTCCAAACAAGAGTCTAGTAGACATCCCGGGTATGATAAAGTTTGAAAAACGAAATAAAAAATTATAATATAATAAATAACTATAAATAATTAAAACACATAATAATATAATAATAATAAAAATTATATAATAATGTAATCAAATCAAAAACACTGAAATTTGCACAGTTGCAGAATTTTAGCTTTTATTACTTTTATTGTTTGATGACGGATCTCTCCACAAATCACTATCGCTCAATTCTGCAAGTGATTATAATTTATTATCGCTTTTTTCTAGCTGGTCTAAAACCACTTTTGATGTAAAGAGACAGTTTTGGTTGCTATGGACAATCTCCAGTTTCCTGGCAGAAAGAACAGTTTTATATATATAAAACTGCATGCAGGACACTGGGCAGACCACTAGGGACAAAGGGGATGTGTAGTTATTTGATACAGTACTGTAATCTGTAAGATTACAGTATGCTGTATCTATACTATGTGTTTCACTTTTGAATTTACCGCCGAACTCCTTCCCCGTGCGTCGCAACGCTCGCAGGGAACGGAGCTCGGCACTGTGAATCGAGCGAGACACAGCGGCTCGCCGATCACAGCGGGGAGACATCGCAGGAACCAGGGGACAAGGTAAGTAATCTCTTCCTGGATCCTGCGATGCAAGCCCGAGTCTGGCTCGGGGATACCGCTTTTGGTATGTAAAATCCACCCCGAGCCAGACTCGGGAATACCGCCAGGGGGGTTAACTAACTCCATAGTAAGTTGTAGGATAATTAGGCTTAACCATATATGGTAGAACAAGAATGTACAGGAAACACTAATTAGCAAAATAAAGTACCATTTTGTACCAGGCACGCTGTGTTTCCTCAGCCAATAGAAGCGTTATAGCTATATTATTGTAGGTATTAGGAGGGGGGATGTACATCTCTTTGTTTGATTCTTACTGCATCTTTTGGCTTGTAAGCATCATCCATTTGTGTGACACATCTAAAATAAATTGTCTGCTTTTCAATACATCTGGAGTTCGACTGATCACAAGAGGAGAGTAAACATTTTTGGTCCTCCGAGCCGGAACCAATAAGTGCATTTTGGGTCAGATGGGCCCGACAAAAACTTTGGTGAGTATTGGACCTCAAAGCTCACTGAGAATTAAAAGTCCCCCCACTCAACGTTCGTGTTGAAATAGGGGCGGGGGCCTAAGACCCAGATCCACTGTCTGGTTTTGTACTTCGTGATCCAGTCCTCCTGGTGTTTGAGAGGTAAGATAATTCAACTTATTCTTAATTCTCTCTAAGAGTCTTTTCTTCTCTTTCCGTTTGATTCTGGTTTATAATCTGGTGTTGTAATTGCCGACACTGGTATTGATTGTATAATATCTTAATAATCCAGTGTGCGAAGACAGAGACACTTGGGAGCGTTGTCTAAGGTAAAAAATAGCGTTACCCGCTGTCCAGGACAGATAAAAAAAAAGATTTGAGGTATACAGAGCATCAGAGGGTGAATGCCTGACGTCATCGTCGGAGGTGGATTGCCCGATGATGTAAGCGCTTAAGTGATCTAGAAAGATCACAAGACTAACTTTCTTCTGTGTGTTTAGTTTCTCCTTTCTCATGTTTAACCTTTCTGTTGATGCTGTAACCTTATTGAAAAGAAAAAAAAAAACACAACAGTACTGCAGCGACAAGTTAATTATTTTTTGATTCTCCCTATGGGGAGGGATGATATTTTTACACTTCTTGTTTTCCTATTGTTACCGTGGCCCGAGGGTCACTATCCCAGTGTTTTATAGGTAAATGAGAGATCCGTCTGGCGCTGACAATGGGGAATAGTCTCTGTAAAAGAATGTTTTGTGCCTGCTTATGAGGCTGCTGTGTTCCTAATGTGCCAAGTGGGAGACCGGAACTCCTCTTTAAGGACACAGGGCTTTATAGGGAAGTTTGGATTCAATAGTAAACTAACTGTAAAAGTGTCAGGATTTGATGGATAAATTTAAATTGTTGGGACCCAAAGATCAAAAAAGGTATGGGTTGATAATAGGAGTTTAAATAAGCAGGGTTTGAAACAGGAAAATCTGGATGCCGCACACCGGATAAAGTTGAAAACATCTTCTTTATTGTAAAACTTGGATCATAAAAGACAGGACAATCAGGCGAGTAGTACAGACACAGCTGACGCGTTTCGCATTCTAGTTCGAGCGCTTACTCAGCTATGAGTAAGCGCTCGAACTAGAGTGCGAAACGCGTCAGCTGTGTCTGTACTACTCGCCTGATTGTCCTGTCTTTTATGATCCAAGTTTTACAATAAAGAAGATGTTTTCAACTTTATCCGGTGTGCGGCATCCAGATTTTCCTGTTTCAAACCCTGCTTCAATTTGCATTTAGCCAGCACCTGGGACTCCCCTCCTCTGAAGGATTCACTAATACACACCTGAAAGCAAGTTCTCCTGAGCGGTGATTCATTCTCTCTGTCTTGTCTGCACCAAAGGAGTTTAAATAACCAGCAAAAAATCTTTCTTCACATCTCATGTTGTGTGTGCTTGTAAAACTCGTGTTGTAGCCTGCTTGCCTATCCTTGACAGATTGGGAGCTGGCAGAGAAGCAGGGAACTTTGCAAAAGCTTAAAGAGATACTTGGTTTAAATGTCTTATGGCTTCGCTCTGTAAGGCAGCCAACACCTTGCTAGCCAATGTATTAAGCAGATAAATATGTAAAATATCAGGTGACATTGCACTATATGGCCCATGGGGATTGAACCGGAGCCGGCGTCTTGGATTATTGCACCGTCTCAGGTACCACTGGACAACATTGTCTGGGAGACTGTGCTACATCTGGACCGCCTGCTCGGGGACAACCCTCGGTCGGACTCATAGGAACCAAACAGTTGGAGCTGCAACTTCAGGTAAAGGTGATCCAATAGCCATATCACTGATGGGTCTAGCAAAAGAATTAGACCAGACGCAAGTGTGATCTAAATGTTTAACAAATATTTGAGAAGCAGAAAAATAGCCAAGTATGGCTGAGTAAAAAAATAAATAAGTGCGAGAAATCATCACAGGGAGATTAAAGCCTGTAGTTTCTCACCCCATCCCCTTGTGTGAATCTCCTGTATTACAGGAGGGAGTGAATTGCTCTTCCGTTTCAAATTCCTGTGTGAGAGATTGTGTCTGTAAACAAAGTTAACTCTTGACCAGCTATGACAATACAGAAGGGTTATATTGTAAATATTGAAACTGAGCATAAAAAAAAAGAAAAAAAAAAAAAAAAGGAAAGGTACACTGATAACACCAGGGTGCTTTATTATTTTAGCATGCCATGGTGTTAAAGGAAGCACATGGCAGAAATTGTTGATGGTTTTGAGGAGGTAGATGGGAGACATGAAGGTGGATTACATTGTGGAGTGAACAGAATGTTGTGGAGTTGTGAAGTGGCTTGATGAATGTTAGAAAAGGAAAGGCTGAGAATGTTTTGATTACTTTAAATGTGTCCAGTCCAGAGACAGTATGTGACTGTGCTAATTTTACTGCCATAAGGAAATAGGGATTTGAATGGGATTTGCTAAGAGAAGTGTGCAGTAGTTTTGAAGCCCAGAGAGAGGAGAGAAGGGAATACAACAGACTTGATGCTTTTATAGCACAAAAATGATGGTCAAGAAGCTGTTTCTCAGAAACAAGAAAATGCAGATTGCCTGACAGAAGTAGCAGAAGAGAGAGGGAGATGATGATGGATGACTAGTAGGGCAGCATTAACCCTTTGAGCACACAGAGGTTAATTTGTGCATCTGTGAAAATATTAGGATTTTCGGTGGGAAAGAAAGTCCGAATAATAGTCTTAAAGTAAATATTTCTTGGATATGTTACTTTTAGAACTCCCAGATTTTCAACTGTAAAGTGTTAATGATGCAATGCTGTTTATATTCAGGTACATTTATAAAGTTAAAAGGCTAAGTTCTGAATCAGAATATGTGTTTGGGTTAAAAAAAAATGTTTTGGGACCCTTTGGATTTCACTTGGGACCAGAGAATAAGGGGAACAATACAAAAGGGGATTCATGTTTTATTTAATTCTGCTAAAATATCGGGGTCTGAGAAAAATATTTTTATATATATTGAATATATATGTCAAATAATGTAAATGTCGCTAGGAAACATTTTATGTCTGCATACTTGGTGGACTTATATTTGAATAAATGAAAGAATATTGTTTTTAACAACTCCAAAGTAAGGAAGGTTTTCTTTGGTAGTTTGATCTGTGATCCTGAGCTCATTCATGTTAGATAAAGAGTATCTATTTTCCCCAGCCCCAATTCAAGTGCAGATATGACATCCCCCCCCCCCCCCTCCTCCTCCTTCTACACAACTGAAGAATGAGGAGAGTTCCTTTTTATGGGATGGGTGTCTAGTGATTACATGAATGGGTACAAAATTGAACCTTTAGGATGTATTTTAGAGTTTAGAACATTAAATTAAAAGGTATGAAATAATGTAGACTACACAGTTCTTAGAGACAAAGAAACAATATTGGAAAACAAAAGTTTGCACAGGTATAGATAACATCTACATGTCACCTGATTGAAAACAGGTATTGCCAAAATCCTATTTTAGGTATGCAGCAGTATTGACACATGGAGTAACACATGTGTCAAACAGGGGGATGACTGAGATGTTAAATAAGGTATGTACAGCCTAGGGCTTCACTAACTACTAAAAAAACTTTTTCCTCTCAATGGATTATATGTGCAAGATACAATGCTTAGGGAGGCATAAGACCACGGAAAGGGAAGTTTCCCACACCACAATATCCATTCCAACACATTTGCATGGATTTTATTGAATTGGACAAATGTGAAAGGAAGAAATATTGTTTGCTAATCATAGACACCCTGACCAAATGAGTGGAGAATTCTCAACAGGAAGTGCAGATGCACAGACAGTGATAATGGACCCCATTTTGTAAATAAAACTATACAACATTTGACAGAAGTGATGGGAATTTAAGTGAAATACCATTGTGCCTATCATTCCCAATCAGCTGGATTGGTGGAAAGACATAATGGCATTCTAAAAAGCAAACTGAGGAAATCTATGGAAGAAACAGGTAAAAATTGGATGTACTGCCTACTAGTAGCTGTGACCAGTATGCATATCACACCCACAAAAGAAGGTTTAAGCCCATTTGAAATGATACATGGAAGGCCATATAAGATACCCTTACAACCAAATGAAACACCTACTGAGGAGTCTGAGCACACACTAGCAGAATACTAGGTCTAGGCTGTTAAGACAAAGATGCACTAATGATTTTTGTTCTGTCCTAGAAGGTCCAATTTGAGAAGATGAAAAGGTG
Source organism: Aquarana catesbeiana (assembly GCF_042186555.1). Classification (NCBI taxonomy): domain Eukaryota; kingdom Metazoa; phylum Chordata; class Amphibia; order Anura; family Ranidae; genus Aquarana; species Aquarana catesbeiana. The sequence goes on along the minus strand of NC_133329.1, from coordinate 298,888,239 downwards.
CATGTGGGAGTAATAAGAAAAAGCAGTGGTACTCCCCAAGGTGGGATGGTCCTTTCAAAGTCCTCCTAACTACCACTACTGCAACAAGGATTGCAGAGAGGTCTACCTGGATTCCCCAGTCCCATTGTAAAAAGGTTTTACAGGTAGCGTAGGGCCAGTTGGCTACAAGAGGTTAAGAAAGTCCGGCTACAAAGGGAGGTCTCACACAAGGTGGGACTTGTCTCAAACCGGTGAAGTCTCCCTCCCCTTCAAACTCCCCTACCCTATCCGCTGGAACTCTGTAGCTGGTTAGGATGAAAGGGACAGTAATTATCCTTGGGTTACTGGTGATTTTGGAGAGGCATCCATAAGAGGGGTTATACGTTATGGAAGAGCAGAGGAACCTTTGGGTTGGGAAAGAACAGGAAAAGCATTGAATCTAACCTTTATAGAGGGAATAACTAGCACCATACTGGTAGACTTCTGTCAGATTGCAGATTGTGGGGATAGAACTGGGGCTAGAGGACTTCTATGGGCAGAGAAATACATTTGCTGGCTCTGAAATAGGGCAGGATGTCTAGCATGGAATCAGGCCCTGTAGACCAGTGTATTAAGATTGGGGGCATAATCTATCAGGGCCTAAAAAGAGTGGAATAAAGGAAAGATTCAATTACAGAAGCGGCCAACTCCCCCTACACACATAGTAAGAACTGTAAACAATTATTGATAACATTAAAAGGAGTCGAGGAAGGAAGATCAGTGGTTGTACTCTATGGGAGCATGGGTGTCAGGAACTGACCCCTCAGGCAAATTTTTCCTCAAGGTATTACCACCTAATAAAACCTGACAACAGGAAAAGGTAGATTATGGGAGTGTAGACGTGGCGCTATTTCCCTTCAAATTAAAAATATATAGATGTAATATATTAGGGGAGGTATGCCTCAAATAAATTGAACTGTGATACATCCTCTGTCTGTTGGTCTCAAATATTTGTTTTTTTCCAAACACATAAAAAAAAAAAAAAAATTATATATATATATATATATATATCTATATCTATATATCAAACATTTAACTACATTATGTATTAAACCTCTGATGCAGTAAACCACTTTTGTGTTGCACCCCCTGGGGGCAAGAATTAAAAATAACCTATACAAGTGATAGTGTTATACCCCCTGTTGAATATCAGAGTGTGTGTGCTGAAGGTGCTGAACTTCAGATAGGGTGTCCAACTGGTGTGCTACACCCTCTGGAGTTGGCAAACTAAAATCTATGATCTGCAACTGTAGAAATGCAGTGATCTAATCCCTAGTTGGCAAAGTGATAAATATGGATGCCTGCTGTATCAAAAATCTGGTATGTGAATAAAAATCCAATTATGCCAATAGATAAACTTAAAGCAGAAGTGAAAAATAAATTAAAAAAATAATAAACAACAAAAATGTGAATGCACAATTCAATATACGTCTCTGTGTTACACCACAGTAAGACCACATTCAAAACCAAAACAAATGATGAAATTATTGCAAACACTATATTATTAGTGGATAAGTCCATACAATAAATAAAGTGACGTGCTAAAAAAAAAAAAAAAACAAAAAACAAAAAACAAAAAAAAAAAAAAACACACAACAGTGTCTAGTGCTTTATCAAAATTTGGTGCCGATTATCCTTTCAAGTGACAGTGGTGCCAGGTGATATTATCCGCGTTGATGTGATTGCACTCACCAGATGACATTACCCCCCCCCAGGGGTGTTATGCCTTCATAGTGTGAGCTACTGTGCAGCCCTCTGGAGTTCTGCTGGGAAATCTGAGAAACGTTTTGCTGGCTTTTCCACCGCGATGTCACAAAGGGGAAAGAGTAATGCCCATAGTGTGATATTGTTTAAAAAGGCTTTATTTAATAAAAAGTTTAGGAGATATACTCACATGATAAAACAAGAGCCGGCGCTGTGTAAACAACAATCGCCGCTCAGACCGGAAGGGACGCCATACTAAAATAGAAGTTCTGAGTAAAACTATAAGATTTACTAACCTAACAGTAGAAGATGCCATAGCTTTGGAGACAGGATACCAGGGAAAAAATGAGTGGTTAGAATGGTTGAGGTACACGGTTAAAGCTTTAAAAAAAAAAGGAAAACTGTGCCAGAGCAAGACTACATTTAGCAACTATTCCTTTTCCTCTAGATCACAATACAGATCCAGGTTTAAAATGTATGTTGTGATTGTAGAAGAGCTATAAACCTGAAACAAATTCTACCTGTCACACGTTGAGTTTGTGGTTTCCCCTAGTACAGAGACCTCAGATACCTCCAATGTTTACTGCTTATCCGGGTAACTTTACTTGTTTTGCACTCCCAGGGAACCGTAGCAGGGTGGATCTTGGGTCACTACCCGATGACTACTGTGTGGAGAGGATTAACATGGGCAATGGTGACTGGGTTGAACATGACATTCAGAGAGCTGATGTCTGGTGGATGTGTGGGGATAAGAAACTGCGAGCTAGGATACTGGCCAATGCCCGAGGGGATTGCGCTATGGTCCAGCTGGCTATGCCCCTGAGGATCCTGTCAGAACACCCGTGGACTAAGAGTCGCCAACAGTATAGGAGGGACACCTCTCCCATAGGGTCATTTGACTCTCGGATCTACATAGATGAGCGCGGAGTGCTGGATGAGTTTAGGGCCAGGAATCAGGTGACAGCTGGGTTTGAGTCTCTTCTCTGGTGGGTGACTATAGATAAAAATGTTGACTGGATTAATTATATATACTATAACCAACAACGATTTGTAAACTATACTAGGGACGCTGTGAAGGGCCTAACAGAACAGTTGGCCCCCACATCTCTAATGTCATGGCAGAACAGAATGGCCTTAGATATGGTCCTAGTTAAAAGAGGAGGGGTATGCAAAATGTTTGGTAGCATGTGTTGCACCTTTATCCCTAATAATACAGCTCCTGGAGGGACCATGACCAGAGCCTTGGAAGGACTGACTGCTCTATCGAATGAATTAGCGGAAAACTTAGGTACCGTGTTTCCCCGAAAGTAAGACAGTGTCTTACTTTATTTTTATCCCTAAAAGCCCCACTATGTCTTACTTTCGGGGTATGTCTTATATTGGGAAAAAATTGTCGAATTTTTTGTTTTAACCATAAAATTAACATTTATTAACAACCTGAACAGTATTGTATTCACCACAAAACAGGTTAATAAAAGGAAGTGCCAAGAATGTCTTGTTACAACATTGCATAACATGTAAAACAATGAAAAATGGTAAGAACGAACAGTGGAATACTGGAAGATAAAACAGATTTATTCCATGACAACCATGTCATCATTCTCAGGGATAGCATCATAAACATCCGCACTCTTAGGTTCCTGTGGATTTTCTTGGGACTCTCGGGACGACATTTCTTGCCGAATCATTGGCCCATATTTCTCATGGGTAGCAACGGCACTGTCCTGAAATGAGCAGGCTTTGTCCAGGTAGCCAGCTCGCAGTGCATTTGCAACGCAGGTGTTAGTGATCTTATTCCAAGAATTCTTTACCCAGTTAACAATCTCTGGCAGTCTGGGCTTCACAAAGTTCCCACGTACATTTCTCTCCATTCGGTTTTCAATGTAGTCATTGATTTCCACACGCAGATAGTCCTTGAACGGCTTGTTAATGGCGATATCGAGAGTCTGAAGATAAGCCGTCATCCCTGCAGGAATCATGATTTGGTCAATTCTCCGCTCATGAAGGAAGTTTTTCATGGTTTTGGCCCGGTGTGTGCTGGCTGCATCCCAGATCAGCATCCCTCTTTTGTTCCCGCGCATTACAAGCGGCAGCATTAAATCAAGCCACTTTCTTATAACATCTTGTGTGGCCCAGGCTTTTTCAGTTTCCAACACATAAATGCCAGAAACCCGCTCAATCTTCTCCTTCTTGCCCTTTGCACTGAGTAGCGGTGTTGCTTTAGTGCCATCCAGACAAATCGTCAAAATGCAGGTGACACGTGCACTTTCATAAGCGGTGGAGGGAACGTACACTGAGGAGGTACCTCGTTGATCAATGGTGGTTTGAGCCGCTTGGCCCATGAACACGGCAGTTTCATCCATGGCGATCATGTTGCAAAGACTGTATTTAGAGAAATCAATGTCATCCACAAACTTCTTGTAGGCTAATGCACGTTTAACAATCTCAGCATCTTCCAATCTAAAGAGGGTTGTGGATCTTCTCAAAGACAGGTCATTGCGTTCAAGAAAGTTATCCACCCAGTGCTGTGATGCCTTGAATTGTTCAGGAGAAATGTCAAACTGTGGCAACACTGCAAGGGCATATTCCTGAATCTGAGCCCTGGTCACCACCAATGTCTTTGCTCTCCTGTCTGCAACCCACTCAGAGACCAGGCTTTCCAGCTCTGTATACATTGGTTGCCGACCACATCCAATCTTGCGCTTTTTAGCCATTCTGCTCTCCACTTTTTCACTCAGGTTAGTGTGTTCTGCACGCCATTTTTGGACCAGTCGGTGATCCAACATTTCCTCCTTGCAGAACTGCACTACATTTTTTCCCCAAGATTCTTCAACAATCGCTTTTTTATACTCCACGGTGTAACTCTTCCTTTTACCATTGGAACCGGAAGCGCTCATGTCTAGGGGCTAAAATATAAAACATATGGTATAAGCACTGCTTGTGGTTCCGTATCACAGTCTCCCATAAGGTTACAGCCCCATACAGTATCCCACACAGCGTGTTTTGTATGTTGTCCATGGTCCTGATGGACCACGGAAAACATTATTGCTGCTCCAGCAGAGGAGAACTGTAAGCCCACACAGCCCGGTATGTTGGGACTTGTAGTCCTCCTCAGCTGCATCTTGCGGTTACAATAAGAGCTGCAGAGAATCTCTTCACACCCCCCTCCCCCTCCTTGGTCTCTCTCTGTATGACCAGCACTGACCTTTTTCCGGGAGGACACAGAGCCAGTGACACCTGTCGGCAGACTGATCAAAACGGCGCTGTCTCTTCAGAAAGAGTTTGAGGGCACTGGCCTGGCACCCCCCCCCCCCTCTTTGTACCGCACGTCACTGGAGGCAAATCCCGTGTTTCCCCGAAAGTAAGACATATGTCTTACTTTCGGGGTACGGCTTATATTAGCTGACCCCTCTGAAACTCCCGATACGTCTTACAATCGGGGGTGTCTTACTATCGGGGAAACACGGTATTAATGATCCATTAACAAACTGGCTTGAAGGATGGTTCGGTAAGTGGACTGGACTTATCACATCATGTTTGATCTCAATTGCTGTGGCTTTGGCCACTTGCGGATGCTGCTGCATTCCCTGTATTCAAGGACTTTCACAAAAACTGATTGAAACCACAGTCTCAAGAACGATGTATCAAGCCCTTCCTACCTCTGAGGAGACCTTTGTGGACATCGAAGCTCAACTTAATGACATACAGACCGAAAGTGTATAACACTGGGACTATCATCGAAATGTGTTGAGATAAAATTGTCACACAAGAGGAGGGAATGTTAGAAAAGTTTTAAACGTTTATTGGAATAACTATTAGAAAAACAATAACCCTGAGACTTTTAAGATGACTTCTGAGCACATTGTTGTATTAAACTTGCTGTATCGTTTGCTTTAACTAACTCCATAGTAAGTTGTAGGATAATTAGGCTTAACCATATATGGTAGAACAAGAATGTACAGGAAACAATAATTAGCGAAATAAAGTACCATTTTGTACCAGGCACACTCTGTTTCCTCAGCCAATAGAAGTGTTATAGCTATATTATTGTAGGTATTAGGAGGGGGATGTACATCTCTTTGTATGATTCTTACTGCATCTTTTGGCTTGTAAGCATCATCCATTTGTGTGACACATCTGAAATAAATTGTCTGCTTTTCAATACATCTGGAGTTCGACTGATCAAAAGAGGAGAGTAATCCTAACAATGCTTGTAATCCAAAGCACTTGTATATCAAAGTGAATTTCCCCATAAGAAATAATGGAAACTCAGATGATTTGTTCCACAACCATTTATTCACAAGTCCTTCAGTTTATAGTCCATATAAAAAGATTATATCAATGTGACCAGGTTGTGCAACCATAAAATGTCCATCCACAAATGGCAGCCTCCACAAGGGGATTAGAAGAAAAATCCAGCAGGAGCTACAGAGTATAAAAGAGAAGAGAGGCGCCTCTAAGTGTAGCAATATGGTTATATTTAATGAAAGTACAACATTTAGCAACTCATATGGTTGATGATTAAAAGAGGCATGCAGGCATCTGGGGTAAAGCTGTCCACATAGACCATCAACCACACCACCGGCTCTTACCACTGTCAGTCTGCAATCATGACTGGGAAGACTACCCTGCAGTAGAGCGATCTGAAAGCGAGGCTTGAACCGCTCATGGAGCGCAGCGTGGAAGGGATGATATTGATGGCGGTACGTAGGACAGTCTATGTGGACAGCTTTACCCCGGATGCCTGCATACTTGTGCCCGTTTATCAACCATGTGATTTGCTAAATGTTCATTAAATGTGACCATATTGCTACACTTAGAGGCGCCTCTGTTCTGTTTTATACTCAGTTGCGACATGACGCTACTTGTATATCAAAAAAAAAAAAAAGTGCTTGTTTTGCAAAATGCTCTCAAACCAAGTTACTCTCAAATCAAGGTTTTACTGTATAGGAGCAGCTGCCAAGTGTTCAGGAGGCGCTACTGCTACTTTTTTTAAATTGCCGAATGGCAATTTTACATTGCAGGACCAAGTGTTAGGCTTGCGGTTGTGGTGTGGCACCACTGATCTCAATAGGCGGGTTTTACAGGTGTTTGCACTTGTTAAGGGGATTGTAAAGTCAGATGGTTTTTTATCTTAATGAATTCTATGCATCAAGATAAAAAGCCTTCCGTGTGCAACGGCCCCTTAACACTTAACCAAGGTCCCTCTCTTTCCACGTGTCTCAGCCATCTGAGATGCTCCCTCCTGATAGATAGATAGCCGGGGCTCAATGTCTGAATGGACACAGGGAGCTGTGACACGGCTCAGGGGCCCCCATAGCAAGCTGCTTGCCGTGGGGGGCACTGAACAGGAGGGAGGGGCCAGGATTACAGAAGAGGGACCTGGGAAGAGGAGGATCCAGGCTGCTCTGTGCAAATCCACTGCAACAGAGCAGGTAAGTATAACAGGTTTGTTATTTTTATAGGAAAAAAAAAAATAAATAAAAAAACACCACCACATGGGTCTTGCAATCACTTTAAGTTCTGCAGCCTGTGTTAAAATTGCTGTGGATGTGAAGCAAAGCAGTCGTGGCATGTGTACAGATCTATCAGTCGAATTTCAACATTTGAGTAAAACATTGGCTCAGCTACCCATTTTTGGAGTGAAAGTGACTTCTACTTGAAAGCCCATCGCCTGTTCTACATATTTAAAAAAAAACACACAACCAGCTATGCTTCAAATCCAGCTTTACCAGCTACCACTTATAAACAGTGCTGGTAGACGAGTAGTTAAAAAGAGACATATAAATATCACTTTTTTGTTTAATAACTTTTATTGCTAAGTACAGAGATTATACAAAATACACTATAACAAAGCTCACATAAAGAATAAGTAAGCCCAGAAACAGCAGGCATTATGTTACACATGAGCAGAATAGGTGTAATACACAGGTCCCATGGAAACAAGCTGCATGAAAAACCTGTGTGAGTATCCAGAATTAGTTACCCATAATACGCAAGTCACAAGATCACATTTTGTTTTCTTAAAAAGAGAAAGGGAGGAAAAAAGCCAAAAGGAAAAAGAACAAGAAAAGAAAAAAGGAGAAAAGAAGGAGATGAGATGGGAGATGAGATGCGGCCAACACTTGTCAAATGACCAACCATTTATCCCAAAGAAACAGCTGAACAATATTGTCCAACAATTTAGGATAGGAACCTGAAATAGTTTTGACAAACATTTGAGGACTTAACCTCCTCCCACCACCTGCACACATATGCAGCCTCTCGGCAGGTGGGCTTGCATATATGCGGCCCTATGAAAACACAAAACTGCAGAGAGTGTGCCCTGCGCGCTCCCAGTACGGTCACTGGACACATACTTGTGATCATGAGATTTCCGCTCATGTGACAGTCAATAAAAGCAGTCACTTGAAGTTCTTAAAGGGCCGGGAGATGGTGGCTGAAAAGTGGTTGTAAACCCTTTACAACCACGCTTCGCTAATTATAGGCTTACCTGTAGCTACACTGGATAGTCCCTGTATTTGCATGTGCAGACATCATCGGCACATGCACACTCAAGCAAAGGCATATATGTGCCGTTGCTTCAGACTGTGCAGTTACCAGCGGCTCCTGCGCGGGAGTGACGTCATTGCGGCTCCAGCCAATCACAGCGCCGGAGCCTGCGATACCGGAAGTGACTCCGGGAGCGATATCAGCCACCAGAGCGGTGAACGAGAACTGCTGCAGGGGCTTTGATCTCAAGTAAGTAATTCATGAGCTAGTATGCTATGCATACTAGCTCATTATGCCTTTGTCTTGCAGGTTTTTTGTTTTTTTAGGGTTTACAACCACTTTAAAAAGGGTTACTAAACACTCTTTTTTTTTTAAATATAAAACATACTTCCCTCCACTGTGCAGTACGTTTTGCACAGAATGGCCCCGATCCTCCTCTTCTGGGGTCCCTCAACGGCGCTAGTTGCTCCTCCCCGCATCGGGAAACCACCTAGGAGAAAGGATCTCCTTGAGGGGTACCCGCGCAGGCGCGTGTCCATAGACACATAAAGGCGGACTCAGCCCCGCATCATTGGATTTGATTCACAGCAGCGAGAGCCACTGGCTGCGCTGCTACCAAGCCATCCAATCAGGACACAAGACACCAGCCAGAGCTGGTGCACTTGTTCCCGGCTGGAGAAAGACAGGGTTCAGGTAAGTATAAAAGGGGGCTGGTTCATGACAGGAGGTTTCTCACCTCAATGAAGAGAATTGCATTAAGGTGAAAAACCATAAGGGTTTACAACCCCTTTAAAAGTTTTTTTTTTTTAACCAAACCAACACACACACACACACACACACACACACACACACACACACCAGATCCTCCTCTTCTGGGGTCCCTCAGTGGCGCTCCTGGCTCCTCCTCTTAAGTACCCTGTTGGGAGAGCCGCTCTCCCTCGGGGCACTAGTGCGGCCGCACTCCCGTGTCCTGCTGCTGTGTCCATTGACAGACAGCAGGACTTAACCCCGTGTCACTGGATTTGATTGACAGCAGTGGGAGCCAATGGCTGCCCTGCTATCCATCCAATCAGGACCAGAGACACCGTCTGGAGCCGGCGTGCTTGTTCCCGTCGCTGGAAAAACAGGGTTCAGGTAAGTAAAAGGGGGAGCTCTGCTGCATCACAGGAGGTTTTTTACCTTAATGCATTAAAGGTGAAAAAGTGAGGGTTTACATCCCCTGGCTACATATGTTGGCTCTTAAGGCATAAGTAATCCACCCTGCGTAACCATTGAACGAGGGAACATTTATTATTTATAGACTCCACCGAAGCCTTTTCAGTATTCTTTGTATTAAATGAAAGGTTATTTTTTCACAAAGATGCATACCTGGGTGTACTGATATACAAACCGCGTAGTCACTGTTGTAGATTTTCTTTGGAGTACAGATACAGCTACCTGTCTACAGATAGTCAGTGAAGCCTAATTCAAAGACATATTGCAGTGTAGAAGATCAGTAACAGACATCAGATGTATGCTGCAAGCCGTCTCAATTTACTGGACGATTGACGAAGAAATGTGTAAACTATGCAGCCTTTGGTCACTGGTCAGATGTTGATATTGTCTTCTGATAAATCTTGGGGGGGGACTTCTGATTTTTAGCAGATTTTGCATACATCTTAATTTATACTTTTATGATTCAATGTCCCAGGACTTAACAGGATCCTTGCTGCCATATTCTTCTACACTCAGATATCCAAATCGCACACATGTACATTAAACAAAGAGACGTAAAAGACAAGGGTTAGCTTTTAGAAGCCATCTTCTAATTATTATAAAATCATCAGCAAGCATTTTAAATAATATACCTTTCCACCTCATGATTTAGAAGTGCCCCTGATCTGGATAAAACCTGGCATGTCCATAAGTGTTGCCATTTTGGAGGACATATGGAAATATGGCACTTTAAAAGTGAAAATCACTGCTGTGATGTAGTAGAATCAGGAACCTTTGTTGTGAATGGCTTAAACACATATTTTGCAATTTTTACAAGTTTTTCTGACACTCTTGCAGGATTGGCAGGGAATAAGGTAGCCTTATCTGAGTTTATCACAGTAAGTAAAGGAGGTACATGTAGGCCTTTCCTTGATTTATCTATAAAAAGGGGCCCGATAAAATACAGATGTGTTTCGAATGGAGAATTGACTTTCCAGTAAGAGCGACCCTTATCCCAGACCACGGTGTATCTCTCAGTGTTTGAGAATATCCAGGATTGGAATCCAAATTCTCCTTTTTGGAGACCCCAGTCCGTAGGAGGAGAATCAGACGTGTATGCCTGATTTATGCGTTCCCATATCAACATTATGGGCCAACAAGCCTCCTCATAAGTTTGTACGATGTCAGTAGTTTCCATCTTGCACTTGATAAAAGGAAACTCTTTACCCAGAAATCGTCATCCACCACAGCAAAACTATTCTGCAAAAAAGAAAACAGAGGGCCTGTTAGTATAACTTAATATGAGCACATTGGATACATCATTTAAAGTGTTTTTTAGATGCAGATAAAGAGAGGCTAGGTAGGAAAAAGCTGTTCATATTGTAGGTTCTACTAAAAGCAGGAGAGAGCAAGAAAAGAAAAAGAAAAACTACAGCAGCCCTCCACACTATAAGGATTCAGTTTCACCTTTAGGGAAAAAAATAAATGCACCCCCCCCCCCAAAATATCCATACCAGAACCTTATCTTATACTTATAATCGATCAATGGATAACAGTGCCGCCAATACAAAAGTAAAAAATTAGGTTGATCAATTATTCCTGAGTTTTGTTTCCCTGTACAGATATTCTTTAAGCACAATAAAATTGGGTGACAGTACAGACTGCAAAACTAGAAAAAATAAATTAAGATTTATTTTACAGAAGTCACTTTACAAACACCATAAATAACAGTGAAATTGATACTGACAGACACAATGAATTCCTTATTTTTCCTTCCACCACCGATATATTTATATATAAAACAATTAATTCCCCTTCGTAGATACCCTCATTTTACTAAACTTGGCAATCTGCATTTGACTGACTAGGCCTGTTAACCTGCTGCAGTCGAAGTCACGGGTGGAGTCCATCTGCAAATATGCCAATTTGGCTAAAATAATGACATATCAAGACGTGTTAGGATATCGTGAGGGGGGGGATTTCAAATAACCCAGAAAACTATTGCAACGGAAAAACAAAGTCATTAAGAAAATGAGGAACTATAGTTGCCCTCCAAGTGAATGAAAGGGATTGCTTGGTTGAAAAGACAGGACATTAAGATGGCTGCCAACCAAATCCTCAAGATGGATGCCAATGGGCTGAGCCGAATGTGGAATCTGCCTTCCAAAATGGTGTCTTCAATGTGGAAGCTGTGTGATGGGTGTCTGATCGATGGTGTGTGTGTGGTAATGCATCCAGTGAGGTGTCTATAAGATGATTAGTACCCCCCAAGATGGTGAATGCCCCTTAAGATGGAATGGGGTCTCCCTGAGCTTGCTATATATCTCCCCCACTAAACAATCTAAGTTCTGACCCCTCCCAGAGGCTGTAGTTGGTGCCATTTGCTTACTTCTCATTGGTTATGTTATTGACTATTTGTTTGCATGAGCACTAGCTCAACTCTAAGAATAGAAATCCCTATATTCAGGCTTTCGGGGAGGGAATTCATTTTTTAGGATCCATACTTTATAGGATAAATATTTTTGGAATAAAAATTAGTTTAACTATGTTATTTTATTAAGAGGGTATGAAAATGTCTTTGCGGGTCTGGCAGCATTAATAGTGAATTTTAATCGTTTGGTATAGCAGCATATAAAAATGGGAAATCTTAGCTACAACAAGGTGTAATTTCATCCACCAATCTGTATTAAAATATTAATTATACACCAAAAAAATATTTGTATACTTTATCATTTCTACTTAACTGCTTGAGTCTATCTACATAATAAAAAAAAAAAGACACCGATTTCTAATAACAAACAAAATATAATATTATGGCTCAGTCCTTTTTAGATAATTTATATAGCTACACAAAATATGATCTTACCAAGTATTCTTTATACTCCTTTTTCCAATCTATCTAAAATGCCCCAGAAGTACCAAGTTGTTTTAGAAAATATTGCAATACATTCTTATTGTCAGGATTGAAATCACCTATAGACATTGGTAATAACCATTACTGAGTCGGTATATCTTCTATGAATCTAATTGACAAGTGTCTACATATTTTAAAAAGGTAGCCTTTGTAAAAAAAAAAAAAAAAAAAACCCACACACCACACCAAACAAGGTTTAAACTTATTTTGCCTTTTAAAAGAGTCTCTAGCAACATTTCTCTCATTCTTACTGTTGCTTTGCTAGTTGGTCACTAGCTCACCAAGTAATGAAACACAGAACAAACATCCATAAATCAGATCCAGACACTTGATACTTACATTCTAGCTTTCAAGACATTGACTTCAAAAGTCCTGAACAAGAATAAGAAAGTCTTGCAACTTCAATGAACAAGCCAGGAGTGGTGCTCCAATGTTTTACTGTGATTGGTTCTTTTCAAAGTGTTTTTTCAGCCAACAAGTCTTGGATAGACTGGTGAAGATCTAGAATCCCTGTCAGGTTTTTGCTGATATACAGAGCTCTGTTAGAGATTTAGATCACTTCCCGTCCCGCTAATAGTGATATCAAACAATTGAGAGGAAAAAAAAAAAAAGAAAACCCCAGGGAAAGAAAAACAAAAATTGTAAATATATTAAAATAGCCTCAAAAATTATTTAAAAAAACATTATAAAGAAATTTAAAAAAAAAAAAGTGTGACATGTTAGGTATCTATTTACACAGTGTAACATCTTTTATATTTTACTAAAAATTGAGTTACATATTTTTTTTGCATTAAAATTTATTAAAGTGTAGTTTTCCCCCAAAATACTGTGTTAGAAAAAAACACTGCTCGAATACCGTGAGACATAAAATAAATGACCATTTTATTCTCTAGGGCCTCTGCTAAAAAAAAAAAAAAAAAAAAAAAAAAAATTTATATGTGAAGTAGGTAAGCAGATACAGCAACAGTTTTTCCTTTTTTGGAATTAAGAATTCAAGTAAAAAGCAGCATTTTTTTTATTGAAAATTACTTAAAACCCACAAATATATTCAAGAGAGATCGAGAGAGATCATTTCGGGGTTTTAAGTAATTTTCTACAAAAAAAAAATTAAAAAATGCTGCTTTTTACTTGTAAACAAAAAGTGTCACAATAGGCCTGGTCTTCAAGTGGTTAACACCGCTGACAGGGGTTCTTAGAATAGTGAGCCTTTATGTAAATTCTTAATCCCAAAAAAGGAAAAACTGTTGCTGTATCTGCTTACCTACTTCCTGTCTGTGTATATTATCTATCTATCTAAAATTTTACAAAAATTAAAAATATGCTTTCAAAAAAGCTTGATTTGGCTGAGAACTGAAAGGCAAGTCCCTCATTTGGGACACATTTGATCTCCTATTTTAATTGTGATCTCTTATGGAAATGGAGCAGCATTATCTCACATTATGGTGCTACGAATGTCTTTTTTGGATGCTGTACTTTATAATTTGATCAGTGGTAAGGCCATCTGAGATATAGACCCTTTGGAAGATTTGTCTTATCACTAGGATGAATATACAGTTGCTTTTCATGTGCCCTCTAGATCTACTTAAACTTTAAAGCTGCAAGGGTGGCAAATTTAATGGCTACAATATCTACAGTATATATATGGTTAAATTGTGCTTAGTGATCTAATTATAGTTGATAGTAGGTGACATAAAAGGTGTCCAATCACAGCCAGTCACAAATGTAAACATGAGTGGTTACTATCTGATCCCTGCTCTCTCGGACACACGGATCGTGTGAGGAGAGAGCAGGGATCAGTGAGTGAGCAGGGTCTGTCTGAGAAGTGTATTTTACTGTGCACAACACGCCGCCCCGCCAATAAAGAGAACCTGTCAGAAGTTCTGTCACAGTCCATCTGGATCTGTCACAGCCCATCTGTCACACAGGTTGGCCACCAGTACCGCCATCAAGTCTCAAAGGGTTTACACACCTGAGGAGGCATATGCCATGCTTACCATGTCGGATGATGACAGCAGCGGGGAGCTGCCATCATTTGATTCTGGTTCAGAATACAAGCCAGTTGAGGGTAGTGGATCGGAGTACGAGTCAGCGGAGGAAACTGTCCCTCCTAAGAGAATAAAAGGAGATCAGGACCGAGATCAGAAGGCCTGCCTACCACCAGCAGCGCCAGACCCCAGGAAGGAACCCAGTACCAGTACTGGAATTTACATGTCCAACCTGAAGAATCCAGTCCCAGGCCTACTTTCCCGATGCCCTGGCAAACCCCTTATGGTTGCCTGCCAGCTCAGGATAATCCCCCCCCTTTTTCCACACAGCCAGGTGTGCAGCCCAACACAACAAATTTTTCACAAATGGATTATTTTTATTTATTTTTACCACCAGATTTGTTGTAGAATATGGTGGACCAAACCAATCTGCATGCAGAGCAATTTATTGCTGCCAACTCCAATTCATCCTACGCCCGCATGTTCCAGTGGCGATGTCTCACACTGGACAAATTTAAATTGTTTTTGGGCCTTACAAAATAACGAACTACATGCCTACTGGTCCACCCACCCTATGCCAATAAATTCTGCTGTCATGTCCAGGACACGCTACGATTTGATTATGCGTTTTCTATATTTTAATGATAATGTGCAGTGCCCTCCCCGAGATCACGACAAATTATACAAAAATATGCCCCCTAATTAATTATGGGCTAAAATTGAATAAACTGATCGAGCCACTGGATACGTGTACACCTTTCGAATTTATGAAGGCAAAGACTCCCAGCTCCAACCCTGCGAGTGCCCCAAATATATTGGAACCAGTGGGAAAATGGTCTGGGAGCTGGCATACCCCCTGTTAAAAAAAAAAAAAAAAAAAAAAAAAAAAAAAAAACACACCTTTTCTGTCACCTTTACCATAAACAAACCCTGGCCTGCTGGTACAAAAAAAAAAAAAAAAAAAAAAAAAACAAACGTGGAAGGGCTTCCCACAAAATCTATTAGCAAAAAAAGTCACAAAATGGGGAATCTGCATTCATGAAAAATGAGGAAGTGTTGGCCATGAAGCGAAGGGACAAGAAAGATGTTCACATCCTCTCTACCATCCACAATGACACCTTGGTGGAGATCCGGAGAAGACGGGGCCCCGTTGTAAAGCCGTGAATGTGTCCATGACTACAATCTGTTCATTGGTGGAATTTAATGATCAGATGCTACAACCATATTTGTCAACCCGAAAGTCCCGTTACTGGTATAAGAAAGCTGCATTTCATCTATTTCATATGGTCATGTTTAATTCGTTTGTCTGCTACCAAAGATCAACTGAAAGCCAACCCATCACCTACCGCAAATAAAATTAAAGACATCGTCACTGCCCTGATTTACCAACAAGGACCCGCCCCAGGAAGCATTTCGCTCTGATAGAGCGAGTCGACTTCATGAGAAACATATGAGCAACATTTTCCCTATAACATTCCCCCCACAGAATCTGAAAGAAGACACAAAAGAGATACTTTCTTTGGTTTAGAACATGTTAAATGGGGATACCCATCGCACCCTGCTCCAACGGGAGGTGTGGTGCATACACACGTTAAATACCAGAATGCCGTTGGGTATGAACAATAGGATGGATGTTAGCCTGTTTTTGAAATAATGCTCTGA
Organism: Aquarana catesbeiana; assembly: GCF_042186555.1. Taxonomy (NCBI): domain Eukaryota; kingdom Metazoa; phylum Chordata; class Amphibia; order Anura; family Ranidae; genus Aquarana; species Aquarana catesbeiana. The sequence goes on along the minus strand of NC_133329.1, from coordinate 298,872,270 downwards.
AGTATAGCAATTAATGATTTTTTATTGAAAATCTTCCACTGTTGTATCAGTGGGACTGTTATGGTTAACATTTCCTGCTCTTTGTTGAAACCCCCTGTTTTTGTTTAGCCCAGGTCATCTCCACCTGTAACCAAGTAATGGGTTGTTTCTTTTAATTAAGTGAATTTTGCCCTTCATACCTGACAAGGGCAATAGATAGATAACATCACACACACACACACACACACAATATAGCATCGGCAAAGTGGTTTCAATATCCTGACCGGACATCATATGATGTCTTCAGGATATTAAGCGGGGGCACGCATCGCGGCGATCGTTATTGCGGTGTGTCAGCCTGACACACTGCAACTCCAATCTAGGTAAAGAGTCTCTGACGGAGACTCTTTACCACATGATGATGGACACGGCTGATCATGATGGCTGATCCCCCGATGTAGGGATGCTAATCAGTGCCCACAATGGGCATCACTGATTGGCAGGCATTATTGTTTGGAACCCATCAGTACAATACAATACATTACATCAGTGCCACCTATCAGTGCCCATTGATGGGGAAAAAAAAAAAAAAATTATATTCTCAAAATTTTTCGGTCTTTGTTTAGCAGAAAATAAAAATCCCAGGGGTGATCAAATACCACCAAAAGAAAGCTCTATTTGTGGGAACAAAATGATAAAAATTTATTTTGGGTACAGTGTAGCATGACCACGCAATTGTCATTCAAAGTGCGACAGCGCTGAAAGCTGAAAATTGGTCTGGGCAGGAAGGTGTACAAGTGCCCAGTATTGAGTTGCCGGCCTGTACTTTCTATGACGCAAAAGAAATGTTGTGTATGCAGCAGGGGAGTTAGAAGCGATACAAGTTATTCCTGCCCCCAATGTCCCTCCCAACCTGGCTTATGCATTAGAAGTTACCACACATCCATTAGATATTAGTTCCCCTTATTTTTAACAGGCTGGCATTACCCCATTTCAAATACCTGTTTGGATCATTTGCCTGCTACCATGTTTCTACCTTCCACGTGAACTTTGGCCTGTTTACCGATGATGTCTTTGCCTGCTGTTTTAAACCACATTTCTAACTTCCACGTGCACCGACCTTGGCCTGTTAATCGACCATGTTTTTTGCCTGCCAATTGGACTGATCTTTTGCCTTTCTAATTTAGTACACAGGGGGTCTTGCATATGCGAGGGCCTTCAGAATAGCGTTCGAGTAGAGAAAAACAGTTTTTGCTTTTCTGTGTTCCCCAGAACAGGGTCGGTTGTCAAGAGGCTTCAAAGAGATTTGGGTGGGAGAAGCCTCTACCCCTGGCCCCAAGCTTGATGGTCCTTCCTGCTGCCTGGACCAATAATTTGGCTGTGCTGACCATACTGCTGCCTGTAATGACCGAGGACATTACTGACCATGTTTCTTTCTCTTGCTTGGACCAATAATTTGGCTGTGTTGACCATATCTCTGCCTACTGACTATAGACAGTAGTTCTGCCTGCTACCTGGACCAATGCTTTGGCTTTGCTGACAGTATCTCTGCCTGTACTAACTACTGACAGTATTCCTCCCTGCACGATTGCGTTTGCTGACCGCATCCCTACCTGCTGCTTGGACCAATGCTCTCCTCTGTGGACCACTGCACTACTAAAACCACAGGTAAATCTTTTGTTATTTGGTATGTGCATGCTAGTGATCGGTAGTCAGAAAATTATGTGTAATCTATGCTCCTAGAAGTGCCAATTTATTGTTGGGCTTCTGTATGTGGCCAGGCTGTGTTAGTTTTACACATGTGGTATCGCTACACTCAGAAGTAGCAGAATGTATTTTGGGGTGTAATTTTTGGAGGAGGAGGAGTTATACGTTGGGGTGTTTGCTTTCCAAAATGGGGTTATTTTGTGGGCAATTCCATTGTCCTGGTGCTCCAGGGCCTTCAAAAGTGTAATAGGCGGTTGAGAAATTAGATGTGCAACTCAACTAAAAAAGTACAGCACATTTTTGTCCACTGACGAAAAAAAAAATGGAAAGGAGGGACGTTTACCCTTGTGAACTACCGTATTTAAAATTGGTATATAACAGTGTGTGCGTCCTACCACTCCTGGCCCTTGGGGGGGGGAGAAGAAGAAGAAGAAAAAGAGAAAAAGAAAAAAAAGAAGAAGAAAGAAGAAAGAAGAAAGAAGAAAGAAGAAAAAAGAAAAAAGAAAAAAGAAAAAAGAAAGAAGAAAGAAAAAAGAAAAAAGAAAAAAGAAAAAAGAAAAAAGAAAAAAGAAAAAAGAAAAAAGAAAGAAGAAAGAAGAAAGAAGAAAGAAGAAAGAAGAAAGAAGAAAGAAGAAAGAAGAAAGAAGAAAGAAGAAGAAAGAAGAAAGAAGAAAGAAGAAAGAAGAAAGAAGAAAGAAGAAAGAAGAAAGAAGAAAGAAGAAGAAAGAAGAAAGAACCCTCACCATGCCTTTTACCAAATACCTTGGACTGTCTACTTTCCAAAAAGTGGTCATTTGGGGGGGTATTTGTACTTTCCTGGCTTGTTAGTGTCTCAACACACGGCCTGATGGTGCCACCATTGATTTCGAAATTCGACCAAACCTTCAATTTCACCTCATGTTCCTACAGAAAAGAATTTGTGTCTAGGAATCTTCTTTTCTTGCGCATTTCTTTTTCGATTACATTTCTCGCGCGATTCTCCCATCATTGATTAGAAAATAGTTTTTTCAAAACATTTCCAACATGTCCGATTATTAAAATTCGATGGCCGCACGAAAATCGGCTGCTGCAGTCCACTAATGGTGCGAATTACAAACAAAAATTCTTAGATAAGATTTTCGAAAGAAAGTTTTTCAAAATTCGACACTTTCACACAGACTAAATATCCACCAGTTTGGGTTATTTTTTTTTTACCAAAGATATGTAGCAGTATAAATTTTGGCCCAAATTTATGAAGAAAAATGACTTATTTGCAAAATTTTACAATAGAAGCAAAGAAAAAAGTTGTCCCCCCCCTTTCAAAATTTTTGCTCTTTGCTTATGTCGCAAAAAAATAAAATATAAACCCAGCGTTGATTAAAACACGACCAAAAGAAAGCTCTATTTATGAGAAAAACTTTTTTTTTTTTGGATTCAGTGTAGCATTACTGAGTAATTGTCATTCCAAGTATGAGACCACTGAAAGCTGAAAATTGGTCTGGGCAGGAAGGTGCACAAGTGCCTGGTATTGAAGTGGTTAAAAAATGACCAGTTACACTTACCAGTAACGGTATTTCTGGGAAGTCTTCCAAGACGGCACCCTGAGAGATGACTGGTCCTCCTGACAGGAAACACAATCAAGAAAAGAGGTTAAAAACCCCGTCCCTCCCTGCACTCCTCAGTTGTGCAAAAGTATTGACCCACACCAGTGCATGAAAGTGAAACAAAAAAAAAAAAAAAAACCCACACCCCTCCAATGTACCACTATATAAAAATACAAACCGGGTGGGAAGTAGGCCTGCCGTCCTGGAAGACTTCCCAGAAACACCGTTACCGGCAAGTGTAACTGGTCATTTTCTCAAGTCGTCTTCCAGGACGGCACCCTGAGAGAAGAGCAAGTAGCTCAGGCCTACCTTAGAGCGGGACAACCGCTTGCAGGACCTTCCTGCCGAAGGCCAGATCCTGGGGTGACAGCAGTTCCACTCTGTAATGTTTCAGGAACGTGTTCTGGCTTGACCACGTTGCTGCCTTACAAATTTGATCTACCGATGCTCCGGCTCTTTCTGCCCAAGAGGTTGCCAGAGACCTTGTAGAGTGAGCTTTAAGATTAGTTGGAGCCGTCTGACCTGAATGCTCATAAGCTATGGCAATAGCCTGTCTAATCCATCTAGCAATGGACGTTCTAGAGGCCTGTTCGCCTTTTCGAACTCCACAAAAACTGACCAACAGATGCTGAGTTTTCCTAAACTCTTTAACCTTTTCTAGGTAAAGCAACAGACATCTCCTGACATCTAACGTATGGAAGGCCCTTTCCTTCTCGTTCTGTGGATTGAGACAAAAGGAGGGTAAAATAATCTCCTGTGACCTATGGAAGCATGAAGCCACCTTGGGAAGGTACAAAGGGTCCTGCCTGAGAATAATTCTGTCTTCTAACAGGCGGAAAAAGGGCTCCTTCATAGAAAGAGCATGCAAATTGCCCACCCTTCTGGCTGTAGTAACAGCCAGCAGGAAGGCGGTTTTAAAAGAAATCAGCCTAACTGAAGATTGAGCCGACAGCTCAAAAGGTGCCCTGGTCAGGGCTTCCAAGACTAAAGATAAATCCCATGGTGGGAATTCCTTCATTTGCACCAGGGAAAGTCTCCCTCTAGCCAACAGGAATCTCTTAATTATAGGATCTAGAGCTAATTTAACATCCTGAAAACTAGACAAAGCCGCCACCTGAACCTTCAGAGTTTTGGTGGCTAAACCTCGGTCTACTCCCTCCTGTAGGAAGTCTAAGATAACTGGAATTTCTTTCTGGGGAACTTTTGTCGCTTCACACCAATGGGAGAAAGCCCCCCAGACCCCAGCATAAATGCGCCTTGTTACCGGCTTTCTACTCAGTAACAGGGTGTCAATCAACTTCTCTGAACACCCCTTGTTGCGCAGGCACTCCCTTTCAACAGCCAGGCTGTCAACCTGAAGAAACCGGGGTTCGGATGGTAAAGAGGGCCTTGAAGCAGAAGATCCTGACATTCTGGAAGCTGAACCGGAGGTAAAACCGCCCAGTTCCACAACGTGGGAAACCAGGACCTTTTGGGCCACCAGGGGGCAATCAAGATCAAATTGCCCCTGGCCCGACTCAGTCTTTGAAGGATTCTTGGAATCAGAGTTAAGGAAGAAAAGCATAAGCCAGACTGAAATCCCATTCCTGAGCCAATGCGTCCACCCCCTCGGACCCCCGTTCCCTGCAGAGGGAAAAGTATCTCTTGACCCTCCCGTTTTCTCTGCAGGCAAAGAGATCTATATCCGGTGTACCTAGCTGTTGACAGACCATGGTGAAAACTTCGGGGTTCAGCTCCCATTCTCCCTGTTGTACTGTCTGATGACTGAGGAAGTCTGCCTTTATGTTGAAAGCTCCCCTTATGTTTACCGCAGAAATGGACGGTATCCTTTGCTCCGCCCATTCTAGAATCTCCTGTGTCAAACTCATTAGGGAAAGCAACCGTGTACGCCCTGATGGTTCAGAAAGGCCACTGTCGTGGAATTGTCGGAGAGGATCTGGACTTCTCTCCCCCGATCCTGCTCTCGAAGGCTATTAGAGCCTCCCTGACAGCTAACAATTCCCGGAAATTGGAAGACGCAGTTCTCTGTCGTGTGTCCCACGCACCCTGAGCTTGCAGTTCTTCTAGATGGGCCCCCCATCCCCATAAGCTTGCATCGGTCCTTATTCTGACAGGCTGGAGCTGGAACCAAAGATGACCGATGACCTGCCCCCAACCTTTGGGGATTGAGCCACCAAAGTAAGGAATTTCTTATTCCTTGAGGGATGGCAACCAGAGTATCCAGGGATTCCTTTTTTCCCCATCCCATGAGGATAGAAGGAAGTTTTGCAGGGGTCTTGAGTGAAGCTGGGCCCAAGGTACTGCCGGAATACATGAAGTCATGAGACCTAGAACCCTCATGATCACTCTTCTGGACACTACCTTCTGGTGCCGGATTGAAGACACTGAAGCAATCAGTGCTTCTATTTTCTCCTGCGGAAGGATCAGTTTCTGCCCTACCACAGACCCAGGTAGAGTTTAGTCTGAGAAGGAATCAGAGGATTTCTCCTGACTTATCAACCATCCCAGGGACTCCAAGGTTGATATTACCCTGTCCAGATCCCGGAGAAGGGATTCCCTGGAAAGGTTGTAGACCAACAGGTCGTCTAAATATGGTATCAGGGAAATCCCCTGAAGGTGCAGGTAGGAGATGACCTCTGCAAGGATCTTTGTAAATACCCTTGGACTGGCCCCCAGTCCGAAGGGTAGGGCCTGGAACTGCCAGTGCTGTGTACCCAGATCTGTGCGGATAGCAAAGCGAAGGAATACCTGGTGCTGCGGTAGAATGGGAATATGCAGATATGCATCCTTCAGGTCTATGGTAGCCATGAAAACCTCCTTTAACAGAAATTTTCTGACCGTGTAGACCAATTCCATGCGAAATCTCTTGTATCGCAGGAAGGTATTTAATTTCTTTAGATTCAGGATTAACCTGAATTTCCCGGATGGTTTGGGAACAACAAAGACGTGGGAATAAAAACCCTTTCCTTGCTGATCCGCCGGAACTGGGATAATGACTCTCTGACTCGCCAACTGCTCGATATTTTCCATGAGTCCTATGGCCTTTGGTTTTTCTCTGGGTAAAAAGGTCAGTAGAAATGTCTGTGGAGGCCTGGAAGCAAACTCTAGCCTGTAGCCCTCTCTTATCCACTGAAGGACCAGAGGGCTCTGTGCTACCCGCTCCCACTGTGGGATAAAGTGTGCCAGCCTCCCTCCCACCTTGGTGCTGGCGTCACTTAGGATCCTTGTCTGCGACCTTAGGGCTGGAGAAAAGGAGAGCTCCTTTCTGTTTGGCTTTTCCAACACCCCACTTCTTTCCTTCCTTACGGTCCTTAAACCGGTTGTTGTCCTGGGGGCCTCGAAAAAAATCTATTGGCCTTTTTAGGTTTTACCAGAAATTTCTTTCCCTTCTCCGTAGATCTGGTCCAACCCTGTACCAAACAGGAGAGACCCCTCAAAAGGAAGGCCGCACAACCTAGTTTTAGAGGTATGGTCCCCATCCCAGGTCTTAACCCATATGGCTCTTCTGGCTGAATTAACAAGCGCTGCTGTCTTAGCCGAAGTCCGCACGGACTCTACCGCAGCATCCGCAAGAAAACCTACCGCTTTACCAATTACCTCCAGAGAATCCAAAAGATCCTTGCATTTGGAAGTACTTGTCACATGTTCTGTCAGCTTGTTAAGCCACATGTTAGTATTTCTAGCTATACAAGCTGAAGCTAAAGCCGGACTTAATGTAGCTGCATTGGCCTCCCAGGCCCTGCGTAAAAGGGTTTCCGACCTACGTCCATCTGGTCCCGAATATTACCTGCGTCTTCAAAAGACAGGTCAGACTGTTTAGATACCTGGGCCAGAGATGCATCCAGTTTGGGAAGTTTAAAAAACTTCTCCTGCGTTTCCAGGTTTTAACTTCTGAAGTTTATTTTCTGGCTCCTTCCATTCTCTTAAGACAATGTCTTTCAGAGACTGGTGTATAGGTAATACCCTGGACTGAGCTTTAGACAACCCATCCTGTACAGAAGTCTGTGCCTCTGGTTCTTGGATCTCCTCCGAAGCATAAATGGCCCCTAGGAGACCCTCCATATCATCAGCAGAGAAAATATGTCAGCCAGGTCTGGAGTGTCCCTCTTCCTCCTGGCTATCCTCTGCGTTTTCTCTTTCAAGGAGACTACGGCAGGGGTCTTCCACTTCCTCTGCCTCATCTTCCAAATCCTGAGAGGATAGGGGTTTCTGAGGAGTAGTGCACCCCTGTTTAACAACAGAAAAGGCACTTTCCTGGGAGGATGAGCCTTCTCTGCTATCCTGTCTAGTATTGATGCTAGCCTGAAAGGCTTTAAGTGTGGACAGCATTTCAGATTGTACTGAGAGGAAATCTCTCATAACCTCTGAAGTTTCCTTCCCTGATAACTTATGAATGCACTTATAACAAAACGGCTTGGTGTGCTCTGCTGCTAGTTTGTCATTGCAGTACCCAGGTCTCGGTCTACTGGCAACACTCTGGGTTTCTGTGTCTGCAAAAACAAGAAGCCCGTTTAGCTAGTAATAACATTTAACAGAGATCCCATATGAGGGTAAGAATAGGGGGCCACCCCCTTCCTTATCTCCTCCAGCCTGGTAGACTCACCCCCAGTGGCCTCCAAAGCGGCTGTAGACTCCTCTTGCTGCATTGCAATAGCGAGTAGTGGACGCCTGCTCCCTGCCCAGCGATGCTGCCTCTGCTGTCTGGAACTACCCCCCTTTTAAAGCTGGTACCTGTAGTCCGTGGCCGCTGCTGTCTCCTCATGGCGTTCCGAACGCCGCCGCCATCTTGCCGAGGTCTCCGGAGCCCGCGCGCTCTAGCGTCAGGGCCGCCGTGACGTCACTTCAAGAAGGATCCACCTCAAAATGGCGCCGAAACACACACCGCCGCCGGTGCTGAGGCTGCCAGGAGACACAGCACACCCCTGCATCAGTGCAGGAGAAAGGCAGATCTGCGGCACAAATATCTCCTGAGACCGTGAGGTAAGGAGAAGGGGGAGCAGGAACATGGTCCCTGGAGTTCTGGAGACTCAAAGTGCCCAGGGTCCTCCAGTTCTCATGGGGAGCTCTTCAATGCCCCCCTGAGAAATAGGGAAAACGAACCCCCTGGGAAGGGCAAGCCCTACCAGACCCAGAGGCTTTCCAAAAACCTGCAGTCTGGTGCCCAGGGGGAGACTTCCAGACCACGGTCTTAGGTCTATAGCAAAAAAAAAAAAAAAAAAAAAAAAACACCCCCACACACTGTTTCGCTGTGGGGAAACACAATCAAAAACTGAGGAGTGCAGGGAGGGGCGGGGTTTTTAATCTCTTTCTTGATTGTGTTTCCTGTCAGGAGGACCAGTCATCTCAGGGTGCCGTCCTGGAAGACGACTTGAGAAAAATAAATTTTAGACATGAAGATTACATAAAACCCCCAATCATTATATATTTTCTCAAAGCAGACACCCTAGAGAATAAAAAATTGTGGTAATACCAATTTTCTGTCACTTTTTATTACCACAAAGGTCTAGGAAACGCAAACATTTTTTTTTTCTGAAAAACACACCACACACTTAAAGTTGATGTAAACCCACTCTCATCATTTCTAAAATTACCTTCATAGTGCTGATCTATAAAGGATATACATGCCACCTGCATGTATCCTCACCTGTCAAATATCTTTTAGCTGATTGGATCCCTGCAATACTTGGGATTCTGTGGGCAGGTCTGTTGTCCAGGGCTTGGTGGGTGGAGTCGTGATGTCAGTAGACTCCTCGCCCACCTCTACACTTCCCTTGGTCAAGCATCGATTATTCTTAACTTCTGCTGGTCTCGTGGATTATGCCCCATTATCACTAACAGGAAAGGGGGAAGAAATGGACACCTATTTCTCCATGTGTCTGTTTTATCTTACTGAAGAAAGATAAGATGATTGCTCAGAGCCGGATTAACTCTTCGTGGCAAGACAAAATGACATCCTCTGCTGTAACAGATATGAGTCTTAAAAAGATTTTTTGCACCTTGACAGATTCAGCGGATATTAATGCTAGGTTCCTGAATTTCTACCAGACACTATATTTTAACCTTCCACACCTCTGAACTTATGGAATATCTTAACCTGATCCAGCTCCCTTCCCTGGAAGCAGTGAAAAGAGAAGACTTAGATAAGGATAAGGATAAGGATATCTCACTTGAGGAAGTGCAGGAGGCATTAGGATGTATGCAGTCAGGCAAATCACCAGGGCCCGATGGTATTCCCATTGAATTCTATTCAACATATCAAGAATTTTTGGCCCCCAAGTTCACTTTATTACTACGGCAGTCTCTCAACCTGGACTCCCTTCCGGAGTCATGGTCCGAGGCAATAGTGGTGTTGGTGCCCAAACCTGGTAAGGACCCGGAAGAATGTGCCTCCTACCGACCTATTTCCCTGATTAACGCTGATGCCAAGCTGTTAGCAAAGATTCTAGCGCGTAGGCTCAGTAGGGCGATAGAGGACCTTGTTCATGTAGATCAAACCGGGTTCATGCCGGGTAAGGGCACGGATATCAATATCCGCCGTCTGTTTCTAAATTTACCAAACCCCATCATAATGAAGGTACAAGAGTCATAGCCTCTCTGGACGCGGAGAAGGCTTTTGACTCAGTTGAATGGGAGTACTTATGGGCGGTGTTGAGGAGATTTGGAGTGGGTCCTAAGTTTCTACACTGGCTAGAGTTGCTATATAGAGCCCCTAGGGCAAGGATTAGGGTTAATAATACCCTCTCAGATTTCTTTCTCCTCCAGAGGGGGACCTGCCAGGGCTGCCCTCTATCCCCAAGCCTCTTCGCGCTGGCCTTAGAACCCCTGGCAGTTCTAGTCAGGGAATCTGTTAATATTAGAGGGCTCAGGGTTGGCCCTCTGGAGGAGAAAATAGCGCCATACGCAGACGACACCTTGTTGTATCTGCAGGATGCTAGTGGCCTTTGACGAATTTGGTAGGTTTTCTGGAATCTGGATCAACTGGGGAAAGTCTATTTTGTTCCCTGATGCGCAGGCCAGACAATCCGCGGCTCAGTCAGCATTGAGATGGGTAGAAGAATTTGTTTATCTGGGAATTACGGTCACACGAGATCCACAGTCCTTCCAACGCCTCAATATTCAACCTGTAGTATCACGCCTTAAGGAGCACTGCTCTCGATGGGCTAATCTACCCCTTAACTTGCTAGGACGTATTAATGTCCTAAAGAGGATTTACCTTCCTAAATTCATTTACCTGTTCAGGAACTGCCTGGTGCTGATACCCCGATCCTTTAAGGAGCTGGATACCTGCACTGGTTCCTTTTTATGGCAGGGCTCTTCCCCTCGATTAGCTAGATCAACTCTACAGCTCCCGGTGGACTGTGGTGGGTTGGTGCTGCCCAACCTGCTGATTTACTATTGGGCGTCCATATTGGTTACGGTCAGATGGTGGTTGGAACAGTCTAAAGCCAACGCTGCGGTCTGCCTTGAAACGACTGTTGTGGGTTCTCTCAGGGAGTTGGGTAACCTGATATATCGTGGAGCCTCAGCATACCCTTCTTTACCGCTCCCTACCAAAACTACTCTTGAGGTGTGGGGCCTGGCCAGGAAGAGGTTTCTTTCTCCAGGTAGGTGGTCGCCCTTCTGCCCTATGTGGGGAAACCCGTCCCTCCCACACTTCCGAACAATCCCTGACCCGCAGCTCTGGGCCAGGTATAATATTAAATTACTAAAAGATGTTGTAGATGCGGGATCTCTCCGATCCTTCCAAGATTTGGTTAGGGTAAATGGTCTTCCTCGGTGGATGCTGTTCCGGTACCATCAATTGAGACATGGGTTCTGTGCACAGTTCCCAACTCCACCCGATCTCACATCTGATGCGGTTGAGGAATTGTTGGCCCAGGAGTCCCTACCCAAGCCTTTGTCTGCGTTATACCTAACTGTCATTCGGAAAGATTCTCCAAAGATGGATGTACTCTGGTCTAGGTGGGGGGGCGGATATCCCTACACTGGATAGGGAGTCTTGTGAGGAAAGTTTTGAAGAAAGTTTTAAACTGGTGATATCCTCTAGGGATAAATTAATACAAGCCAAGTTCTTCCATAGGACATATCCTACGCCTCAGAGACTGCACAGAATATACCCAGAGAGGTCCCCGGATTGCCCCCGATGTAAGTCTCCGGATAGCTCATACATCCATTTGTTCTGGTCTTGCCCCAGACTATCCTTCTACTGGTCTGCCATAACGGAAGGCATTAACGCTCGTCTACAACTGGAGATACCTTTGACCCCAGAATTAGCTCCGTTAGGCATACATGACGACGACCAGAGACCTAGAGTTACCAAGCTGTGAGTTTCACTGCTGATCTTCTATGCTAAGGAGGAGATTTTATTAAAATGGAATTCTCATAGATCTCCCATGGTAGGGGCATGGGAAAACTCAGTTAACGCTGTTTTACCTATGTACAAACTGACCTATATAAAATAGAGGGTGCCCTCTGAAGTTCACGAGTATGGCAGCCTTGGACAGACCCTGGAGGTCTCCATTATACATGAGTGAACACCTTCCTCTTGATATGCACTGTATGGTGTTCTCGCTGGCTCCTTCCCCCTCTCTTCCCAATTGATCCTTATGCCTCTTCTCTATCCCCTCCCCCCTTCTCTTCCTCATTATTGAGGACACGAACCGGTTAATCTACTTATGATATGCACTTGTTCCTTCTGTAAGTCATGTATGTATCATTCTGTGACCACTCTACATTGTACACAATTTCTTTTTTCAATAAAAACCAACCTTGTAAAAAAAAAAAAAAAAAGAATTTTTCTGTTTCTGTTATAAAATTTAGCAAATTTGTTATTTTTCTTTGTAAATTTTGGCCACAATTTATACTGCTACATATCTTTGGTAAAAATAAGTACAAATTGGTGTATATTTGGTCTTTGCGAAAGTTATGCCCCATACACACGATGAGATTATCGGACGAATGATCGTCCGTTTTTTATTGCATGCTGATATCAGATCAAATCTGATGAGTTACTAAGGTCATGGAAATTCCCGCATGACAGAAATAAAATTCGGAAGTGATGTCATGTGTTGTAATGCATTTTCGAAACGATAGCTGTCCTGATTAAACGAAAAGCGTACGAAAAAAATTTTTCCTGCATGTCCGATAGTTCATCCGATATTATTCTGTCATGATCGGCTATCGAAAGCTCTGTACTAACGATCCGATTACCTTACAAATCGATTCGAAAGCGGTATTTTCCGTACGATTTTCTGATCGTGTGTACGGGGCTTTAGAGTCCAAAAGCTATGGTGCCAATATCTGAAAATTGAACACCTGAATTACTGACAGCCTAATTTCTTGAGACCCTAACATGCCAGAAAAGTACAAATTCCCCCCAAATGGAAAGAAGACATTCCAAGGTATTTAGAAAGATGCATGGTGAGTTTCTTTTTGTTTTTTTTAAGTGGTCATTATTTCCCACAATTCTTTGCTAAAGCAAGATTCCCCCCCCCCCCCCCCACACAAAATTGTCATATTAGAAGGTTATTTCTCACACACAGCATATGCATACCACAAATTACAAGCCAAAGCACATTCTGCTATTACTCCCGAGTATGGCGATACCACATGTGTGAGACTTACACAGCGTGGCCACATCCAGAGGCCCAACATGCAGGGAGCACCTTCAGGTGTTCTGGAGTACCCAGGTCAATTCTGACATTTCTATACTACATTTAGCAAAGACCCTAGAAAATACAATGTCGGTTGTTGCAACTTTTTATCTTGCACGGTATTTGCTGGAAAAAAAAAAAAAAAAAAAAAAAAAAAACCCACAGTAAAGTTAGCCCAATATGAAAAATGAAGTTACGCCGAGTAAATAGATACCTACCATATCACCCTTCAAAATTGCACACGCTCGTGGAATGGCGCCAAACTTCGCTACTTAAAAATACCCATAGGCGACGCTTTAACATTTTTTACTGGTTACATGTTTGAGTTACAGAGGAGGTCTAGGGCCAAAATTATTGCTCTCGCTCCAACGTTCGCAGCGATACCTCACATGTGGTTTGAACACCGTTTTCATATGTGGGCGGGACTTACGTATGCGTTCGCTTCTGCATGCGAGCACACGGACAGGGGAGCTTTAAAAAAATTTTTTATTGTTCATTTTACTTTAGTTTGGACACTTTTTTCAAAAAAAAAAAAATTGATCGCTATTATTCCTATTACAAGGAATGTAAACATCCCTTGTAATAGGAATATGGCATAACAGGTCCTCTTTACAGTGAGAAATGGGGTCATTAAGACCCCATATCTCACCTCTAGGCTGGGAAGCCTGAAATAAAAAAAATAAATAAAATAATAAATAAAAAATCCTGGCTTCGATTGTAGCAGTGAGTCGGTAGAAGCACCGGAGGGTGGCGGGAACGTCTTTCGGCTATGGCTCAGTCGGCATATGGTTAAGTGAATTTTAGGGCAAACACCACAATAAACTACAAGGTTTACATAAATAAGGTTGCACTGAGTAAATAAATACCAAACCTTAAATTTGTGTTTGCCCGTGAAGAGGCCACAAACTTTAGTGCCTTTTATTTTCTATAGGCGACACTTCAAAAACCTCATATAGGTCATCAGTTTAGTGTCACGGGGGGGGGGGGTCATGTGCTAGAATTTTTTGCTCTCTCACTCCGACATGTGCATCGCAAGCAATGTTCTCACATGTAGGCACCCCCAACCCTGCTTTTACGTTTGTATAAGAGAGACACAGATTCTCTTTAAATCACTAGCCGGGGACACAGAGAAGCTGACCTGGAAGTGACGTCATATACGTCGCTTTCCGTGTCTCAGCAAGAAAGGGAGAAGAGCACATATGTGTCTGCTCTTCCACCTACCATGTTGATCCTGGGCCCACAGGTGTGCGGGGCGAGCGCTGTATGTATGTATGTATTCTGCCTACTTGTGAAATCCCCAGCAGCGAAAGGGTTAAAGTATAACCCAGGGGGTACTGAATTAAAATTCACGGGGGTTGGGTCAGTAAAGTTTTCTTCCAGCGGAGGTCCGAATGTCATATTGGTGATGACTCGTCGCGTCATGATTGTTTTCTATTATAGATCTCTGCACAAGTGCGAACAAGCTCTTACATCAGTGCCCTCAGTCCCCCCTTCACCGCACATCTCTCCCTTTTACATCACAGTCCCCCATCAGAGACCTGCCAACCCATTACAAACCATCCCATCACAGCGTGTCCCTTTAAAGACGCCCTCCATCACAGATCTCTCCCACCCCAATTACAGACCCCTCGACCCCCTCTCCAGCACAGACCCCCCCTTCATCACAGACACCCCCCCCCCCCCATTTAGAGACCCCACTATCACAGATCTCCTCTCCCCCCAGTCCTGTCCTTTGTCCGGACCTGCAGCGCTTCCAGGCTTCTGCGAATAAGGTAGGGCAGTGTGTGGAGGGGGAGGAATGCGATGATGTAAAGGAGAGACCTGCCGCGCCTCCCATGTAAATCCAGGATGTTAGCGGCAGCAGTGGGCAGGCGAGCCGGCAGAGGGGAGAGAACACTCAGGCAACTATCGGGACGCATAGGGCTGCTACTGGGTCCGGATTCAGCCCGCCATTTAGGAATGCCTGGTATAACCCATTAGGTTTGTACCGCTATAGGAGAGATACTCTTGGTTTCTGTACCACTTACAATTGCTTTAGCAGATAGGAAGTTATAGAAAACGTCAAGACTTGGCCAAGAAATATCTGCAACCACATTTTTCAACGGTTTTATGGACTGATGAGAGCGACTCTTGACGGACCAGATGGATGGGCCTGTGGCTCGATCAGTAACAGGCACAAAGCTCCACTTCAACTCAGAAGCCAGCAAGGTGGAGGTGGGGTACTGGTATTATTAAAGATGAGCTAGTTGGACCTTTTTGGGGTTGAAGATGGACTCTGCTTAGAAGACGCTTTCTTCAAGCAGTGGTATAGAAAAAAAAAAAAAAAAAAAAAAAAAAAAAAAGTCTGCATCTCTCAAGACTATGATATTTATGCAGGACAATGCTCCATTGCATGCATCGAAGTACTCCACTGCATGGCTAGCCAGTAATGGCCTTAAAGATGAAAGAATAATGACATGGTCCCCTTCCTCACCTGACTTGAACCCCATTGAGAACTTGTGGGCCCTTCTTAAACAGGAGATTTACGGTGAAGGAAAAACAGTACAACGCTCTGAACAGTGTCTGGGAGGCTGTGGTTGCTGCTGCACAAAAAGTAGATCGTCAACAGATCAAGAAACTGACAGACTCCATGAATGGAAGGCTTATGACTTATTGATGGCTAGATTGGTCATTAATTTTTTTTTTTTTTTAAATGACAGGAGTTGTTTTTTTATTATTCTCATTTTAACAGATGAAAACAAGCAAGATGGAAACATTTTGTTTTTCATTTACTTCCATAATTCTGCACACTAAAACTTGCCCAATAATTGTGCACACAGATATTCTCCTAAGAAAGACAAAACCTCACCTTTACTTTCTTAAATATTCAGGTTTGAGGCTTGTTAACATTTTGGATTGACCGAAAGCACTGTTGTTCCATAATGAAAAGCATCCTCAAAAATACAACTTGCCTAATAATTGTGCACGCACTGTACAGTTGAGATAACAGTTCAGATACCTTTCACTTTCCGGTTTGTAATGTCATTATCTGGTCATATGTTAGTTTATATGTAGCAGGCAAACAGACCAGTTGTCATATGTGGCCTTCAGCTGGAAGATAACAAGGACCTTCAAGTTCCAAGAAAAGAAAAAAAGAAAAAAAAAAAAAAAAAAACACACAACACACCCACCACACAACCAAGTTTACAACCCCTTTAGACCCCTTTCACACTGGGGCGGTTTGCAGGCGTTATTGCACTAAAAATACTGCCTGCAAACCGCTCCAAAACAGCCTCCGCTGTTTGTTTAGTGTGAAAGCCCTCGGGCTTTCACACTGAAGCGGTGCGCTGGCAGGAGAAGAAAAATCTCCTGCAAGCCACATCTTTGGAGCGGTGTATTCACCGCTCCTGCCCATTGAAATCAATGGGACAGCACAGCTATAGCAGCGCTATACGAGTGGTCTTAACCCTTTTTCGGCCGCCATCGGGGGGTTAAAACCGCACCGCTAGCGGCCGAACACCACGGTAAAACAGCGCTAAAAATAGCGCTGTTTTACCGCCGACGCCCCCTACCGCCCCAGTGTGAAAGCAGCCTCAAGGTCTGCGCCTTGTGCTGAGCGGGACCCCATTCTGTTACTGGGAGTGAGGCAACAGGGGTACGCTGACTATTGGAGTGGGCAGAGGTTCAGCCTGTCCTTCCGAATGCCAAAACATACATCAGTACAAGTGTGAAGGACATTTTGCAGCACAGAAGGCTTTTCACCTTAATGCATAGAGTGCATTAGGTTGAAACGCCTTAAGGCTTTAGAACCACTTTAACCACTTCAGCCCCGGAAGATATGGCTGCTGAATGACCGGGCCATTTTTTGCGATTCGGCACTGCGTCGCTTTAACTGACAATTGCGCGGTCGTGGGACGCTGCACCCAAACAAAATTGACGCCCCCCCCCCCACCACCACCACCACAAACAGAGCTTTCTTTTGGTTCGATTTGATCGCCCTCTGACGTTTTTATTTTTTGCGCAAAAATAAATAAATAGCAATAAATATATTATATATTAAATTGGTTTGAGCAAAAAAGTTATAGCGTCTACAAAATAGGGGATAGATTTATAGTATTTTTATTGTTTCTTTTTACTAGCAATGGTGGCGATCTGCGATTTTTATTGTGACTGCGACATTATGGTGGCCACATTTGACACACTTGGGACCATTGGCATTTATACAGCGATCAGTGCTATAAAAATGCATTGATTACTGTAAAAATGTCACTGGCAGTGAAGGGGTTAACACTAGGGGCAATCAAGGGGTTAACCGTGTTCCCTGGGAGGTGATTCTAACTGAAAGAAGAGGGGACTGACTAGCGGAAGTGACAAATCGTGGTTCCTAGCTAATAGGAACACACAATCTGTCACTCCTCTCAGAACAGGGATTTGTGTGTACACACACACACACACACACACTTACATGTTGTCTCCCTGGTGCTCGCGATCGTCAGCCATGAGCATTGGCACCCCTGCAGTGCAACGGGCATGTGCCGCCGCGCCTGCTATCCCGATCTCACGAGCCGGCGTATAGCTACGACTGTTCGCGGAATCGTGCCGACCTGCCACAGTAAAATGACGGCTCAGATCAGACCAGTTCATACCACCCCCGGCAGTGCAACCCACTGCCTCATCCTGCACACCAGCAGCTGCATTCAAGCAGCACTTTATCCTGTCTCACCATAACCTGTAAGAATATGCAGTAGATGGTCAGTTTGGAGGCAGAGAAAAGGCATTGGGAGAGCTGGGGGGGGGGGGGGGGAGACAGCAGAGGTCATCACATTTTGGCATCTCTGCTATGCTAAGACAGCTGCACATGCTCTATATACTTGAATGAATGAGAAATGTGCATAAAAATAGAAAGGTACAGAAGGCAAGATTTCCTATGGTACAAAGTTGTAAAGGAGACTAAAGTTATGCAATTTGGAGAATGACAGATGAAAATATATATATATATATATATATATATTTATTAAAAAAAAAAAATTATATATATATATATATATATATATATATATATATATATATATATATATATATATATATATATATATATATATATATATATATATATATATATATTTTTTTTTTTTTAAAACTTAAGGCTATGTTCACACAATTGCAGCTGTCCTTGCCGCACCTATGAAAATTGATCTGATCGCTTTTTAGAGGCGTTTGACAGGCACTGAACCCTGTAAATGTGGCACCACTGCAACCGTGGTTGGTTGTGGCGCAGCCCCATTCAGTGTAATGGTCAGGACTGGCTGTAGGATGTGTCCAGGGGTTCATTTTTGCCATGGTATGTGTACACCCCCCTAAGTGCCTTGCAGCTTAAGGGGGGCAGTAAAATTGAGACAACTACTTCTGGAGCAGATTTAAGCTGGGTTCACACCTATACGAATATATCCCAGCATCCAATTCGTATAGCAGGAGAATATGACTGGCTCTCTGTGGAGCCGGTTCACATGTCTCCGTGGTGGCTGCGGAGCGCACTGCACAGAAACGCTGTGCGTCTTTGCCTCCGTTTCAGGGCTGAATTCAGGCAAAGTTTCTGCCCTGAGTCGTCCCTGAAACGGAGAACAGGGACATTGCTGGGCGATCCGCATCCGGTTTAGGTGTGAACCGAGCCTCAAAGGGTAAAAGCCCTGCACTTACACAGCAGATGTCTTTGCACGCTGGGATGGATTCGAAGATTAGATCCCATCCTGGTTTTACACACCACAGTGGGCATAAAACTGATTGGGTCTTCAGGGGACAGGTCTTTGGTGCCAGCAGGCCATGGCCCTGAAGCCGTAAAGCACCCTTGTGTTAAGGCTAGCTCAACACATTGCACCATATTTCAAGGTGAGCCCCCACACAGAATCCAGGGCTAGAAGCAACATTACAGCCCAGCTTTGCATCTTCATCCAAGCAGGGTCTGTGTATGGTCCTATGGTCCCCCAAGGCTCAGCTGAGGTGGTCAATCAATCCAGAAGCTGCAGAAGCAGTCACAGCAGGTATTGTGCAACCAGAATCTTGACATAGGAAGAAGGTAAGCGTTGTTAAATAGACAGACAACAACGATAACCTAAAGACAGTAGCAAAAAGCTGGAGACCAGCTGGGAGTGGGAGGTTATAAAAAGGGGGAATGTCCCTGCATCTTTCCTTTTTTTATTGCCAGTGTCCAATGACTTGAAGGCAGCAGTATATAACCTTGGTTAAAAAATTAGGCCAGTGTTTCTCAACCTGTATTTTTTGTTATTCATGGCACCCTTTGAAAGTATGCAAAATCACGAGCCACCCTAGTTCTGAAGGACACTGACATCTGCACCAGAGGTTTTCATTCACTCCTTGGTGCCACTTTGGGGATTTCCCCTTTCATATCAGATTCCACATCCATCATAACTTGGCCCTACTGCCAGAATAAAAGAAAGTGAGGCATGCATAGCAAACTGTGGCAAAAAGTGGGTGTGGTTATCAGTGGCTTTAGCTAGCCTCTGCTGGTTACACAGTAATGTAAAAATACCTGGCGGTTGTGGTCTTACTTGTATTGTGCACCCATTTGGCCCCTTCCAGTCAGTCGCCAACCCCCAAGTATTTTTTTTTTTGGGCGGACAAAACATGAAAACGTACTGATAGAGTGCATTTTTTTTTTACGGACATCCTGAAAAATGACAAAAACTTTTACTATAACCTAAGAGAAATGGCATTTAAAAAAAAAAATACAAACAATATGTAATATTAACAGTCATTGTACCTACAAAATACTCCTAATTACTATACCACAAATGACAGACACATAAACCTCAGGACATAGGATCATTTTAAAAAGTTCAACTTTCATTTTATATTTGCTTTTCTGCACACAAAAAGATATACATTTTTTCCCTTACTAAGCCTACCCTAAAGAACTGAATTAAAACCACCAACTATTAAGAGAACAAACACTTTGGTTAGGACTAGGTCACAAAATTATATACAGTATCTCACAAAAGTTAGTACACCCCTCACATTTTTATAAATATTTTATTATATCTTTTCATATTTGAAGTAGTGACACTTTGCTACAATGTAGAGTAGTGAGTGTACAGCTTGTATAATTGTAAATTTGCTGTCCCCTCAAAATAACTCACACAGCCATTAATGTCTAAAATCGCTGGCAACAAAAGTGAGTACACCCATAAGTGAAAATGTCCAAATTGGGTCCAAAGTGTCAATATTTTGTGTGGCCACCATTATTTTTCAGCACTGCCTTAACCCTCTTGGGCATGGAGTTCAGCAGACCTTCACAGGTTGCCACTGGAGTCCTCTTCCACTCCTCCATGACGACATCATGGAGCTGGTGGATGTTAAGAGACCTTGCCCTCCTCCACCTTTCATTTGAGGATGCCCCACAGATGCTCAATAGGGTTTAGGTCTGGAGACATGCTTGATCAGTCCATCACCCTTACCCTCAGCTACTTTAGCAAGGCAGTGGTCATCTTGGGGGGGTGTTTGGGGTCGTTAGGTTTGAATACTTTCAATGCGGCCCAGTCTCAGAAGGGAGGGGGATTATGCTCCGTTTCAGTATGTCACAGTATATGCTGGCATTCATGGTTCCCCCGATAAACTGTAGCTCCCTACCATCTGAACCAAATACGTTTATCTTGGTCTCATCAGACCACAGGACATGGTTCCAGTAATCCATGTCCTTAGTCTGCTTGTCTTCAGCAAACTGTTTGCGGGCTTTTTTGTGCATCATCTTTAGAAGCACAAGAAGACAAATTTGATGCGGTGTGTGCGGCATATGGTCTGAGCGCTGACAGGCTGACCCCCACCCCTTCTACGTCTATTTCCCACAAACAACCTCTGGATATGACGCCGAGCACGTGCACTCAACTTCTTTGGTCAACCATTGTGAGGCCTGTTCTTAGTGGAACCTGTCCTGTTAAACTGCTGTATTGTCTTGGCCACCATGCTGCAGCTAAATTTCAGGAACTTGGCAATCTTCTTCTAGGCCATCTTTATGTAGAGCAATAGATCTTTTTTTCAGATCCTCAGAGAGAGTTTTGTGATTAGGTGCTATGTTTAACCTCCAGTGACCAGTATGAGCGATAACACAAAATTTAAACACACCTGCTCCCCATTCACACCTGAGACCTTGTAACACTAACGAGTTGCATGACACTGGGAGGGAAAATGGCTAATTGGGCCCAATTTGGACATTTTCACTTAGGGGTGTACTCACTTTTGTTGCCATTGGTTTAGACCAGGGATATGCAATTAGTAGACCTCCAGCTGTTGCAAAACTACAAGTCCCATCATGCCTCTGGGCGTCATGCTTGTGGCTGTCAGAGTCTTGCTATGCCTCATGGGACTTGAAGTTCTGCAACAGCTGGGAGGTCCGCTAATTGCATATGCCTGGTTTAGACACTATTGGCTGTGTGTTGAGTTATTTTGGGGGGACAGCAAATTTACACAAGCTGTACACTCACTACTTTACATTGTAGCAAAGGGTCATTTCTCCAGTGTTGGAGAATGTGAGGGGTGTGTATAATATATCTCACACACACACATCCAAGTAGAGGAAAGCCGCACCCAGTCTTCAATTAGTGCAGTGCGATCTGGTTATCCCACTGACCAAAATATAAGTCCAGAGGACCACTGCACTTAAGATTTCTTTATTGAACCAAAGTTCAAACAAACATTACATGATGTGCAAGTTCAGAACTTACTGACTTACCGTATTTTTGCTGACCAAGTCCACCTAGGGTTGCCACCTTATCCCTTTAAACCAGGGCTTGACAAATTTGCTTGGAATCTAGGAGCCAGCTAAAAAAGTTAGGAGCCAGGTTTTTTTTTTTTTTTTTTTTAAACGACCGACAAAGCTTTATTTTCAATATAAAAATTAACCAATCTTAAATTTACACAGAGACGACTAGAACTAATGTGACTGCTTTTATTTCCTGCCATGCAGGTACACAAGACCACCATATTCTCGCTAAGGATCCAATCAGGTCCGCCTGAAAAACTGACATGCGAACCTGATCAGACAGCCCCTGTGAAAGGGGCCAAGCAGGGAGATGACAAATAATAAATTCATTTTAATTAACCACTTCCTTCCCGCAGGACGACTATATACGTCCTGTCTTTGAAGAGAAATACCGTTGTTATGGTAGCAGCTAGCTACCATAACCCCGGTATCTTCTTCAAGAGCCGGCGGTTCTCTTTCAGATAAAAGTGGTCTCTGCAGCAGATTAGCAGCGAGATCACTTTTATCGGCGGCAGGAGAGGGCCCCCCTACCGCCGCTCTCCGGTGCCCTTCACCGCTTATCGTGGCCGTCGGTAACGGCGGAGGCGATCCGGATCTGTCCCTGGCCTGACATGGAGACGAGTGAGAGGAAGATGGCCCCCCGCCCATCTCCAAGTCATTGCAGGGCGAAAGCGACGTCAAATCGTCACTTCCACCCATAGCTCTTAAAAGGGACATTTTTTTTTTTTTTTTCAAATGACAATTTTTTTTTTAATGCATTTTAGTGTAAATATGAGATCTGAGGTCTTTTTGACCCCAGATGTCATATTTAAGAGGACCTGTCATGCTTTTTTTCTATTACAATGGATTTTTACATTCCTTCTAATAGGAATAAAAGTGACTTTTTTTTTTTTTTTAAAAAAAATAAAAGTTAAAATAAATAAGAAAAAAAAAAATTTAAATGTGCCCCATCCCTTGTAATAGAAATAAAAGTGACACAATTTTTATTTTTTTTAAAAACAGTGTAAAAATAAAAAATAAAATATATAAGAAAAAATAATAATTTTTTTAAATGCGCCCCGTCCCGCCGAGCTCGCTTGCAGAAGCAAACGCATATGTGAGTAGCACCCGCATATGAAAGCGGTGTTCAAACCACACGTGAGGTATCGCCACGATCGTTAGAGTGAGAGCA
Source organism: Aquarana catesbeiana (assembly GCF_042186555.1). Classification (NCBI taxonomy): domain Eukaryota; kingdom Metazoa; phylum Chordata; class Amphibia; order Anura; family Ranidae; genus Aquarana; species Aquarana catesbeiana. The sequence continues at coordinate 298,849,425 of NC_133329.1, read as the reverse complement.
ATAATTCTAGTCCTAGACCTCCTCTGTAACTCAAAACATGCAACCTGTAGAATTTTTTAAACGACACCTATGGAGATTTTAAAGGGTAAAAGTTTGTCGCCATTCCACGAGCGGATGAAATTTTGAAGCGTGACATGTTGGGAATCAATTTACTCGGCGTAACATCATCTTTCAAAATATAAAAAAAATTGGGCTAACTTTACTGTTTTCTTATTTTTTAATTAAAAAAAGTATTTTTTCCCAAAAAAGTGCGCTTGTAAGTCCGCTGCGCAAATACGGTGTGACAGAAAGTATTGCAATGACCGCCATTTTATTCTCTAGGGTGTTAGAATAAAAAATATATATAATGTTTGGGGGTTCTAAGTAAAGGGAAGGAGATGAGCAGGCAGTGAAAACAGGTAGGGAAAGCTGCTCCATTAGCATTGGTGGATGTCTTGTCATACCAACGGCCACCACCAGAGGGCGCCCGATTGCAGAAGGAACCAGGAACCATAGGACTGCAGTAGGCCGCAAAGCCGGGGCCTCAATTACCGGCGCGGCCCAGCGCGATCGCGGCGGGAGGGGGGGGGGGGGGGAGGCGAACGGACACAGGATACCAAAGCTGTGCCGCCCCAGGCGCCAGGTCGCTAATTCTAGTCGCAAATGCGACCTGGCGCCCGGGGTTTGTCGAGCCCTGCTTTAAACCCAAACACATATGAATTACACAGGTTCTGAGGCTAATTTAAATGCAGATAAGGCACCAAGTGGGTTTAATCACCACCTTAATAAGCCACAGAACCTGTGTAATTAATATGTGTTTGGTTTTAAAGGGATGAGGTGGCAACCTTATGTCCATCCCCTTATGAGTACAGTGTACACCTCTTCTGATGACTACTTCCAGCAGGATAATGCACCATGTCACAAAGCTCAAATCTCAAACTGGTTTCTTGAACGTGACAATGAGGTCACTGTACTCCAATGGCCTCCACAGTCACCAGATCTCAATCCAATAAATCACCTTGGGATGTGGTGGGACGGGAGATTGGCATCATGGGTGTGCAGCCGACAAATCTGCAGCAACTGTGTGATGCCATCATGTCAATATGGACCAAAATCTGAGGAATGTTTCCAACACCTTGTTGAATCAATGCCACGAAGAATTAAGGCAGTTCTGAAGGCAACAGGGGGTCCAACCGGGACTAGTGCTGTAGCCGTCATTTGGCTATAGCGCGGATCTTAAGGGGGTTAAAAAGCAGAGTAACTGCATATATCCATGAGCTCGTTCCACAATCGCGCCACTTCCGGTATGCCTCCACTCAAGCCCTATGCGTTACATCATAGTCACATGACTTCATCAGGGAACAGATAATCGGAAACAACTATAAAGGGACCCCAAGAGCTGACTACACGCCAGTACACCGTCCAAGGAACCATAGGCTATGCTGATTTAGTACTTACCCGAGGTGAGAGGCTAGAGAGCACGATTGTCACCTATATTATGAATAATCACCACTAAGGGTGTAGGGAAATTGTGCACTACCTCAGAAAAAGGACTTTTTATATAGGGACTTGTATCGATGGGCATGCACCATTATATTGTTTTTTAGATTTCTGTGTAAGGTGTCCACCCTTAAGACACAAGTTATTATTTAGGTACTAGGATCACTCTTGTAACACTAACTCTCGGTGGAGCTGCTGGTTTATTGCGGGCTGTTATCGTCACCTTCGCTACCTCTATTTCACCAGAACCGGGTCTAGAGTTCCGTTGAGTTTATCACCATACGATGTAGGCACCGGACACTTGGGTATCTTTTCCAATGCTTTAATAAACATAAGTTGAAGGAAGTAGCAGGAAAGAGGCAGAAGGAGAGTTGCAGGGAAGTTCAAATAACTTTTCTTGGTGTAGCATTAGGAATTTAGAACTTGTAGATGAATGTACTATCTCTTTGGAGTTGAATCTTTGCCCGCCTGGATAGGTTTCTCTCACTAACCTAGCAGCCAGTACGCAGCACGAACAAAAGTCTCTGCCACATACTTGATTGGAACAATACCTGTACGATAATGGTATAAGATGAACAGCAAACAGCACTAGAACCTTTAAGCTGACCTGGCAGTACTATGCGGTAAGATTACTTTAGGATGCGCCCTCCAACTGAGTCACCAGACCCCTCTCCAAACCAGCACTCTGCATGATCCTTCCATGACGGGTCCTCCCCTGGGATCTTCTCGGTTGTCCAGCTTCTTCCCTCTAGGATAGACAGCCCAGGACCATTCCTCTGCCACCGTGGTAGGCCCCAGACAGGCTTCTGGGCCCACCCACACGCCGCAGCGACGTGGGCCTCCCGATCGGAGGACCACGAGGTAGTACTCCTAGCACATACCTGTCGGCCAGGAGGGCCAGCAGGTGGAACGAAATGAACCCTAAAACATGGTGCCTGTCCCATAAATACCCTCTCCCAGAATGCAACTCGGAGGACCACCTCCACCGAGTTATCTCCGGGACAGAGGAGCACTCATACACTTCAGCGGTTTTGCCTTCCAACACCGGCCCATGGTGACAACGACACCCACAGGCACAATGTGAAACTACATGCAACACAGCCAAACTGGAACAGAGGCAAATCTGACTATGTATGAACAGATAACCCACTAAATTTACCTATCAGCGGTAGATTGAAAATCTACCAGCACTACACTCTTATTACATGTTTTGGATCATTATTTATATACCAATTTTCTATTGCTCTATTGCTGCTGATTTAACACAGTGTGAGGAGTGTGGCGATCGCTGGGTGACTAGGGGCATCACAGAGTGATTGCTTTTAGCCTTGAGGTTACACCCAGTAACGTTCAATTGGTTTATGCACTGAAGTCACTTTATCTTTATTTTGATGGTTATCTATTAGGAGTGATTAACTAGGTTTACCCACCACAAGAGTTCGCATCACATATCGGTTAGACGGAGTTAACTGTCAGCACCGCACTTCTCTCTAACAATTTATTTATGAATAGTCAAGGATAAGCGATTTAAGGCGGCAGGCTTGCTATACATTCCCCCCACACACACACAGAGTGGTAGTGCGAGAGAAACAAATAACTGATGTTGTGAGAGTGACTTGAGGCAGTGGATGAGATGCACATGGTTCCATGTACTCCGATCTATCCCCCCTGCCCCATGCTGTAATGATCTCTGGGGGTCACATTACTCCTAGAAGATCTATCCCCCCCTGCCCCATGCTGTAATGATCTCTGGGGGTCACATTACTCCATGTACTCCTAGAAGATCTACCCCCCCCCCCCGCTGTAGTGATCTATGGGGGTCACATTATTCCATGTACTCCTAGAAGATCTATCCCCCTGCCCCATGCTGTAATGATCTATGGGGGGGGGGGGTCACATTACTCCATGTACATCTATCCCCCGCCCCGTGCTGTAATGATCTATGGGGAGGAGGGGGTTACATTACTCCATGTACTCTGATCTATCCCCCCTGCTGTAATGATCTCTGGGGGTCACATTACTCCTAGAAGATCTATCCCCCCCTGCCCCACGCAGTAGTGATCTATGGGGGGGGGGGGGTCACATTACTCCTAGAAGATCTATCCCCCCCTGCCCCATGCTATAATGATCTCTGGGGGTCACATTACTCCATGTACTCCGATCTATCCCCCCCTGCCCCACGCAGTAGTGATCTATGGGGGGGGGGGGTCACATTACTCCTAGAAGATCTATCCCCCCCTGCCCCACGCAGTAGTGATCTATGGGGGGGGGGGGGGTCACATTACTCCTAGAAGATCTATCCCCCCCTGCCCCATGCTATAATGATCTCTGGGGGTCACATTACTCCATGTACTCCGATCTATCCCCCCTGCCCCATGCTGTAATGATCTCTGGGGGTCACATTACTCCTAGAAGATCTATCCCCCCTGCCCCATGCTGTAATGATCTCTGGGGGTCACATTACTCCATGTACTCCTAGAAGATCTACCCCCCCCCCTGCTGTAGTGATCTATGGGGGTCACATTATTCCATGTACTCCTAGAAGATCTATCCCCCTGCCCCATGCTGTAGTGATCTATGGGGGGGGGGTCACATTACTCCATGTACATCTATCCCCCGCCCCGTGCTGTAATGATCTATGGGGAGGAGGGGGTCACATTACTCCATGTACTCCGATCTATCCCCCCTGCCCCATGCTGTAATGATCTCTGGGGGTCACAATACTCCATGTACTCCTAAAAGATCTATTCCCCCCTGCCCCATGCTGTAGTGATCTATAGGGGGGTCACATTACTCCATGTACAGTAGCTCTGTACCCGGATGTACTTACACAGGCCCCCCTCCCCATGCACAGCTTATAGCAATAGGGGATGAGCCCAGCCTGCATGTTTCTCCTCCTAATTCCTGCCCTGCACTTCAGGTACAGTAAGTGAACACACACATTGTATTATACTGACCGCACTCATAAACACAACATTAAAGTTCTCTCTCACCTTTCCTGCACGGCTCTCCTCAGGTGTGGAGTCCGGGGCTCAGAGGAGACAAGCTCTGCACTCTACAGGATGCCTGGAGCTACTCATACAATATACTGTGTGTGTGTGAGAGAGAGAGAGACTAAAGGCATCTCAGCCCCGCCCATGTCCTAACTCCTCCCTCACAATTCACACGGCCCTCTTGTTTACATTGCTGGAATGTATTATGTGGGGGATGTGGGGGCAGACATAAGAGACTACAGTGTGTGTGTGACTGTGACAAGTGTTTAATAAAAGGCAGGGCTTCATTCACTAACAGATATTACATGCCATATTTGTGTTTTTTGTTTATTTATTTGGAAATATAGCATGTGATAATAAAAGAGTCAATCTGTCAAATTAAAATATTGAATGTGAGGTAAAATACTGCAAAGAAATTGATAATTTAGGAACGTACAAAATAACAACAGGGGAAGGCTGCAGCAGCCAGTCATTTAGGCTTCACTCACACCTGAGCGCACTGAAATTGCGCGATTCTGTCTGCGATTCCGGAATCGCTGCAAAACACGGAATGCGTTTTCAATGGCATTATTTCTTAGCCCTCGTTCACATTGACTTTGGCTTTAACATTTCAAAGCCGCATGTCAGTGCGACTTCGGGTCCGACTTGGAAGTAGGGTTGCCACTAAGGATGAGCTCAGGCGTGTTCGCACAACCCACGTGCAGAGCCCGCCAAGAAGTTGGCGCTGCGCTAATCACAGGCACTGAGACATTTCCCGATCTCTGCAGCCGCGCATCGGGACAATGTCTCCCTGCCTGTGATTAGCGCAGCGCAGTGCCGACTTCCTGGCGGGCTCTGCATGTGGGCTGTGAGAACACGCCTGAGCTCATCCTTAGTTGCCACCTCGTCCGCTTAAACCCGAAAATAGCAGCGGCCTGTCCATTAGGGGCGCCCAGGCGCCGCCCCCTCTCTCCAGCCTCCCCCCATTATGCAGTGGATAGATTCATGCATAGCATAAATCTATCCATGACCGCCCCCTATTCATGTGTCCAGGAAGAGATCATCATAGCCCTTCTGTTTCCAGACGGTGCTGTGGTCCAACTTTCCAATGCAAATGCAGTGAGCCGGCTGCATGAGAGGCATTTTCCGTATGTCCTCGCTGGTACCCCTACCCAAAGAGCACTCCAAAGAAGATGTCGTGTGAAAGCAGTTTTCAGGCACTTTACAGGCGCTATTTCTAGCGCTAAAACTGCCTCAGTGTGAAAGGGCTCTTAACACAGAGCTCTGTACACGGGGAACGATCTCTGCGTTTCTCATCCCTGCTGAAAAAATCTTGTAAATACCCCTTAAACATTTACATTGCTTTGTGTTTTATTGAAACAGGAGTTCCGCCCCCACAAAAAAATTAAAAGTCAGCAGCTAAATACTATAGCTGCTGACTTTAAGGCCTCATGCCCACAGACGTTTTTACAGCCACTTTTTTGAGCAAGTTTTGCAGCTTAAAAACGCCTCTCCTCTCTTTTTTTATTTAGGTTAATGGGTAGGGGTACGATGTACCTCATACTCATTCACCTAGGGTGGGGGGCCATGACCAGGGGAGCCCCTTGTTGAAGGGGGCTTCCAGATCACAATAAGTTCCCGCCCGCAGACCCCAACAACCACCGGGCAAGGGTTATCGGGAAGAGACCCTTGTCCTCATCAACATGGGGACAAGGTGCTTTGGGGTGGGGGGGCACAGGGGCCACCCTCTGCCCCAAAGCACCCACCCCCCCATGTTGAGGGCATGTGGCCTGGTATGGTCCAGGGGGGGGGAGGGGCGCTCGTTAGTCCCCCCCCTTTCCTGACCTGCCGGGCTGCATGCTCGGATAGGGGTCTGGTATGGATATTGGGGGGAACCTCACGCAAAATTTTGTCGGGGTTCCCCTTCAAGATTCTCCACACACAAGTCGCACCGCAAGTCGGATCATCTTGATCCGACTTCTGGTGAGACTTCTATTCAAATCAATGGGCTCCCATAGGGAACCATTGATTTTGAATAGGGACAGAGAAACGCAGCTAAAAAGCTAGCGTGGTTAAACGGGTATTGACGCCAATGCAAAACGCAAAAAAAACGCCGCTTTTTTCTTGGCGTCTGTAATAGCGTTGCAGCTCGTTTTTAAAACGTCCATGGGCATGTAGCCTTAGGCCTCATGCACACTGGATGTTTTTTTTTTTTTGCGTTTTTACAGCAGCTGTTTTTGGCTGTAGACGTTCTTTTTCTACAGTCATTAACCACTTAGTGCCCGCACTATAGCAGAAAGATGGCTACAGTGCGCACGCCAATTACCGGGAGGGCGCTCCCGCGGGCGCGCATCGGGGAAATTCCCTTGGACACAGCCAGTCACAGATCGCTGTAAATGGCCAATCACAGCGGCCGTTTACAGCACGATCGGAGCTTCCAATGGGAGATGATCTCATATGTAAACATATGAAATCATCTCTCATCGCTGGCTCTCACACAGAGAAAGCGTGTGAGGAGGGAGAGCTAACGGCTGCAGCGTGAGTGTCAGAAAAAAAAAAAAAAAACGGAAAAAAAGTGAACACAGTACATGTCAGTGCCATCTGTCCCCACTGTCATCTGTCCCCACTGTCATCTGTCCCCACTGCCATCTGTCAGTGCCATCTGTCCCCAGTGCCACCTGTCAGTGCCATCTGTCATCAGTGCCATCTGTCATCAGTGCCATCTGTCAGTGTCACGTGCCATCTGTTATCAGTGTCACGTGTCATCAGTGCCATCTGTCATCAGTGCCACGTATCAGTGCCACATGTCATCAGTGCCACGTATTAGTGCCACATGTCATCAGTGCCACATATTAGTGCCATCTGTCATCAGTGCCACGTGTCATCAGTGCCACTTATTAGTGCCATCTGTCATCAGTGCCACATATCAGTGCCATCTGTCATCAGTGCCACGTCAGTGTTACGTGTCATTGTCCTGGCGCTCCAGGGCCTTCAAAAGTGTAATAGGTAGTCAACAAGTTAGATGTGTAATTTATGCTCCTAGAACACCTGATGGTGCTCCCTGCATGTTGGGCCTCTCTATGTGGCTAGGCTGTGAAAAAGTCCCACAGATATGGTATCGCCATACTCGGGAGGAGTAGCAGTATGTATTTTGGGGTGTCATTTGGGGTATACACAAGCCATGTGAGAGAAATAACCTATTACAATGACAATTTTGTGGGCGAAAAAAAAATCTTCATTTTGCAAAGAATTGTGGGAAAAAATGACAACATCAAAAACCTCACCATGCATCTTACTAAATACCTTGGAATGTCTACTTTCAAAAAAGAGGTCATTTGGGGGGATATTTGTACTTTCCTGACTTGTTTGGGTCGCAAGAAATAAAATGGGTCGTCAGTACATCAGGTGTGATAAATTTTTTATGATTTACACCATAGTTGTAGACTCTCTAACTTTCACAAAGACCAAATAATATCGACTAATTTGGGTTATTTTTTACCAAAGATATGTAGCAGTATAAATTGTGGCCCAAATTTATGAAGAAAAATTAATAAATTGCAAAAATGCTTTTTTTTTTCAAAATTTTCGGTCTTTTTTTCATTTATAGCGCAAAAAATAAAAAACCCAGAGGTGATCAAATACCACCAAAAGAAAACTATATTTGTATGAAAAAAAAGGACAAAAAAATAATTTGGGTACAGTATTACATGACTGAGTAATTGCCATTCAAAGTGTGAGAGCACTGAAAGCTGAAAATTGGTCTGGGAAGGAGGGGGGTTTAAGTGCCCAGTTGTCAAGTGGGTAAACTCCATCATGTTATCCTATGTGTCCATGCACACATAGGCTGTTATCAGCAGTTTTGGGCAGTGGTGTTTTTGAGCAGTAAAAAAAACCCAAAACGCTGATAAACGTTGATAAACGCTCAAAACTTTCCTAGTATTTTGTGAGTCTAAAGGCCCATACACACGTTCAGACTTTTTGACAACATGCAAGCAAATTAGCTGTTTTAAGGCAACATCCAACCGCGTGTACGCTCCAGTGGACAAACTTTTTCGGTTTTCATCGGACAAATGAGCGAACAGACAAACTTGGCAGTAACAAAAGTCCTACATCGGCTAGTCCGATCGTGTGTACACAAAACCATCAGACTTTAGTCCAAAGTACAAACACGCATGCTCAGAACCAATGCAAAAGATCAGACAACAATACAGAAGTTGACCAAAGGGTGGCGCCGGAGAATTGAACTTCCTCTTTTGAAGTGTCGTCAGTACGTTGAAAGGTCACTACGTTTGTGTTTGTTGCCTAAAAAGTCCTGCCGTGTGTATGCAATACAAGTTCACAGCCAACGCCCTTTGGACAGAAATCCACGGAAAAGTTTGTTTAAAGTCTGATCGTGTGTATGAGGCTTTAATGTGTAATTGGTATGCGTGCTGCCAGATAAGAAACTTATATAAAGGGCGCTCTGATAAGTGCCTCTAGAGCATACAGTGGGCGGCTCCGTATGTGTGTGCTCTCCGTAATTACGTAACAAATAAGTATAATTTGGAAGTTTATCTCGTCTAGAGGTTATTTTTATAGGTTTCCTACAAAATATATATACTATTAGCCAGGGCTTTTTTTTCTCAGAGAATAGGTACAGGTACTCCCCTTAGGAGTCACCCCTTATCTCCATCCCTACCCACCTTCGAGCACCATCCCTTGGGTCCACCCCCTACCCACCTCCCAGCAACGTCCCTTTTAGAGACTAAGGAACCAAGTGTAATTTTGTGGTGCTAATTAATTTGTATGGAATATGATAATGATAACAAGAAAAACAGTAAAATAGATCCCCTGCAGCCAGCAACCATAGACCCCCTCTGCAACAATAGATCCTCCTGCAACAATAGATCCCCCAGCAACAACAGATCCATCCCCGCAACAATAGTTTGCTTCCTGCAACAACAGACTCCCCCAGCAACAATAGATCCCTTCCTGCAACAACAGATCCCCCCAGCAACAATAGACATCGCCACAACAAAATACCCACCGGTGACAATAGATACCCCAGCAGCCTGCATCAATAGACCCTCCAGCACTCAATGCCATTACATACATGCAGTGCTGGAGGTGCCGGAACTGCGTTCCCCCACATTCCCGCTGAAAAAAAGTGTATTAGCCGAAGATCACCACCGTTACTAGTATAAAAAATAAATAAAAACTCGAGTATACTGTATATACCATAGTTTGTAGGCGCTATAACTTTCACGCAAACTAATCAATATACACCCATTGGGATTTTTTTTTATCAAAAACATGTAGCAGAATACATTTTGGCCAACATTTATGAAGAAATTACATTTTTTTTACATTTTTTATTGGATATGTTTTATAGCAGAAAATAAAAAATATTGGGGATTTTTTCAGAATTTTTGGTCTTTTTTGCATGTCTGTGCAATCGCCAGTTAAAGTAGTGCAGTGCCCAATAGCAAAAATGGGCCTGGTTATGAAGGGGGAAAATCTTCAGGAGCTGAAGTGATTAAAAACACTCCCCAAATGCCCTATGTGCATTTGACACATATAAAAACACATCCCATGCCTATTTAAAAAAAAACATTTTGCTGCTGTAAACAAGGCCTAACTCACCACAAACGCATCACAACTGCACTGTAAACAAGCGTGTTTATTGTGAGTTACAATAGACTTGAATGGAAGAAGTTTAGATGCTTCAGCTCCTTCCAAACTGCACATGAAGTTTTGCTTTTGAAGTGCAGCGACGCAATGCAAATGCTTTACATTTCGATAATGTGAACAGCACTGTGTGCTGTTATTGTTTAGGGGTGGGAGGGGTGTAATTGTTTAGGGTGGATAGGTGGGGAAGGGGGCTATTGTTTTGTTTAGGGTGGAGAGGTGGGGATGGGTGTTATTGTTTAGGGTGGAGAGGTGGGGACGGGTGTTATTGTTTAGGGTGGAGAGGTGGGGACGGGTGTTATTGTTTAGGGTGGAGAGGTGGGGACGGGTGTTATTGTTTAGGGTGGAGAGGTGGGGACGGGTGTTATTGTTTAGGGTGGAGAGGTGGGGATGGGTGTTATTGTTTAGGGTGGAGAGGTGGGGATGGGTGTTATTGTTTAGGGTTGAGAGGTGGGGAGGCAGTTATTGTTTAGGGTGGGGAGGGAATTGTCACCCCTAACACCCATTTGATGTTTAAATAAATGTTACTCTTAATAGAGGGCTATGATGATTAGTAAGTACAAGTCTCTCTATGGCTGCTTTGCTGGTTCTTTCTGTTTTGTGTTTCAGGTGACAAGCTGCCTGCTGTTGTTAGGAGCATTTTCCTCAGCTGCTGAGCTTTGGATTGGTGTCAAATCTTTTGGCGGGAACATGAGTGTAACCTTTCACTTGTATATCCTTAACTGTCACTGGGGGGAGTCAGCATTTACCTCAGGTCTGTCGGCCGGACTCACCTCTGGATCAATGGCGGCTGGTGCTCAAAATTTTTTGGGGCGCAAACAAACTGCAAAATTCTGAAAAACACTAAAAAAAACAAACAATTGCAGCCACTGTGCCCATAGAATGCAGCCACTGTGCCCATCATATGCAGCCTCTGTGCCCATCATATGCAGCTTCTGTGCCCATCATATACAGCCTCTGTGTCCACCAAATGCAGCCATTGTGCCCATAATATGCAGCCATTGTGCCCATCATTAAGGATGAGCTCCGGCGTGTTCGCATGCTGCACGTGCCGAGCCCGCCAGGAAGTCGGCAATGCACAGCGCTAATCACAGGCAGTGAGACATTTCCCAATCTCTGCAGCCGCACGTCAGGAAATGTCTCACTGCTTGTGATTAGCGCTGTGCAGTGCCGAGTTCCTGGCAGGCTCGGCACGTGCAGCATGCGAACACGCCGGAGCTCATCCTTACAAGCAAATTAATATTTGCTTTGCTAACACACCTGGGTGGGCTCGTAGTGCAATGCTCTGCTCTCTGAGTCCCTTTTTGAAGCCTATTAAAGCCTATGGTTTTAATCAGGTGCTTCAAAAATACACCCCTTGCCGCTGGAATTCAGGCACTCGGCGTCCGAAAAGGAGCCGGACACCTGAATAGAGGATGGCTACAGCGGCCATGGATAGATTCATGCAATGCATGATTCTATCCATATTACATATAGGGGGTGGCTGGAGAGAGGGGGCGGCAATCCGTGCGCCCTTATGGACACACCGGCACTGCTCTGGATTCACCTCAGGCTGGGTTCACACCGCAGTGCGGAGCGGCTCACAGCAGGGGTCCGGTGCGTCCCCGTTTAACGTTTCAGGTCCAATTTCAGCCCAAATTTTTGGCTGAATTCTGACTTGAAATGGACCAGAAGATGCACAGGACCCTTGTGTGTCCAGAGCCGCTCCTAAAATATGTGAACCGGCTCCATAGAGAGCCGGTCACAATCTCCTGACATGTGAATTGGATGCGGAGAAAGCCACATCCAATTCGCAATAGTGTGAACCCAGCCTAAGACTTCCTTTTGGGTCTTTTGACTTGCTCCTCCGCCCACCCTCCCATTTGTTATTTCCCCTCGTCGCAGTTCACCTTAATGTGGGATAATGTTGCCCACTTTGTGGGTGGACAGTGGTTGGTACGCTGTTACTTGGTTGGTGTAAGATATTGCTGCTTGAGTCTTCGTGACTAAGCATGTTGGTCTGTTAATGATTAACAGCGGTTCTGTCATAAATAAAATTGATTAGGTCCTCGTTCACACCAGTACAATTTGTCATGCAATTTGACAGGTCAAATCATACCCTATTGTCGGCAATGGAACTGTTTAAATCAGTGCGATGCCAACTTTGTGATGCTGCACCGATTTGAAAAAGTAGTTCCTGCACTAGTTTTGGCGATTTCAGGCGCAACTTGAATAGACATCTGTGCATGAAGTTGCACAGATGTCAGCCAAGTCGCACTTACATGAGGGTTTGAAATCTTGCGATTCTAAGTGAAGCCGCACAATTTCAAAGCCGCATTCAGTGTGAACCAGGGCTTAAATACAATGAAGGAGCCATCGCTTAAACTTTTCCACAATCCTTGTTCATACCTCCCAAATTTTTGAGATGGGAATGAGGGACACCTATCAGCAAAAGTATGCAGGCATAGGACACACACCCTGCCATGCCCCCTTAAAGGAGAATTGTACAAAAAAAACAAGATTGGTTTAACACACAAGTGCTTTTTTTACCACTACTATTCCTTTATATTGGCTTTTGGAATTTACAAATGCAGCAATTGCCTGTGAGACCAGAGAAGGGTCTGGGAGGTTGGGAGAGCCAAGCCGACTAGCAAGTCCAAGGGGGGCTGAAGGAAGTCTTGAAGTCTGGAGGACAGTAAGCAAGTCCAGGGGTTGGAGAGTCCTGTTGAGGCCAGGAGTAGGCCGGTTCAGCAGGGAACTGCAAGGCAAAGTAAGCCTAGGAGCCTTGGCATTTTCTGTTGTGTGAATTTACTGGAGAAGAACCCCTGTTTGGGAAATCCTGTGTATAAACTTTTATTTTGTTCCTTTTAACAAAAATGGGCTGCTATGCCCTCAAACCTGATAACTGACTGCTGTGGACTCACTACGTGAAAACGCATCTACCACTGAGCTAAACCCCAAAATCCCAAATGGTTGTTGGATGTGGGCATACAGACGGTGAAATCCGGGTCTCTGCGCCAGTAGTGAGTCATTTCAGGAACTGCTGCTAGCTCTGTGTGGCAGTCAGGTGAACTGCATTGCGCAGGAGTTTAATTGATGAACTGTGTTGCATACAGGTGGTGTACCTGTGGAAGTGATCTTAGTGTGGCCTGAGAAGATGTCTCCACCTAGAAGGGCCAGCCCAGAAGGCCTAGTGATGTGTCAGACAGTGAATGAATGGTTCAAGCGGAATCGCAAAGAGTGGGGTGCAGTGAAAGGGGCTGAGATCTTGGCCTCTGATTACATGCAGCCCATGCTACCTACAGAGGAGGTTGGAGACTTCCTAGTAAAATTTGAAAAAGTTGCTGTAAGTAGAAAATGGCCTAGGGACCGGTGGCCAAAATTGCTGCAACTCTTATTACGGATAGAGTTCCCGTCGGTTTACCATTTAGTGGATGGGGACCAGGATGACTACCGCAAGTTTAAAGAGGTAATCCTTCTTAGAGGAGTGTTCCAGCATATCATGGTCCACCAGCAATGCTTCAGGATGAGAGAGGTGTCGCCGGAAGACCAAGGTTTTGGAAATCCAGAGAAACACAAGGTTTCCTGTCATGGCCACTTAGGGAAAGTGGTCAGCCCAGAAAGGAGGGCACATCAGCCTGAATCCTGCATTGGCTATAGCCAACCAGCTTTGGAGTGCAAGTTTGCAGTTACCCCTAGCAACAGGGATCTTGTGTTACCTACAGGGGGTGTCAGTGGGTCAGGAAAGGCTGCAGTGTTGCTCCATGGCCACATGGGGGAGTCAGCCTATGGAGACACCACACTTCTGAGTAGGGATGAGCTCCGGCGTGTTCGCATGGCGCACGTGCCGAGCCCGCCAGGAAGTCGGCACGGCGCAGCGCTAATCACAAGCAGTGAGACATTTCCCGATCTCTGCAGCCGCACATCGGGAAATGTCTCACTGCTTGTGATTAGCGCTGCCCCGTGCCGACTTCCTGGCGGGCTCGGCACGTGCGCCATGCGAACACGCCGGAGCTCATCCCTACTTCTGAGACAACGCACTCAAGTGAAGGCTATTACACCAGCTGCAGGAACTGGTAAGACTGTTTCAGTTTATGGTACTGAACCCAGTGAAGTGGGAGTATGTCCAGTGGGGAGATCCGCAGTACCAATGGACATAGACTTGCTGCAGTGTGCTACCCAGAGCAGTGGGGAGGCACAGCGTAAAGCCCAACTAACCGCAGGACTCAAAACTGGAAAGGACATGGGGACTCTGCATGTGCCTGCTATAATCCAGCAGATGGCTGGGTAAATTGAGCTAGGGGTGACCAAAACAGTGCTGGTGCCATGTTCCCTAGTGACAGGTGTTACAGGGTTGCCCAGGGAAACTTCCAAGGAGCTCGCAGTGATGGAGCAGAGAGTTTCCCAGGTCAGTTATGGAGCTGCCCAAGTAGGTAAGAGTGCCCCTTTACAGAGAGCGGGCGCTGTGAGGAGTCACTCAGAGGTTGTGGTGGCTCATAGACAACCCACAAAAACAGTCACTATGTCTCCATGTAATGAGAATATTGATGGTCATGCCGACAAAAGTGTTGGCCAATGTGATGTTATTGGTGATGATGACATTGAAAAATGTGTTTCCTGTAATGTCATGACTGAAAATGTTGGTAATGTGTTCACTACCAATGATGGGGATAGGATATCTCCCATGACAGGTAGAGGCACAGGATTGTCCATGGGAGTCCCAGGGGCTCTCCATGTGATGGAGCCAGAGACTGTCCAGGATGGCTCTGGTGGAACAAAGGGGGACTGAGTCACACAGTGAGAGTGTGTGGGCGCAGCCCCACAACCCTAAGTGTAACCCAGTTGGTAAGGGGTTAATTCAGCCTGTAAAAGCTGAGAGTTTAAAGCTAGAGGTGTCTGTAGCGTCACCAGAGCAAGGTGGTCAAAACAAGGTATTGCACCTTGCCTTGGTTAAGGATGCAATCTCTAAGTCTGATATGAGTAAAACAATTGTCACAATGTGAGGTAGATAGAAGTGACAAGTGTGCTGTTCTGGCTAATGAATCTCAGGTTCCTATGCGGCCTTCTACAGAAGGTGATGGAACGCTCATGAGGGAATCGCAATGGACTGGGACAGCTGGGCCAAACAATTGCTAGCCATGCTGGATAAGGCTAGGTTAAGTAACAAAGGTGTGGTCACAACTGCTATGCCAGATGGGGGGATCGCAGAGCGGCCGGTGGTCAAGGGCACCTAGGTCCCTGCGAAGGTTGCTGCCCTCCAGTGAGTGACAGAGTGACTCGTAATGACCTGCAGAGGCTCACTGATGCTGTTGCCGAAGAGACAGGTGTGAGACGTACATCTGACAGCGCTCCAGTTGGGCCCCAGGCTGTGATGACAGTTGCCTCCAGTAAGGTGGAGGTCGCTTTTAATGGCTCAACCTGTCTAGCTTCAGCGGATGAGCTCCTCCATGTCATTGATAAGGAAACAGTCCCTAAAAAGGCCTTGTACTTAGACTTGGGATGTATAAAGATGACAGGGACTTTTCTTGAAATGCTGGAGTTGGTAACGCATTCCGTGTACACGTGGGCGTCTCCACTGCAGTCGGATTAGGTGGTACTGTGTAGTACTAATGGGTGGAGCCAGGTGGTACAGGTCATGCTGGGTAACCTTGACCAAAAGGGGAATTGGTGAGGTCGATGTTTGTTTGTTTGTTAACCATTTGGCACAGGATCTCCAGATTTCCTGTGAGAGTACTTCCAGTTATTGATCAGTATGGAAGGTGCACAGGAGAACTGTTTGAGATATCAGAGGTCTCTCCGCCTGATGCGGTGACTAGGAACATCTCTGCTGTTGTGGGCCGAGGTGTGGCTGAGCAGTGGTCGGTGGAGGGCGCAGATACTGCCTCACCCACTGGACCTTTTGAGAAGGAAGGGCCCATTAGACGTAGCAGAGATGCTTTCTGTCACTGGCCAGGAGGTACAGGTTAAGGTACCCAGAGATACCGTGGGAGAAAGCGCTAATATTGATTGCTGTAGCAATGTAATGGGTACACCAGTCAGTTGTTAGGACAGCCACCCATGGAGTGTTGGACAACAGGTGAGGTGGAGCTGATGATCCCATGGAGTATAGTCGCTCGCCTATATGTGGTCCCTCTTCAGGACTGGTCCTAACAAACGATAAAAAAATGCACTGATGGTATAAAAAGTTGTGATCTCAAAATTGAGGATCTGCTAGTGGCTGGTGCTGTTAATAACAATGTGATTTCCGGGGATAACCAGAGAAAGGTATTTGAAACCGGAAGAGCCTATAGTGAAAGGTAAAGCTGATGTCAGTGAGTTGAAAGGAAGGATCAGGGAAGGCAGAGTTCCCCAAAGAAAAGTGAATAAGCCCAGGGACCCCAAAAGTAGAGGGAGAAGGCTGAGTATAGGGAAATATAAGACCCTGTTAAGATCCAGGGTGCGACGTGCACTGGGAAAAAAGGGTTGGGCCTACGTGGCTGACAGCCAGCACAGAGATGTCCCAACCATGACGGGTGCTGGTGTTCCTCCCTCCAGATTGAAACAAAGGAGGGGATATATGAGAGTCCCTGTCTCTGGGAAAATGGGGTTAATAAGGAAACAGAGTTTGCATGTCAGGTGACTGCAAGGCTACAGAGCAATTATTTTGAGAAGCGAAATCTGCTTTGGCAGCTTTCTCCGGATTTTACTATCTTCAGATGGGGCTCCGTAGTTTGGAGATTCCTCAGACTTGGGTGGGATGGGATCTTCAATCCTGTGTCCAGGTCTTATCGATAGCCAGTAGGTTGTGTGCACACAGCTCATATAACCAGGGGCTGGTGAGAGCAGAGGGTGGAGGAAGGTGGAGTGTGTACAGCTTGTTACTGCTGCTGTATCAAGACAGACCTGTGTCTGGAGCTGTCCACCCTGTGTGAGACTATATCCCTGGTGAGGGGGACTTCGTGTCTGAAGGACTGGGAAGGTTGGGACGGCTACAAGGGCCTGTGAGACCAGAGAAGGGTCTGGGAGGCTGGGAGAGCCGAGGCGACTAGCAAGTCCAAGGGGGGCTGAAGGAAGTCTTGAAGTCTGGGGGACAGTAAGCAAACCCAGGGGCTGGAGAATCCTGTTGAGGCCAGGAGTAGGCCGGTTTAGCAGGGAACTGCAAGGCAAAGTAAGCCTAGGAGCCAGGAGGCTTGGCATTTTCTGTTGTGTGAATTTACTGGAGAAGAACCCCTGTGTGGGAAATCCTGTGTATAAACTTTTATTTTGTTCCTTTTAATAAAAATGGGCTCCCATGCCCTCAAACCTACGTGAAAACGCATCTACCACTGAGCTAAACGCCCCAATATCACAAAGCATACAGGTGTCAGTGTAGTAATGTCCTGCCCTTAGCTCAGGTTTGTAAAGAAAGTGTAACATTTCACTAGAAGAAGACCATTCTGTGAATTAAGGCACCTTAACCCTTTCGCTGCCAGGTTGTACGTTGTATGGATCTGACAGCAGGGGATTTTACGGACTTCTGCTCTCCTCCCTTACTTGTTGCTGACCTGGAAAGAGATGTGTTTGATGTCACTTTCCGGGTCCACCTGTCCAGGATTCACCAAGACAGTCCAAGTTTTGAACCATGTGTCCGGGTATTAGTCCGCCTGACACCCAGACACATTATCCAAACTGGAGCCACAGAGTTTCGGACTTCACAAGTATCTGACATTGTCCTGCTGGAAGGTGAACCTCCGCCCCAGTCTCAGGTCTTTTGCAGACTCTAAAGCCTCGTACACGCGGTACGATTGCTTGATAACCAAGCGTCTGATTTTTGTCAAAAGGTGCGTTTGTGCCAGGATCTTGTCTTGCATACTAACGTTACACAAATTGTCGTACCACAAACACGAATATAGTGATGTACTACGAGGACTTTCAGCTCTTAAACACCACCATTTGGACCCCTTCTGCTAATTTCTTGTTTGCTGAGCATTGATTCCGAGCATGCGTGTTTGTACTTTCGACTTTTGTGTGACGGATTTGTGTACTAACCATCCAAAAATCTGAGGTGGAGCTGTAGTTTGACACAAATTTATTAGCCTGTTATCCAACATTTGTTGGCCGAAAATTGGAAAACAATTGTTGAAAGGAGCGTATTAACGGTAAGAACTTCAGACAACATCCTGTCAACTGACAATCCCCTTCTGATTTTCGTACCGTGCATGAGGCTTGTCACAGACCTAGCCAGAACAGAGGCTGTTGGAGAGGACTGTATGCAAGCCTGTTGCCATTTGATTATGGGCCCTGGATTTTCAATGGATTCATTCTGTTGGGACACATCCTGTGAGGAGATGCTGCTGTCATCAACCTGTGTTTATGTTAATTGAATGAGCTAATGACATTGTCCTCTATACAATGTAGGAGACGGGACGACTGCTATAACTGTGTGAAGCTCGGTGACCACAAGTCTGGGCGAAAGGTCGTGTCTCAGTCACCTAGGCTGTATAAAGGATTAGATAATTAGCTCATGTTAATTAGGTTACGTTTGTATTGTTAGAGTAATCTTCTCCTGTGTATATAAGACTGTATTCTGGTTCTGAATAAAGTCAGTTCTTGGTAGCAACAAGTAAGTGTCGCCTTGTTTGTGCTCAGAGAGGTTGGGATATCTGTATACAGACTGGGAGGAAGTGGTATATGACGGAAGCACTCAAGCGGAGTGTGGGACGTTCCGTGACAAGGCTTAACAAGTTTTCTTCTAAGATTGCCCTGTATTTGGCTCCATCCATCAACTCTGACCAGCTTCCCTGTCTCTGCTGAAGAAAAGCAGCCCCACAACATGATGCTGCCACCACCATGTTTCACGATGGGGATGGTGTGTTCAGGGTGATGTGCAGTGTTAGTTTTCTGCAACACATATCATTTTGCTTTTAGGCCAAAAAGTTCAATTTAGGTCTCATCTGAACAGGGCACCTTCCGTTTGCTGTGTCCCCCACATGGCTTCTCACAAACTCCAAATGGACTTTCTTGTGGCTTTCTTTCAACAATGACTTTCTTCTTGCCACTTTTCCATAAAGGTCAGATTTGTGGAGTGCACGAATAATAAGTCTCCCACCTGAGCTCTGGATCTCTGCAGCTCCTCCAGAGTTACCACGGGCCTCTTGGCTGCTTCTCTGATTAATGCTCTCCTTGCCTTGCCTGTCAGATTAGGTGGACGGCCATGTCTTGGTAGGTTTGCAGTTGTGCCATACTCTTTCCATTTTCAAATGATGGATTGAACAGTGCACCGTGAGTTGTTCTAAGCTTGGTATATTTTTTTATAACCTAACCCTGCTTTAAACTTCTCTACAACTTTATCCCTGACCAGTCTGGTGTGTTCCTTGGCCTTCATGATGCTGTTTGTTCACTGAGGTTCTCTAACAAACCTCTGAGGGCCTCACAGAACAGCTGTATTTATACTGAGATTAAATTATACACAGGTGGACCCCATTTACTAATTAGGTGACTTCTGAAGGCATTTGGTTCCACTAGATTTTAGTTAAAGGTATCAGAGTAAAGGGGAGTGAATACAAATGCACGCCACACTTTTCACATATTTATTTATAAAAAATTTTGAACATCTTTTATCAATTTACTTCAATTTCACAATTATGTGCCACTTTGTGTTGGTCTATCACATAAAATCCCAATAAATTACATTTACGTTTTTGGTTGTAACATGACAAATGGGGGTCATTTAATATAGCGCTGCTAATTTCAGTGAATTAGCGCTAAAACGGTACTCACTATAGTGCTGGTGATAAAATACTCCCTGAAATCTAATTTACTATAGCTCCCTGAAAACAAATAGTTCCCAAACCCTCACTCTGCTAAAACCTGGATTAGTGCACATGGAAAGAATGTTTAGAGCATGATATAATTGCCTAAATGGTACTGAAATATGCAGTATATTGTTTAACCACTTACCAACCGGCCCATAGCCGAATGACGGCTGCAGGGCGGTTGGATAACTCTGGGAGGGCGTACTATGACATCCTCCCAGAACTCCCCTTTCGCGCGCCCCCTGGCGCATCACGGACCTGGCGCAACACTGATCCCGGTAAATGGCCGCTGATCGCGGCCGTTTACCATGTGATCGCGCCGTCAAATGACGGCGCAATCACATGTAAACAGACCGGCGTCATCTGATGACGCTGGTTCCTCTCCTCCCCTCCTGTGTACCGATCGGTACACTGTGAGCGGAGAGGGGGATGGATGGATGGCTGCAGCGCTGTGGGCTGGATGTGTAGTGCCCACAGCACTGCACAGTGACATCCAGCCATCCATCCATCCATGCTCAGCCATCCATAATGCTCTGCAATGCTGTGCAATACTCTGCAATGTCCCGCAATACTCTGCAATACCCCCACAATACTCTGCAATACCCCGCAGTACTCTGCAATACCCCGCAGTACTCTGCAATACCCTGCAGTACTCTGCAATACCCCACAATACCCCGCAATACCCCGCAATACTCTGCAATACCCCGCAATACTCTGCAATACCCCGCAATACTCTGCAATACCCCGCAATACTCTGCAATACCCCGCAATACTCCACAATACTCTGCGATATCCTGCAATACCCCGCCATACTCAGCCATACCCTGCAATACCCCACCATACTCAGCCATACCCTGCAATACCCCGCCATACTCAGCCATACCCTGCAATACCCCGCCATACTCAGCCATACCCAGCCATACCCAGCCATACCCAGCCATACTCAGCCATACTCGGCCTCTGTATGTGGCCAGGCTGTGGAAGTCTCACACGTGGTATCGCTGTACTCAGAAGGAGGAGGAGAATCTATTTTGGGGTGTCATTTTTGGTATGTACATGCTATGTGTTAGAAATATTGTATAAATTGACAACTTTGTGTTAAAAGAAAAAAATGTGTTTTAACCACTTCCCGCCCGCTGGCTGTCATACAACGTCCTTGACTTTGTGCGGGGATATCTAAATGATGGGTGCAGCTACAGGCATCATTCAGATATCAGCTTTTTCAGCCGGCGATTCCCTACACCATAAGAATGATCATAGCGGCTGTTCCACTGCTTGATCGTTCTTACGGGAGGCGAGAGGGGATGTCCCCCCCTCCCGCCGCCCTCCGGTGTTTCTACCGACTCACTGCTATGATCGAAGCCAGGATCTTTTTTTTTTTTTTTTTTTTTTTATTTCAGGTTTCCCAGCCTAGAGGTGAGATGTGGGGTCTTATTGACCCCATATCTCACTGTAAAGAGGACCTGTCATGCCATATTCCTATTACAAGGGATGTTTACATTCCTTGTAATAGGAATAAAAGTGGTCAAAAAAATTGAAATATGAAAACGGCGTTCAAACCACACATGTGAGGTATCGCTGCGATCAGTAGAGCGAGAGCAATAATTTTGGCCCTAGACCTCCTCTGTAACTCAAAACATGTAACCAGTAAAAAATTTTAAAGCGTCGCCTATGGGGATTTTTGAGTAGCGAAGTTTGGCACCATTCCACAAGCCCGTGCAATTTTGAAAGGTGACATGTTGGGTATCTATTTACTTGCCGTAACTTCATCTTTCACATTATGCAAAAACATTGGGCTAACTTTACTGTTTTGGTTTTTTTTAAAGCACAAAACTGTTTTTTTTTACAAAAAAAAGTGTTAAAAAAATTGCTGCGCAAATACCGTGCGAGATAAAAAGTTGCAATGACCACCATTGTATTCTCCAGGGTCTTTGCTAAAATAACATATATAATGTTTTGGGGTTCTATGTAATTTTCTAGCTAATAAATGATGATTTTTACATGTAGGAGAGAAATGTCAGAATTGGCCTGGGAGCTCCAGAATGCCTGAAGGTGCTCTGTTCATGTTGGGCCTCTGTATGTGGCCACGCTGTGTAAAAGACTCACACATGTGGTATCACCGTACTCGGGAGTAATAGCAGAATGTGTTTTGGGGTGTAATTTGTGGTATGCATATGCTGTGTGTGAGAAATAACCTGCTAATATGACAATTTTGTGAAAAAAAAAAAAAAAAAGTAAAAAAAAAAACTTGATTTTGCAAAGAATTGTGGGAAAAAATGACAACTTCAAAAAACTCACCATGCATCTTTCTAAATACCGTTCCTCTCTCCACACTGACAGAGTGTGAGGAGAGGAGAGCCGATCAGCGGCATCTTCTCACAGGGGACAGCTAGGTATGTAATCAGGGCACTGATCATTAGTGCCCTGATTACAATTAAGTGCCAGCAATGAGTGCCAACCAGTGCCCACAATTGCCACCAATCTGTGCCAGCAATCAGTGTGGCCATTAGTGATTTCGGTCAGTGCTGGCTATCAGTAATGCTCATCACTGCCCATCAATGCCATCAGTGCCGCCTATCCGTGCTGCCTATCTGTACCCAGTGCTCACCAGTGCTACCCATCAGTGCTCATCAGTGCCACATAATAGTGCCACCTATAAGTGTGGCATATTCGTGTCTCCTCATAAGTGCCACCTCATCAGTGCCCATAAGTGCAGCCTATCAGTCTATCAGTGCTGCCTCATCAGCACCCATCAGTGAAGGAGAAAAATTACTTTGTTTCTGTCAGTAAATTTTGTAAATAAGAAACTCTTCTTTTCAAAATTTTTGGTCCTCCTTCTTTTTTTTTTTTTTTTTTTTTTTTTTTATACTCGCGTAGTTAGTCTCATAGCTATTAGAAGTAGGAGGACCTTGATTACAAGATGAATGGCTCATGGCAGATTTGGGAGGATCAGCTGTGGAAATATAGCAAGAGATAGAGAGAACTACAAAATTCAAGAGTTGAGATACAGTGGGAACGGAAAGTATTCAGACCCCCTTAAATTTTTCACTCTTTGTTATATTGCAGCCATTTGCTAAAATCATTTAAGTTCATTTTTTTTCCTCATTAATGTACACACAGCACCCCATATTGACAGAACAACACAGGATTGTTGACATTTTTGCAGATTTATTAAAAAAGAAAAACTGAAATATCACATGGTCCTAAGTATTCAGACCCTTTGCTGTGACACTCATATACTTAACTCAGGTACTGTCCATTTCTTCTGATCATCCTTGAGATGGTTCTACACCTTCATTTGAGTCCAGCTGTGTTTGATTATACTGATTGGACTTGATTAGGAAAGCCACACACCTGTCTATATAAGGGCTCTTTCACATGGGGCGGATCAGTGATGATCCGCCCCGTGAACACCCGCTTGCTCAGCGGGGATCGCTCCGCCGATCCCCGCTGAGCAGAAAGATGACAGGTCCATCGCTGCACACTGTGCAGCGGCGGACCTGTCAGAGCGCCGCTCTCCCCTATGGGGGATCGGATGACGACGGACCGTAGCGTCTGTCGTCATCCGATCCGAAAAGGATGGAAAAGTAGGGTTTTCCTCCGTTACACTTTTCAGATCGGAGCGGGTCGGATGTCAGCGGACATGTCACCACTGACATCCGACGCTCCATAGGGATACATGTATGTCCGTTTTTCATCCGAAAACGGAAGGATGAAAAACGGACATACGGACTCCCCGTGTGAAAGAGCCCTAAGACCTTACAGCTCACAGTGCATGTCAGGGCAAATGAGAATCATGAGGTCAAAGGAACTGCCTGAAGAGCTCAGAGACAGGATTGTGGCAAGGCACAGATCTGGCCAAGGTTACAAAAAAATTTCTGCTGCACTTAACCAGTTGCCGACCGCCGCACGACGATGTACGTCGGCAGAGCGGCACGGGCAGGCAAAAGGGCTTACATTGGTGTCAGTTTGTGTCAGTTACAAGTGTTAGGGCAGTTAGGTTAGCCCCCTTTAGGTCTAGGGTACCCCCTTTAGGTCCAGGGTACCCCCCTAACCCCCCTAATAAAGTTTAAACCCCGTGATCACCCCCCGTCGCCAGTGTCACTAAGCGATCGTTTTTCTGATCGCTGTATTAGTGACACAGGTGACGCTAGTTAGGGAGGTAAGTATATAGGTTCGCTGTCAGTGTTTTATAGCGACAGGGACCCCCATATACTACCTACTAAAGGTTTTAACCCCTTGATTGCCCCCTAGTTAACCCTTTCACCAGTGATCAACATATAATTGTTACGGGTGACGCTGGTTAGTTGGTTTGTTTATTATAGTTTATTATAGATTTAGGGCACCCGCCGTTTATTACCTTATAAAGGTTTAACCCCCTAATTGCCCGGCGGTGATAGAAGTTAAGTTTTTAGGGTCAGATAAGGTCTGCGTTGCCCCAGGCAGCGTCAGGTTAGCGCCAGTACCGCTAACACCCACGCACGCAGCATACACCTCCCTTAGTGCTATGGTATCTGAACGGATCGATATCTGATCCGATCAGATCTATACTCCCCAGCAGTTTAGGGTCCCCCAAAAAAACGCAGTGTTAGCGGGATCAGCCCAGATACCTGCTAGCACCTGCGGTTTGCCCCTCGGCCCGGCCCAGCCCACCCAAGTGCAGTATCGATCGATAACTGTCACAAAACACTAAGCACACATAACTGCAGCGTTCGCAGAGTCAGGCCTGATCCCTGCGATCGCTAACAGTTTTTTGGTAGCGCTTTGAATCAGTCGCTGACAGTCAGGAGCTTTTTTGCCTGTGAGTCTCACTAGTGTACCCCTAAATTTAGAGCCCAA
This sequence comes from Aquarana catesbeiana, assembly GCF_042186555.1. Classification (NCBI taxonomy): domain Eukaryota; kingdom Metazoa; phylum Chordata; class Amphibia; order Anura; family Ranidae; genus Aquarana; species Aquarana catesbeiana. The sequence continues at coordinate 298,824,716 of NC_133329.1, read as the reverse complement.
AATGGCAAATCGAAGGTACACTAGTGAAGAGGCCTACACGTTTCTGAGCATGACAGATAGTGAAGAGGAAGTCACTCATCTGTCAAGTTCAGGCTCAGAATACAATCCTGTAGAGGACAGCGGCTCCATGACAGATAGCTCTGACGAGGGAGTTGTGGTTCCTGCTAGGGTCAGGCGTACCAGACCCCGAACTTCTTCTTCTGTCCTTGAAGTGCAAGAACCGCAGGTCCCTCGTATGGAGCAGAGAAGTACTAGCTCCGCTATTCCTTCTGGTGAACTGGCAAGCACCAGCGGCCTAGTACACCCTGGTCGTATATCCAGCACTGCAGTATCACGTGGTGACGTGGCGAGTCCCATAAGTGCAGTTCAAGCTGGTGAGGTGGCAAGCACTAGTAGTGTCCCGCTGCCACCAAGAAGACGAACACAGGCCCGTCGTGCCCATAGTGCCCTTCCTGCTGCATTCGCCAATCCGAATTGGGTACCCACCACTTCTGCAGCACCCGTACTTCCCCCTTTCACTGGCCAACCTGGAATTCAGGTGGAAACAGTTGACTTTATGCCACTGGATTTTTATTCACTGTTTTTCACCGAAGATCTCTATAGATCTATTGTGGACCAAAGCAATTTATACGCTGGTCAACACATCGCCGCTAATCCCCAGTCCTCCCTTGCCAGAGATTGGAGACCAATTACGGTCTCCGAATTTAAGATCTTTCTGGGCCTTTCCCTCAACATGGGCATAACCAAAAAGAGTGAGTTGCGGTCATATTGCTCCACTGACCCAGTTCACCATATGCCCGTGTTCTCTGCTTCAATGGCCAGGGCACGATGCGAGCAGATTTTGCGGTTCATGCACTTCAACGACAATGAACTCTGTCGTCCTCGTGGAGACCCTGCATACGATCGGCTCTACAAAATTCGGCCCCTCGTAAACCACTTCAACCAATGTTTTGCAGACTTGTTTACTCCCCATCAAGTTGTCTGCGTTGATGAGTCCCTGATTAAGTTTTCTGGCCGCTTGTCCTTCAAACAGTACCTTCCCAGCAAGCGTGCCAGATACGGGGTCAAGATGTATAAGCTCTGTGACAGGGCCACAGGCTATACATGTAGTTTTATGGTTTACGAGGGCAAAGATAGTCACGTAGAGCCGACAAACTGCCCTGACTACATAGGAAGCGCTGGCAAGATAGTGTGGGACTTGGTGTCACCCTTATTCGGAAAGGGGTACCACTTGTACGTGGAGAATTATTATATGAGCGTGCCACTTTTTAGTCACCTTTTTGATCATCAAATTGGAGCATGTGGCACCGTGCGACCTAATCGCCGGGGCTTTCCTCAGCGGCTTGTAGATTCCCGTCTTAGGCTGGGGGAGAGAGCCTGCTTGAAGTATAATAATTTGCTCGCTATGAAGTGGAGGGATAAGAAGAATGTTTTCGTTCTCACCTCCCTTCATGCAGACACGACGACCCAAATTACTATGGCGACTGGTGTTGTGGAGAAACCCCTCTGTGTCCACGAATATAACCTTAATATGGGAGGGGTGGACCTCAACGACCAGTTGTTGGCACCGTACCTAATTGCCCGTAAGGCCAGACGCTGGTACAAAAAAGTGTCTGTTTATTTATTTCAATTGGCTTTGCTGAACGCTCATGTGCTATACAGAGCTTCAGGACGGACTGGATCCTTCCTTAAATTCCAGGAAGAGATCGTCAGAGCCCTTCTGTTTCCAGACGGTGCTCCACCTCACCTTCCCAATCCAAATGCAGTAGGCCGGCTGCATGAGAGGCATTTTCCTTATGTCCTCCAGAGTACCCCTACCCAACGAGCCCCCCAAAGAAAATCTCGTGTCTGCAGAAAGCGCGGATTTAGGCGTGACACCCGGTATTATTGTCCCTCCTGTCCTGGCAATCCTGGTCTTTGCATTGGTGAATGTTTTGAACGCTACCATACACTAGTTGAGTTTTAGCGTAGGGTACAGCACTGCACAGACTAGGACACACTTTCACAGGGTCTCCCAAGATGCCATCGCATTTTGAGAGACCCAAACCTGGAACCGTTACAGTTTTAAAAGTTACAGTTATAAAAAAAAAATGTAAAAAAAAAAATACACAAAAAAAATATAAAATAAAAAAACCAAAAATAGTTGTCGTTTTATTGTTCTCTCTCTCTCTATTTTCTCTCTATTGTTCTGCTCTTTTTTACTGTATTCTATTCTGCAATGTTTTATTGTTATATTTTATCATGTTTGCTTTTCAGGTATGTCATTTTTTTATAGTTTACTGTGTTTTAAAAAATTTTTTGTTTTCAGGTACGCCATTCAGCTGCAGCGCGGATTTATTTATCTTGACAGCAACAGCGTTTGCTCCCACGATACATAAAGCCGTGACTCCAGCGCTGTCGGAGGTGATTTCACCACCACAGTTACATACTTCAGCATATATGCCGAAGCGTGGGGGCAGCAGTGGGTGGCGGAGCGATTTGCTCCTGCCTTTTGTGGGAGGATGCCCCCATGCTTCGGCATATATATATTTTAGGTAGGCACAGGTTGCGTTAAATGTTTTATTTTTTACTATGTTTTTTTTTTGTATTTGCTTTGCAGGTATGGTAAGTATTACTGTTATACTGTAATGTTACTTTGTTTTTTGTTAACCATCATTTGCTTAGCAGGTACGCCATTCAGTTGCAGCGCGGATTTATTTATCTTGACAGCAACAGCGTTTGCTCCCACGATACATAAAGCCGTGACTCCAGCGCTGTCGGAGGTGATTTCACCACCACAGTTACATACTTCAGCATATATGCCGAAGCGTGGGGGCAGCAGTGGGTGGCGGAGCGATTTGCTCCTGCCTTTTGTGGGAGGATGCCCCCATGCTTCGGCATATATATATTTTAGGTAGGCACAGGTTGCGTTAAATGTTTTATTTTTTACTATGTTTTTTTTTTGTATTTGCTTTGCAGGTATGGTAAGTATTACTGTTATACTGTAATGTTACTTTGTTTTTTGTTAACCATCATTTGCTTAGCAGGTACGCCATTCAGTTGCAGCGCGGATTTATTTATCTTGACAGCAACAGCGTTTGCTCCCACGATACATAAAGCCGTGACTCCAGCGCTGTCGGAGGTGATTTCACCACCACAGTTACATACTTCAGCATATATGCCGAAGCGTGGGGGCAGCATTGGGTGGAGGAGCAATTTGCTCCTGCCTTTTGCGGGAGGATGCCCCCATGCTTCGGCATATATAAATGGTGCATGTATGCCCATCATTAGAAGTGGGTGGATGAAGGGAGGTATTCTAATGGTGGGCATACCCACCGATCAATATCTTTTTTTCGTTCAGCCCACAGGCTGCATGAAAAAAAAGTTTACAATATATGCCCAACAAGGACCAGCAACGTACTGGTATGTTGCTGGACTTTGAGTGGTTATACCAGAATGATGCCTGCAGGTTTAGGTATCATCTTGGTATCATTCTTTTCAGCCAGCGGTCGGCTTTCATGTAAAAGCAATCCTAGTGGCTAATTAGCCTCTAGACTGCTTTTACAAGCAGTGGGAGGGAATGCCCTCCCCCCCACCGTCTTCCATGTTTTTCTCTGGCTCTCCTGTCCCAACAGGGAACCTGAGAATGCAGCCGGTGATTCGGCCAGCTGACCATAGAGCTGATCAGAGACCAGAATGACTCCAAACATCTCTATGGCCTAAAAAACCGGAAGCTACGAGCATTTCATGACTTAGCTTTCGCCGGATGTAAACAGCGCCATTGGGAAATTGGGAAAGCATTTTATCACACCGATCTTGGTGTGGTCAGATGCTTTGAGGGCAGAGGAGAGATCTAGGGTCTAATAGACCCCAATTTTTTCAAAAAAGAGTACCTGTCACTACCTATTGCTATCATAGGGGATATTTACATTCCCTGAGATAACAATAAAAATGATTAAAAATAAAAATGAAAGGAACAGTTTAAAAATAAGATAAAAAATCAAAAAATTAATAAAAAAAAAAAAAAAAAAAAAAAAAAGCACCGCAAGCGTCGGTCTGGCGTGAAATGTAAACAGCAATTGCACCATGCACGTGATGTATCACCGCGAACGTCAGATCGAGGGCAGTAATTTTAGCAGTAGACCTCCTCTGTAAATCTAAAGTGGTAACCTGTAAAGGCTTTTAAAGGCTTTTAAAAATGTATTTAGTTTGTCGCCACTGCACGTTTGTGCGCAATTTTAAAGCATGTCATGTTTGGTATCCATGTACTCGGCCTAAGATCATCTTTTTTATTTCATCAAACATTTGGGCAATATAGTGTGTTTTAGTGCTTTAAAATTTTAAAAAGTGGGTTTTTTCCCCAAAAAAATGCGTTTGAAAAATCGCTACGCAAATACTGTGTGAAAAAAAAAATGAAACACCCACCATTTTAATCTGTAGGGCATTTGCTTTAAAAAAATATATAATGTTTGGGGGTTCAAAGTAATTTTCTTGCAAAAAAAAATAATTTTTTCATGTAAAGTGTCAAAAAGGGCTTTGTCTTCAAGTGGTTAGAAGAGTGGGTGATGTGTGACATAAGCTTCTAAATGTTGTGCATAAAATGCCAGGACAGTTCAAACCCCCCCCCAAATGACCCCATTTTGTAAAGTAGACACCCCAAGCTATTTGCTGAGAGGCATGTCGAGTCCATGGAATATTTTATATTGTGACACAAGTTGCGGGAAAAAGACACATTTTTTTTTTTTTTTTTGCACAAAGTTGTCACTAAATGATATATTGCTCAAACATGCCATGGGAATATGTGAAATTACACCCCAAAATACATTCTGTAGCTTCTCCTGAGTACGGGGATACCACATGTGTGAGACTTTTTGGGAGCCTAGCCGCGTATGGGACCCCGAAAACCAAGCACCGCCTTCAGGCTTTCTAAGGGCGTAAATTTTTGATTTCACTCTTCACTGCCTATCACAGTTTCGGAGGCCATGGAATGCCCAGATGGCACAACCCCCCCCCAAATGACCCCTTTTTGGAAAATAGACACCCAAAGCTATTTGCTGAGAGGTATAGTGAGTATTTTGCAGACCTCACTTTTTGTCACAAACTTTTGAAAATTGAAAAAAGAAAAAAAAAATACGTTTTTCTTGTCTTTCTTCATTTTCAAAAACAAATGAGAGCTGCAAAATACTCACCATGCCTCTCAGCAAATAGCTTGGGGTGTCTACTTTCCAAAATGGGGTCATTTTGGGGCGGTTTTGTGCTATCTTGGCATTTTATGGCCTTCAAAACTGTGATGGGTAGTGAGGAGTGAAATCAAAAATTAACGCTCTTAGAAATCCTGAAGGCAGTGATTGGATTTCGTGGCCCCGTATGAAGCTAGGCTCCCAAAAAGTGCCACTCTTGTGGTATCCCCGTACTCAGGAGAAGCAGCAGAATGTATTTTGGGGTGTAATTCCAAATATGCCCATGGCATGTTTGAGCAATATATCATTTAGTGACAACTTTGTGCAAAAAAAAAAAAAAAATTGTCACTTTCCCGCAACTTGTGTCAAAATATAAAATATTCCATGGACTCATCATGCCTCTCAGCAAATAGCTTGGGGTGTCTTCTTTCCAAAATGGGGTCATTTGGGGGGGTTTTGTGCCATCTGGGCATTTTATGGCCTTCAAAATTGTGATAGGTAGTGAGGAGTGAAATCAAAAATTTATGCCCTTAGAAATCCTTAAGGCGGTGCTTGGTTTTCGGGGCCCCGTACGCGGCTAGGCTCCCAAAAAGTCCCACACATGTGGTATCCCCGTACTCAGGAGAAGCAGCAGAATGTATTTTGGGTTGTAATTCCACATATGCCCATGGCATGTTTGAGCAATATATCATTTAGTGACAACTTTGTGCAAAAAAAAAAAATTTGTCACTTTCCCGCAACTTGTGTCAAAAAATAAAATATTCCATGGACTCAACATGCCTCTCAGCAAATATCTTGGGGTGTCTACTTTCTAAAATGGGGTCATTTGGGGGGGGTTTGTGCCATCTTGGCATTTTATGGTCTTCAAAACTGTGATAGGTAGTGAGGAGTGAAATCAAAAATTTATGCCCTTTGAAATCCTGAAGGCGATGCTTGGTTTTCGGGGCCCCGTACGCGGCTAGGCTCCCAAAAAGTCCCACACATGTGGTATCCCCGTACTCAGGAGAAGCAGCAGAATGTATTTTGGGGTGTAATTCCACATATGCCCATGGCCTGTGTGAGCAATATATCATTTAGTGACAACTTTGTGCAAAAAAAAAAAATTTGTCACTTTCCCGCAACTTGTGTCAAAAAATAAAATATTCCATGGACTCAACATGCCTCTCAGCAAATATCTTGGGGTGTCTACTTTCTAAAATGGGGTCATTTGGGGGGGTTTTGTGCCATCTTGGCATTTTATGGTCTTCAAAACTGATAGGTAGTGAGGAGTGAAATCAAAAATTTATGCCCTTTGAAATCCTGAAGGCGATGCTTGGTTTTCGGGGCCCCGTACGCGGCTAGGCTCCCAAAAAGTCCCACACATGTGGTATCCCCGTACTCAGGAGAAGCAGCTGAATGTATTTTGGGGTGCAATTCCACATATGCCCATGGCCTGTGTGAGCAATATATAATTTAGTGACAACTTTTTGTAATTTTTTTTTTTTTTTTTTTTTTTGTCATTATTCAATCACTTGGGACAAAAAAAATAAATATTCAATGGGTTCAACATGCCTCTCAGCAATTTCCTTGGGGTGTCTACTTTCCAAAATGGGGTCATTTGGGGGGGTTTTGTACTGCCCTGCCATTTTAGCACCTCATGAAATGACATAGGCAGTCATAAACTAAAAGCTGTGTAAATTCCAGAAAATGTACCCTAGTTTGTAGACGCTATAACTTTTGCGCAAACCAATAAATATACGCTTATTGACATTTTTTTTACCAAAGACATGTGGCCGAATACATTTTGGCCTAAATGTATGACTAAAATTGAGTTTATTGGATTTTTTTTATAACAAAAAGTAGAAAATATCATTTTTTTTCAAAATTTTCGGTCTTTTTCCGTTTATAGCGCAAAAAATAAAAGCGGCAGAGGTGATCAAATACCATCAAAATAAAGCTCTATTTGTGGGAAGAAAAGGACGCAAATTTCGTTTGGGTACAGCATTGCATGACTGCGCAATTAGCAGTTAAAGCGACACAGTGCCAAATTGTAAAAAGTGCTCTGGTCAGGAAGGGGGTAAATCCTTCCGTGGCTGAAGTGGTTAAGGTTCCTAAGAGCACAGTGGCCTCCATAATCCTTAAATGGAAGACGTTTGGGACGACCAGAACCCTTCCTAGATCTGGCCGTCTAGCCAAACTGAGCTATCAGGGGAGAAGAGACTTGGTGAGATAGGTAAAGAAGAACCCAAAAATCACTGTGGCTGAGCTCCAGAGATGCAGTCGGGAGATGGGAGAAAGTTGTAGAAAGTCAACCATCACTGCAGCCCTCCACCAGTCGGGCTTTATGGAAGAGTGGCCCGACGGAAGCTTCTCCTCAGTGCAAGACACATGAAAGCCCGCATGAAGTTTGTTAAAAAAACACCTGAAGGACTCCAAGATGGTGAGAAATAAGATTCTTTGGTCTGATGAGACCAATTTAGAACTTTTTGGCCTTAATTCTAAGTGGTATGTGTTGCGAAAACCAGGCACTACTCATCACCTGTCCAATACAGTCCCAACAGTGAAGCATGGTGGTGGCAGCATCGTGCTGTGGGGGTGTTTTTCAGCTGCAGGGACAGGACAACTGGTTGCAATTGAGGGAAAGATGAATGCGGCCAAGTACAGGGATATCCTGCACGAAAACCTTCTCCAGAGTTCTCAGGACCTCAGACTGGGCCGAAGGTTTATCTTCCAACAAGACAATGACCCTAAGCACACAACTAAAATAACAAAGAAGTGGCTTCACAACAACTCTGTGACTGTTCTTGAATGGCCCAGCCAGAGCCCTGACTTAAACCCAATTGAGCATCTCTTGAGAGACCTAAAAATGGCTGTCCACCAACGTTTACCATCCAACCTGACAGAACTGGAGAGGATCTGCAAGGAGGAATGGCAGAGGATCCCCCAAATCCAGGTGTGAAAAACTTGTTGCATCTTTCCCAAAAAGACTCATGGCTGTATTAGATCAAAAGGGTGCTTCTACTAAATACCGAGCAAAGGGTCTGAATACTTAGGACCATGTGATATTTCAGTTTTTCTTTTTTAATAAATCTGCAAAAATGTCAACAATTCTGTGTTTTTCTGTCAATATAGGGTGCTGTGTGTACATTAATGAGGAAAAAAATGAACTTAAATGATTTGAGCAAATGGCTGCAATATAACAGAGTGAAAAATTTAAGGGGGCCTGAATAGTCCCCACTGTGTGTATGTATGTGTGTATGTATGTATATGTGTGTGTGTGTGTGTGTATATATATATATATATATATATATATATATATATATATATATATATATATATATATATATATATATATATATATATAATATAATTTTTTTTTTTTCCTACCACTAATCAGTACCAGAGGAATCCTCCAGGGAACGGCATAACACTGCCGGCCATGCCATCGCGCATGCGCATTGCCCACCTCAGACAGTGGCTCTCGGTCAGATCTTTGCTGGTCGGCGTGCGAACGTCCCGCCAAGGGACCGCGCACGCACCGACCTTGCGGCCTGAACACCGATCAAAACTGCCAGGCAGCATATGGAGACGTCAGGAAAAAATTTTGTTCTTTGAGGCCCCCACTCCCACATTTACGCACGTACAAATGTAAACTCGTGCATCAATGGTGTCTATGCATGAAAACTCTTATTGCCATACACATGTTACATATCGCCACACATGCTGGAGTGAGAGCAATATTCCTAGCACCAGACCTCCTCCGCTAAACTGATGACCTATAGGAGGCTTTTAAGGTGTGGCCTATGGAAAATATATGGTATTGAAGTTTGTCGCCATTGATGCTCTGGAATGGTGGGTTAGCAAGCCCAGACCGTGATCTACCAGTCACTTGTCCACGATCTACTGGTTGCTGACTCCTGCCCTAGACCCTTGCAGTAATATCATGTGACATCAAAGATTGGAAATACCATTATTTTATTTTCTAGCCTGTCTGCTTTCAAAAAATTCTTACTGGGGTTTTACGTAATATTCAAGCCTAAAATTTTTTTTTAAGCATGTATGCAAAAATGGCTCTGGCAGCAAAAGGGGTCAAAGTGATTGTAAAGACTCGTTTTATTTATTTTTTTAAATAACAAACATGTTATACTTACCTCCTCTGTGCAGTTGGATTTACACAGATCAGCCTGGATCCTCCTCTTCGCTGCTCCTAGCCCTTCCCTCCTTTAAGTGCCCCTCAGCCAGCAACTTGCTACAGGGAGCACCCAAGCTGAGTCAGAGTTCCGTGTATCCATTCAGACATGAAGCCCTGACCTGGTCCCGCCCCCTCTCTTCCCTGATTGGCTGGCTGACTGACTTTGACAGCCACGGGAGCCAATGGCGCCGCTGATCTGTCTCAGCCAATCAGGAGGAGTGTCCTGGATGGCTGAGGGGATCGTAGACGTCGCTGGAGAGAGAAGGGGCTCAGGTAGGTAATTAGGGGGGTGCTGGGGGAACTGCTACACACAAGGCTTTTAATCTTAACCACTTACAGACCGCTGCACGCCGATATATGTCCTAACTTTGAGGAGGAATATCGTTGTTATGGGTCGTCCCCCCCCCCCCTCCCGCCGCGCTCTGGTGCCCTTTGCCGCTTACTGGAGCCATCGAGAGCAGCAGAGGTGATCGTATTCTTCTGCTGGCTGGGTATGGAGATGAGTGAGGGGAAGATGGCCCCCACCCGTCTCCATACCATTGCAAGGCGGAAGTGACGTCAAAACTTCACTTCAGCCCATAGCTCTTAAAGGGACTTTTTTTTTAATTTTTATTTTTTTTATTGTATTTTAGTGTAAATCTGAGGTCTTTTTGACCCCAGATTGCATATTTAAGAGGTCCTGTCATGCTTTTTTTTTTTTTTTCTATTACGGAATGTTTGTAATATAAATAAAAGTGACACCATTTTTTTTTTCATTTAAAGAACAGTGTAAAAATAAAAATAAAAGGTAAAATAAATAATAACTTCCCCGATGAGCTCAAGTGCAGAAGCGAACACATGCGTGAGTAGCGCCTGCATATGAAAACTGTGTCCAAACCACACATGTGAGGTATTGCTGCGATCGGTAGAGCGAGAGCAATAATTCTAGCCCTAGACCTCCTCTGTAACTCAAAACATGCAACCTGTAGAATGTTTTTTTAACGTCGCCTATGGAGATTTTTTTAAGGGTAAAAGTTTGTCGTCATTCCACGAGCGGGCGCAATTTTGAAGCGTGACATGTTCGGTATTAATGTACTCTAGGGCTACAACTAATGATTATTTTCAGAATCGATTAGTTGGCCGATTATTATTTTGATTAATCGATTAATCAGTTAATAACCTTAAAGTGTGGTGTATAATTTTAGTTAATATGTAAAGTTTAAAAAAAAGGCAATTTATTCTTAAATATATCTCTATATGCAGTGGTAAATATAAATAACCAACTATATGGTGAGATGGCAAAATCCCTAACCCCCTCTGAGAATAACAGAAGAGATATACTGTATATACTATTAGAGGTTGAATCTGGTATATATCAGACTCAGATCTTCTTTTTTTAAAGAAAAAAGTTAGGCTGTTTTGCAGATTTTCAAACAGAACTGTAATATATTATATGCTGGCCATACGAAAACAATGTCTTCCTTCCTTTTTTTTATCGTTAGTGGGGTCAAATCGATGTTCGTTTTCAACCACAGTGACAGGAAAATTTAGAATAATAGAAAACTGCTTGGTCAAAGGAATTTTCAAACAGTATATGTGGTTTTCGTTCATAAACTGCATTCATTTTAAAACAGAATGTCAAAAACAAGTGAAAATTTCAAACAACATTCTTTCATTCATCGAATGTACAAAGATTTTTCATATAAATATTCTCATCTGAAAATCGATCCGTGTGGCCAGCATAAGGCTCGGTACACACCTATGCAGCTTGCTTTTGATCTGTTTCTACACTGCTTTTTGCTGTACAGTATAAGTGCCCCAATAGCAAGGTAAAGAAAACTTCAGCCTTTAGAATCACTCACTTCCTGCCCAGGACTACATGTCCCATGAGTCATTGCTCCTCACACATTCACAAGTTCTCAGGCACTTACTGACATGTATGGATGGTGTACTGAGCTGTATGTGTGCTGCACTGTATTTCCTGATATGTAAACAAATAATGCATTCTGTATGCAGGCCAACTAATTGGCTGGCCGATTAATTGATTATGAAAATAGTAATCGATTAATTTAATATTCGATTAGTTGTTTCAGCCCTAAATTACTCAGCGTAACATTATCTTTTACAATATAAAATTGGGCTAACTTTACTGCTGTCTTATTTTTTAATTCAAAATAGTGTGTGTTTTTTTTTTTTTTCCCGAAAGAAAGTTCGCTTGTAAGACCGCTGCGCAAATACGGTGTGACAGAAAGTATTGCAATGACCGCCATTTTATTCTCTAGGGTGTTAGAAAAAAAAGTATAATGTTTGGGGGTTCTAAGTAATTTTCTAGCAAAAAAAAATGGTTTTTAACTTGTAAACAACAAATCTCAAAAAGAGGCTTGGTCTTTAAGTGGTAAATATATAGAATGCATTAAGATAGAAAAAACCTTCTGCCTTTACAACTCCTTTAAGGCTAGGTTTACACTTATGTGGATGCAGGAATGCGCATAAGTTGCACATGTACCCACAGGCATAGTGCATTGTTCTTTAGAAGACGTGCAGGGGTGCCGTTAATTCTTCTTTTTTTTTTTTTTCATTCTTTATTTATAGCAAGAAAACACACAGTGCCAACAGGGTTGATTAAGAACTAGAAAATAAATTTCCTGGAGAAAATGCGTGGGAATGTTGAATTGCTAAAGCTAACTGGATGAATAGCTTAAATCTGCAGGAAAAAGTTGAAGTGAGAATAGTTGGAAAAGTAGGAATGGTTTTAAAATAAACATGAATTTCATTAAAGTTTAACACCACTAATGTATGGAAGATGTGGAATATTTAAAGGTTTTTTGAAAAGCTTTTGATCATTAATCCCCACACCTAATAAGTGAGAGACAGTGTGAGAGAACCCTTCAAACAAGCTTTAATAAATCCACAACAGTACATGCTATCAAAACAGCGACTTCACCGTTAGAGACACACGGTCCTGTGTGAATGTATCGGTATAAAATTTATGTTGATAAACCTAAAAATGTGGGCATGTCAGCGATTTAAAAAAGCGTGTTTCACTGGGAAATGTGAAGAATTTTATACAGGACAGTCAATGGAAGAAAGTATAGAACTCTTGTCATTTGGAAGCTCAACCAGCCAAAAGTAAAAGGCATGTCACAAAACTGAGCACATTGCCTGAAACTAGACAAAAATACCTACGTTTTGATGTATAAATTGTGTATGAGAAGTAGATCTTGTAGGTGTGAGAGCAATTTATAGAGAAGGAACTAAGATTTTTTTTTAAGGCTCTGTGCTCTAGCTATGACATCATCTACTCTAAGCAGCCCAATACACACTCTGTTTAATCGATAAAATTTCCTGAAATGATCACTAAACTTAAACAGCTTTTTCACAAAAACTTTAAAAGATATCAAACTGAAAAGATATAGCCAGATAGCTGAATATTTTGTAACATTTTAAAGTTTGTTTGGTGTCTTGTAGGTGAAAGTATGAAGGAGCTGAAACTTTTGGGAGCAGAAGAAGATTTTAAGGATTTGAAGCATGCTCTTATTCACTTCAATGTTAAAAAAAGTGTTTAAAAAGCTTAATATTTTAAAAACTATAAATAGTAGAAAAAAAAGTTGACAACCCATCATTAGCTGAAAGAGATGAACATTTTAAAAGTTGAATGGTTTTATTAGCTGAAAGTATGCAGAAGTTACGCAGAGCCAACAAACGTACGGAATAATAATAAAATTAAAGATAAATAGAAGCAGTCCCACTAATAAAAACAAATAACAATAGTGGGACTGCTGAAGCAGTCCCACTAATTAGTTCTTGGTATCAGGTACCTGAACATGGAAGAAACATCAACAAATATCCAGTGGAGCTTGACCCAAAGAATAGAACACATCTAAAGCACTATGAAAGCACCTGGGAAGTGGACCCCTGCTAAAAAGTTATAAATTAAAAGGATGTTGGCACTGCCACACATCTGACAATGCAGCGCTTTCAGGTGCATGAAACCACATGGTGCAAAAGCATCATGCAGTTTCAGTGAGGTTGCGATTTTGAAAAGGTGCAACAATCTTTTCCCTGCAAGTACGGCAACCCATTAAAATTAATGGACCGCTGTGCCCGCACAAACATGGCATGCAGGAAACCGTTACATGTGAAGTTAGCCTAAGGATATTTTCATAGATTTACAATATTTCTGTGTGTATTCATCTACAAAACATCAATAATACTAAATTTAAGTGCTAAATGTCTGAAAATGTACATATATATTGCATTTGTTAAATAACGTGCTTTTATTTTTTATTTTTTGTGAATTGACTGTTTGCCATAAATACCACAAGTTAGTTTAACCCAAAATTCATGCAGTATTTATCTCAAAAGCTGCCCAAGCAGTACGTTTTTTTTTTTTTTCCAGTCAACCAGCAGATTGAATGAAAAAAGTGACCCCATTAAACAAATATTTCCCACTGTGTCATTGTATTTTGACAGTGAGGAGACCTGCCCACTATCATAATACACTGAGGCTAGGTTCATATCTATGCAGGTTGCAGTCGATGCGTTCTTCCAGGGCGCATTGTGCGTTTTTTAATGAGTGTTTTTGATGCATTTTGAGTTTTACTTTTTTTCCTGGCTAATAGGAAGGTATGACAGTTGTGGTCGTGTAGTGTGACTTTACACTCTCTGGCTCTCAAATAGCATCAAAGTAGTGCAGGAACTTTTATCCAAAGTGGCATGTTAGTATTAGAGTTAAGGGCTAGGGTTAAATGTTAGGGTTAAGGGCTAAAGTTAGGGTCAGGGCCGGTGCTACAACTAGACAGCTGCCTAGGGCACAAGGTTGCCTAGGGCACCCAGCCACTGGTGTTCCTACTCTTTTCTCTCTGCAGCAAGCAACTAAGTCTCAGCATCAGCAGGCAGCTGCCGCTTCATTCGCACATAGTGTCAGAGGCGCAGAAGAGGCCAGTGTCTGTGCCCCGACTCCCGAATGAATGGAAGCAAGCAAACATTCATTGATGGGCGCTGGTGAGGCTGCATTTGATGGGCGCTGGTGAGGCTGCATTTGATGGGCGCTGGGGAGGCTGCATTTTAGGGGGCGCTTCATTAAAAAGGTGAGGTATACATGACCAGGGCAAAGGGGGTGGAGCCAAGTGGTGGCAAAAAATGAGTTCTTGCCTAGGGTGTAAAAAATCCTTCTACCAGTCCTGGTTAGGGTTAAGGCCTGTTTTAGGAGGAATGGGAGAAGGGGGAGAAAATCCTCCTCAACTAATAGGTTGCAGAAGTTGTATCCACTCACGGCGGAGGCTGCGGCTCCTTTATATAACCCACCAACGGTGGATGTGGCAGTCACCAGACTGGCCAAGAATGTGACACTTCCAATGAAAGACTCTTCCTCCTTTTGCAATATCCTTGATAGACGCATTGACATGAACTTCAAGTTTTTTACCTCCCAGGAGGTGGTGCTTGTAAGCCCGCCGTTGCGTAACATCTGTAGCTAGCGCTATGCTAGTGTGGGCGCAGAACTTGGAGTATGTATAAAACCAGCTGCCAAAAGAAAAAAATCATCAAGGCTCTTGATGAGATAAAACTCTCTGCGGACTTCACAGGTGAGGCAGCTATAGACCTCATTCGATGGTCCTCCAGAGCTACCACAGCCAAAAGAGCATTGTGGCTAAAAGCCTGGGTGGCCAACCCATCCTCAAAGCAGAATTGCTGTAAACTGCCTTTTGATGGGAAGGCGCTGTTTGGCAAAAAAACTGGATACTACCATCTCCAGGGTTACAGGAGGAAAATCAGGTCTTCTGCCCCAAGATTGAAGGTCCAGACGCCAGAGGGGGAAACCATCCAGAGGAGCACCAAACAGGTACCTGTATTTTGGAGGCTTTTGCCCATCCAAGGACTCCAGAAGGGGTTGGAGAGGTACACAGTCAACCTTTGTAAGATCGCAGAGAGCTAAGGCCCCTGCGGCTCCCTCAGATACCCAGAAGCCCTTTTAACACCAGGCATGCCCAGGAGGCAGTTGGAGCCAGGCTGCCCAAAGGGCCCAGTTTTGGCAAGACCACTGCCAAAATCGGCGGATTCAGTCCACGGTGGCGCAAGGCTATTATTGGCTGTTCAAACGACTGCCTCCAGAATGATCTCAAGAGGCTGAATCAATTTATCCAGTTAGAGAGACTCAAGATAGAGTCTCTCCATACCATAATCCAGGTTATTCAACCAGGAGACTGGAGGATTTCAGTGGACTTGCAGGATGCCTACCAGCAGATCCTTCAGTCATACTAGCAGTTCATCAGATTTGCGTTGGGGGACAGGCATTACCAGAGCCAGCTGGAGCCTACACAGAATATGGTTTACTTAGGGGCCCAATTCAATATTAAGGCGGCCAGTTTCTTTCCCACTTCAGAAACTCCTCAAAATCAGGAAGAAGTTCCAACAGGCATTGGCTGCACCAGTGATGTCAGCATCCCAGTGCATGAGTCTTCTCGGGACAATGGCTTCATGTATCCCGATGATCCCCTGGGCTCATTGGAAACTTAGAGTTTTCCAACAAGGCTTCCTGATGCAGTGGAAAAGTTCATCTAGCCCAGCCAATCGGGATCACCAGCCGGATGCGCCAGAGTCTCTGGTGGTAGACGAAACAAGAAACACTAAACAGCATCGTCCATTAGGGCTGCAGCCATGGATCATTGTTAACACAGATGTCAGCACAGCAGGGTGGGGCACCACATGGGAACAACTCAAGATCCAGGGCAGAGGGGAATTTTCCACTCGGGGCCTAGTTTCCAATATTCTGGAACTTCGAGCAGCAATTATGACTTTGGCTACCTTGCTGCCTCACATACAGGGTCGCCCAGTCCTGCACCGTCTGGACAACACAGCAGCAGTGTCCTATATACAGCAACAAAGCTGGACACACAGCCAATCCCTCTTGAGAAAGGTGGAACCGACCATGAGATTGGCACAATATCTCCCAGATTTGAGGGCCATATATCTTCCAGGCTGTCAGAACTTGGAAGTGGATCGTCTATCCAGACATTTCAAGGATCCCAATGAATGGTCCCTTCACCCCGAAGTGTTCAAACAGATCATCCACGAGTGGGGTGTCCGCAAATGGATCTTTTTGCCTCATCAACCAACTGCAAGGTGAGCCGACTCCCCTCACGCCACCCTCATCCATTAGCGGAGAGGACGGATGCCTTCACTCCTCTCCATTCGCAAGGGGATATCCTACATCCGCAACCATCACGACTGTCCTTAGTGGCCTGGAGATTGAAAGGCAGGGGTTACAAGAGTTAGGATGTTCTCCAGAGGTTATTGGAACTTTACAGAGTTCCAGAAAGGGGTCAACCAATGCCATCTACTCCAGAATATTGACTCAGAATGCTAATTTGTAGTCCTGTGAGCCTCCAGGTGATTGACCAAATCTGGTCTCCAAAATAGTATATCTTTGCAAATGATCAGCTGCTAATGTTATACATGTCTCATAACCATGCAAAATAGTTAAACCAAATTGTAAACACGCTGCGCTTAACAAAATAAAATGTAAGAAATTTCCACTAAAATATTAATAAAGTGATATTGTGCTTAACATACAAAATATATACAAAATCTATTAATACTATACATTAATGTGCAATAAACTTCAGTGAATGAATAAATAGGTAAAAGTGCTCCAATCAACCTGTGTATTGCAAATATTCCACAAAGCTTGTGCAATTTTCAAACATTAATAGATAATTCAAAACAAACATCCATGCGATTTAGTGTTGCATCCATGCATTTCAATGCTGCATCTATGCAATATGGTGTTAGTGCAATGTTCAAACAATAAAAAGTTAAAAAATACAAAAAAAGCATCCATGCGATTTGTTGCTGCATCCATGTGATTCTATGCAATTCAGTGCTGTGTTGCTGTGCAATGATCAAATTAACAGTCCGATTTAGTGTTGCATCAATGCATTTCAGTGCTGCATCTATGCGATATGGTGTTAGTGCAATGTTCAAACACCATATTGCATAGATGCAGCACTGAAGTTTATTGCACATTAATGTATAGTATTAATAGATTTTGTATATATTTTGTATGTTAAGCACAATATCACTTTATTAATATTTTAGTGGAAATTTCTTACATTTTATTTTGATAAGTGCAGCGTGTGTATAATTTGGTTTACTCCAGAATATTGAATAGGTTCACGAGCTTTGCAGCTGGATCTCCGTTTGACCCTAGTGACCCAAATGTATCTCAAATCCTGTCTTTCTTGCAATTTGGATTGGGGCTCAGCCTAAGTTTGCTTAAGGTGCAAGTTTTAGCCATCTCGGCTTTTACCCAAAAAAAGGGGCAGCAAACCTGCTGGTGGAGCACTTCATGAAAGCGGTACTTGGACTACGCCCTCCCAAGAAAAATAAGTTCCCTCAATGGGACCTGGTAGTCACTTCCCAGACATTTCACAACCATTCTTGGCTTTAGAAAAGGTATGTATAGCGATCAGTGGCGGAAGTATAGGGGTCGCTGAGGTCACCATGGTGACCGGGCCCCATGCTGCAGGGGGCCCTCGATACTAGGAGCGAAAAGGGCAGCTGCGAACCCCGATCCTCAGCCGGACTGTAATCGGCACTGCCGGGAGCTCGTCGCACTGATTTGACCTAAAGTGAAAGCACAGTGTGTGCTGTGCTCTTTGTCTCCCCCTACATTGCAGTACCCGGCAGGAAGAGGTAAGGTAAAGCACTGCCGATTTTTAAAAGGCTGTCTGTGTGTGTGTGTGTTTTACATGTACAGTATCTCACAAAAGTGAGTACACCCCTCACATTTTTGTAAATATTTTATTATATCTCTTCATGTGACAACACTGAAGAAATGACACTTTGCTACAATGTAAAGTAGTGAGTGTACAGCTTGTATAACAGTATATATTTGCTGTCCCCTCAAAATAACTCAACACACAGCCATTAATGTCTAAACTGCTGGCAACAAAAGTGAGTACACCCCCTAAGTGAAAATGTCCAAATTGGGCCCAATTAGCCATTTTCCCTCCCCGGTGTAATGTGACTCGTTAGTGTTACAAGGTCTCAGGTGTGAATGGGGAGCAGGTGTGGTAAATTTGGTGTCATCGCTCTCACACTCTCATACTGGTCACTGGAAGTTCAACATGGCACCTCATGGCGAAGCACTCTCTGGGGATATGAAAAAAAGCATTGTTGCTCTACATAAAGATAGCCTAGGCTATAAGAAGATTGCCAAGACCCTGAAACTGAGCTGCAGCACGGTTGCCAGGACCATACAGCGGTTTAACAGGACAGGTTCCACTCAGAACAGGCCTCTCCATGGTCGATCAAAGAAGTTGCGTGCACGTGCTTAGCGTCATATCCAGAGGTTGTCTTTGGGAAATAGACGTATGAGTGCTGCCAGCATTGCTGTAGAGGTTGAAGGGGTGGGGGGTCAGCCTGTCAGTGCTTAGACCATACGCCGCACACTGCATCAAATTGGTCTGCATGGCTGTCGTCCCAGAAGGAAGCCTCTTCTAAAGATGATGCACAAGAAAGTCCACAAACAGTTTGCTAAAGACAAGCAGACTAAGGACATGGGTTACTGGAAACATGTCCTATGGTCTGATGAGACCAAGATAAACGTATTTGGTTCAGATGGCATCAAGCGCGTGTGGCAGCAACCAGGTAAGGAGAACAGTGACAAGTGTGTCTTGCCTAAAGTCAAGCATGGTGGTGGGAGTGTCATGGTCGGGGGCTACATGAGTGCTGCCGGCACTGGGGAGCTACAGTTCATTGAAGGAACCATGAATGCCAACATGTACTGTGACATACTCAAGCCGAGCATGATCCCTTCCCTTCGGAGGCTGGGCCGCAGGACATTATTTCAACATAATGACCCCAAACACACCTTCAAGACAACCACTGCCTTGCTAAAGAATCTAAAGGTAAAGATGGACTGGCCAAGCATGTCTTCAGACCTAAACCCTATTGAGCATCTGTAGGGCATTCTCAAAGGGAAGGTGGAGGAGAGCAAGGTCTCTAACATCCACCAGCTCTGTGATGTTGTCATGGAGGAGTGGAAGTGGACTCCTGTGGCAACCTGTGAAGCTCTGGTGAACTCCATGCCCAAGAGGGTTAAGGCAGTGCTGGAAAATAATGGTGGTCACGCAAATATTGAAACTTTGGACCCAATTTGGACATTTTCACTTAGGGGTGTACTTACTTTTGTTGCCAGTGGTTTAGACATGAATGGCTGTGTGTTGAGTTATTTTGAGGGGACAGCAAATTTACACTGTTTATACAAGCTGTACACTCACTACTTTACATTGTATCAAAGTGTAATTTCTTCAGTGTTGTCACATGAAAAGATATAATAAAATATTTACAAAAATGTGAAAGGTGTACTCACTTTTGTGAGATACTGTATGTATGCGTGTTTAATCCTGACCCCCTATATGTGTAAAATCAGAACTGATATATTTTTTTTCTTTTCTTGCTTGTTCATAGTACCAGCAAAAAAAAAAAAAAATACTGTTCCTCTCAAAAGCGATCCATGCTCAGATCGCTTTTCAGAGGCATTTGACAGCTGGTAAAGAGGCAATATGTTGCCTCTGCCTCCTGACCGCCTGTTTTAACCCCTTAAATGCATCATTACTATGCTGCAACTACATGTAATGCACACAGTTGCAGGGTGGTTGCAGTGCAGCCCCATTCACCTAGGGGTGTACTTCAAGGGTGCCCTGACTGAAAAAAGATTGAGAAACGCTGGCATAGAGGAACCGATCTCTCCATTTTCCTCCTGCAGCCGCTGAATGCCTGCGAGAGGGAGAGGAGGAGAAGCAGGGGGAACTGGAGAAATCGGTACCTTTTTTTTTTTTTTTTTTTTTTTTTTTTTTTTTATATGCAGCCACTTACTTGCGACCGGGACCTGTTGTTCCGCCACTGGGCTGGGAGGAATTTTATATTTTGATTTACCAAAACCATATATTATGAGGTCAAACCTAAACACTTTCAATTTGAATGCAATCGGACAGACCCTTGCAATACATAGTTTAAGGTAAAGCTAAAGGAAATTGAACAACAAAAGTTCTATAGTGTGTATCCAGCTTAAGAATGTGGCTGCCAGTAGATTTAGAGATTTTAGTTTGAGACTGAACTTCCACTTTAAAGCTAGGTTTATACCTATGCGGGTGCAGGAATGCACATAAGTAGTACACGTTCCTGCACTCGCAGGCATAGCACATTGCTCTTCAGCAGATGCACAGAGGTGCCATTAGGCCCCTTTCACACTTGTGCAACTTGTCCTGCGACTCGGGTCTGCAAAGTCACATGACAAGTCATACCCCATGATTTCCAATGAGCATCATTCGTATCTGTGTGACTTCAAGTCGCAACGACTTCAAAGTAGTCCCTGTACTACTTTGGTCTGACTTTGATGCGAGTTGAGGTCCATAGACCTCAAGTTTACACAGGCATTCCCTGAAATCGCATCAAAATCATGTGACTTTGAAGTCACAGTAGTGTGAAAGGGGCCTAAGGCCCCTTTCACATATAGTCAGGTCCGTAAATATTGGGACATAGACACAATTCTAATCTTTTTGGCTCTATACACCACCACAATGGATTTGAAATGAAATGAACAAGATGTGCTTCAACTGCAGACTTTCAGCTTTAATTTGGGTATTTACATGCAAATCAGGTGAACGGTGTAGGAATTACAACAGTTTGTATATGTGCCTCCCAATTTTTAAGGGATGAAAAGTAAGGGGACAGATTAACAATCATCCATCAAACGTTCACTTTTTAATACTTGGTTGGAAATCCTTTGCAGCCAATTACAGCCTGAAGTCTGGAACGCATAGACATCACCAGACGATGGGTTTCATCCCTGGTGATGCTCTGCCAGGCCTCTACTGCAACTGTCTTCAGTTCCTGCTTGTTCTTGGGGTATTTTCCCTTCAGTTTTGTCTTCAGCAAGTGAAATGCATGCTCAATTGGATTCAGGTCAGGTGATTGACTTGGCCATTGCATAACATTCCACTTTTTTCCCTTAAAAAAGTCTTTGGTTGCTTTCGCAGTATGCTTCAGGTTATTGTCCATCTGCACTATGAAGCGCAGTCCAATGAGTTCTGAAGCATTTTGCTGAATATGAGCAGATAATATTGCGCGAAACACTTCAGAATTCATCCTGCTGCTTTTGTCAGCAGTCACATCAGTCAATAAATACAAGAGAACCAGTTCCATTGGCAGCCATACATGCCCACACCATGACACTACTACCACCATGCTTCACTGATGAGGTGGTATGCTTTGGATCATGAGCAGTTCCTTTCCTTCTCCATACTCTTCTCTTCCCATCACTCTGGTACAAGTTGATCTTGGTCTCATCTGTCCATAGGATGTTGTTCCAGAACTTTGAAGGCTTTTTTAGATGTTGTTTGGCAAACTGTAATCTGGCCTTCCTGTTTTTGAGGCTCACCAATGGTTTACATCTTGTGGTGAACCCTCTGTATTCACTCTGGTGAAGTCTTCTCTTGATTGTTGACATTGACACACATACACCTACCTCCTGGAGAGTGTTCTTGATCTGGCCAACTGTTGTGAAGGGTGTATTCTTCACCAGGGAAAGAATTCTTCGGTCATCCACCACAGTTGTTTTCTGTGGTCTTCCGGGTCTTTTAGTGTTGCTGAGCTCACCGGTGCGTTCTTTCTTTTTAAGGATGTTCCGAACAGTTGATTTGGCCGCACCTAATGTTTTTGCTATCTCTCTGATGGGTTTATTTTGTTTTTTCAGCCTAATGATGGCTTGCTTCACTGATAGTGAGAGCTCTTTGGATCTCATATTGAGAGCTGACAGAAACAGATTCCAAATGCATATAGCACACTTGAAATGAACTCTGGACCTTTTATCTGCTCCTTGTAAATGGGATAATGAGGGAATAACACACAGCTGGCCATGGAACAGCTGAGCAGCCAATTGTCCCATTACTTTTGGTCCCTTAAAAATTGGGAGGCACGTATACAAACTGTTGTAATTCCTACACCGTTCCCCTGATTTGGATGTAAATATCCTCAAATTAAAGCTGAAAGTCTGCATTTAAAGCACGTCTTATTCGTTTCATTTCAAATCCATTGTGGTGGTGTATAGAGCCAAAAAGATTAGAATTGTGTCGATGTCCCAATATTTATGGACCTGACTGTATGCCTTCCATTTGTTTCATCAGTTCAGTCACATTCTTTCAAAGAAAAAATGGATCAGTTAACATCAGTTGTCAGTTGTCAGTTTTTCATCAGTTTTTACATCCACTTAACTAATTGAGTCAAATTTTTGATTTGCATTAGAGCTGCACGATTCTGGATAATATGATAATCACGGTTTTGGGGCTTATAATAAAGATCACAATTCTCGCGGCAAAACATCTTTCACATGATACAAAAAATTTTGGCTAATTTAAGGCTGCTTTCACACTGATGAGCTTTACAAGCGCTAAAAATAGCGCCTACATAGCGCCTGTAAAGAGCCTCTCACTCCAGTGCGAAAGCCCCAGTGCTTTCACACTGGGGCAGTGCGCTAGAAGGGCATCAAAAAGTCCTGCAAGCCGCATCTTTGAGGCGCTGTAGGAGTGGTGTATACACCGCTCCTACAGCGCCCCTGTCCTTTGAAATCAATGGGCAGCGTTGCCAAACAGCCGGCAAAGCGCCGCTTTGCTGGCGCATTTAACCCTTTTTCGACCGCTAGCGGCTGAAAAGTGCCGCAAAAACTACGGTAAATCAACGCTAAATACCGCCGACGTCCCCAACACCCCAGTGTGAAAGTATCCTTAGTTATTTTTAATTCATGAAAGTCTATTTTTTTCCCCAAAAAGACAGTGTCATAATAAATATCGCCATTTTATTCTCTAGGGTCTCTGCTAAAAAAAATATATATAATGTTTGGGGGTTCTAAGTAATTTTCTAGCAAAAAATAACGATTTTAACTTGTAAGCAACAAGTGTCAGAAAAAGATTTAGTCTACAGTAACTACTTACAGACCGCCCACCGCAGTTTTACGTTGGCTGTTTGAAGGAGGATATCGTTGTTATGGCAGCAGCTAGCTGCCATAACCCCGGTATCCTCTTCTTCAGCGGGCAGACAAGATAAAAGTGATCTCTGTGGTGGATTCACCGCGAGATCACTTTTATCGGTGGCCGGAGAGGGGCCCCCCTCCCGCCGCTATCCGGTGCCCTCCAACCGCTTAACGGAGCCGTCTGCAGTGGCGGAGGCATTCGCGTCTTGTCTCTTGCTGTGCATGGAGACGAGTGAGGGGAAGATGGCCCCCACCCGTCTCCATGACACTGCAGGGCGGAAGCGACGTCAAAACGTCACTTCCACCCATAGCTCTTAAAGGGCCATTTTTTTATTTTTTTTTTATTATTTTTTTTTTTTTTATTATTTTTTTTTTTTTTTTTTTAACTGTAAAAATAAAAGGTAAAATAAGAGAAAAAAAAAAATTTAAACACGCGCAGAGTAGCGCCTGCATATGAAAACGGTGTTCAAACCACACATGTGAGGTATCGCCGCGATCGGTAGAGCGGGAGCAAAAATTCTAGCCCTAGACCTCCTCTGTAACTCAAAACATGCAACCTGTAGAATTTTTTTTTAAACGTCGCCTATGGAGATTTTTAAGGGTAAAAGTTTGTCTCCATTCCACGTGCAGGCGCAATTTTGAAGCATGACATGTTGGATATCAATTTACTCGGTGTAACATTGTCTTTTACAATATAAAAAAAAAATTGGGCTAACTTTAATGTTTTATTTTTTAATTCAAAAAAAGTGTATTTTTTCCAAAAAAAGTGTGCTTGTAAGATTGCTGCGCAAATACGGTGTGACAGAGTATTGCAACAGCCGCCATTTTATTCTCTAGGGTGTTAGAACCCCCAAACATTATACATTTTCTAGCAAAAACCTGTTTTTAACTTGTAAACAACAAATCTCAGAAATAGGCTCAATCCTTAAGTGGTTATATGGTTAAACCAAGCTCATCTACAGACAGTAGTTGATTCCTTTGATCTAAAAGGAGAGATCTCTCTCAGCTGGGGAATGTTGTTTGTTTTTTTTTTTTTCCAGTGCGGGCTCTGCACTAGAATTGGGAAATATACAGATCCTCTTTGGGGGGGGGGGGGGGGCAGTGTGTACAAGGAGAGGGGCAGGACAATAGAAGAGCAGTCTGTACAGACGGGCTCTCTCACTTTCTGGCTGTCACTGATAGCTTTTAAATGTAATTGTCAGCTTTTTCTTCTATACTTAATAGCCAAGCTGTCATTTGGTCCCACACTGTATGTACTGCTCTTCACCTCTCCTGTTTTTCTCTGCCCCAAACCCCCCCCACCCCAAAAAATTACAGCTCCAGAATAAATGGGAAAAAAAGCCGGCAATTACATTTAAAAGCTGACAGTGCTGCAAACAATCAAGCGTTCCCTAAAGAGATGCTTGAAGCCATTATAATTAGAATTCTTAAGCCAGGAAAAGATCCGACATCACCTTCTAATTACAGACCCATTTCATTATTGAATACGGACCTAAAAATGTACTCTAAATAGGGTCCATTGGAATTACATTTCAGAAACCCTAAAAAAATGTGGCTTTTCCGGTTTCATTCATGAAGCCATAATGTCCCTTTACACGGTACCATCGACTAAGGTATTCATGTCAGTAAGTATTTCAAGCAATTTTAAACTATCTAACGGAACCAGACAAGGATGCCCCTTATCGCCTATAATTTTTTCATTAATAATAAAACCCCTTGCGGAAAATATCAGAACCAATTCTAAAATTAGTGGTATTATAATTGGACAAATAGAACATAAACTGGGACTATTCGCGGATGACATCATATTGACACTTTCGTCTCCTGTTACTTCTCTGAGCGAAGTCAAGAATACCTTAGAGGCCTTTGGAATAGTATCCTATTATTAAATAAATCCTAGCAAATGTTACACCTTGCCAATGAATATTCCACCAGATCAAGTTAACGATTTGTGTCAAAACTATATGTATATCTGGGATAAGTCGTCTATCTCACATTTAGGGATCCACCTCACTTATCCCACTAAGAAGCTGTATGAGGTCAATTACACTATTTTGCTAGAACAAATCACTCAAGACCTCCAATTCATCCAAAAAAAAAATTTATCCTGGATCGGTAGAATATTGGCAAACACTACCAAAAAATTTATATTACTTTCGATCCCTTCCAATTCCATTACCGGTAAAGTTTTTCGGCCAAGTCAATTCGAAACTAAATAACTTGATCTGGGAAGGAAAAAAACCTAGGGTTGCATTCTCGATTATGACCTTGATGAAAGCGAAAGGTGGCATGAATCTTCCTGATGTTCGCTTATACTACTATGCATCATTACTTGATCAGATGAAGCATTGGTTTACTTATTCAAATGATAAGTTATGGTTAAATATTGAAGGTGAATTAGTTAAATATTCCATTACCAATATGAACTATTGAATATTGCAAAGCAAGGCTTAAAGTGGAGGGCCATCCTAAAAAAAAAAAAAAAAAACATGAAAAAATCCTAAAAAAAAAATAAAAAAATAAAAAAAAAAATTTGAAAAAAAAAAAAAATTAAAACTTACCTAAACCCTTGTTGCTAGGCAGTCTTCCTAATCTGCCTCTTCCTATTCCGCGGCATGTTCTGCTCCTCGGTGAGCAGCCCCCGTTGTCTTCTTGTCACTGCCTGTTTCCCTTACTTAGGATGGTGGTTCCGGGACCCGAGAGCTGAGGGACAGGTCGGCCTCGGGTGACCGACATCGCGGGCACCCAGGACAGGTAAGTACTTATTTAAAGTCAGCAGCTACAGTGTTTGTAGCTGCTGACTTTTACATTTTTTTTTTTCAGGGACGGAATCCCGCTTTAATGTGACTGCCTGGCTTAAACAAGCAATACATTTTTTAATTTTTTTATTTTTTAATCACCTGCCAGATACTAAAAAGACCCATTTCTCGGGTATACTTAATTCCAAACCACACCTTAGGAATTTTAATCCTAAAAGGACCATGAAGATTCCAAAGGTGACCTGGAATTTCTTCATCTCTAGTGAAATAAATAATGAAAGAGGCATATCACTATTTTATAAACTCATCTCCTCCTTTCCCCCAAATACCAAGACTTCTAATATGTTTAAATGGGAGAGTGATCTTTCCCAATTATTTTCATGGGAAACATGGTACAAAGCCATAAGAATTAATAACTCAGCATTCTCCTGCATGGAACACTGGGAAAACTCCCAAAAAATACTAAATCACTGGTATTTAACATCATACAGACTTTCCAAAATGTTCCCATCTTCATCCTCCCTATGTTGGAGATATAACACCCAAACAGGTAATTTATTACATACATTTTGGGGATGTAAAGCTTTGTCCAGTTTTTGGAAGTCAATTTCCTCATTTATAGCGACGCTTACAGGAAATCTAATCGCACTCACACCAGCAATGGCCTTATTAGGTCTAAACTTAGATATTTACCCAATCAATTATAGGACTATAGTAGCCAATATTTTATTGGCCGCGAGACTCACCATAACTTAGGTTAGGAGCTAAAGTGGATTTCCATAATCTATCAGATTTCCTACTAAAACTCAATTCTATAGCCCATTTTGAACTAATGCTAGTGCATAAAAATGATGCTATAGCTACATTTACAAAAGTTTGGCTTGCATGGACTTTACATCCTAGAGCTTCAAATTTCCTGAAAAATTACAGGAACTACTAATATTGTGTTTCAGGTAAATCATATAACTAAGAGATTGAACTGATACGGTAACTTCCTCTCCTCCTTTTTCCTTCCTTTCCTAATGTTTAGCAACCTACCCTTGTTTATAGAATGTTCCCGTTTGGGGTAAACAAGGATTCATTTATTATTCAAGAGTAATACAGTATTAGTTGTATTGTACTGCAAACAAAATCATAATAGATACTGGTAAGGTATTTTGGTCACTTATATAAGTCTTATATATGTGTAGGATGAAATTATTAAGCCAAAATGTTGATGTATTACTTTGTTATATATCTGAAAAACCCAATAAAAATATTTGAACTAAAAGCTGACAGTGACAGTCAGTGCCGGCAAGTGCGGGAGCCTGTACAGACTGCCCCCACACTATGAATACTGCTCTTCTCTGTCCTTCCCCTCTCCTTGCCTCCCTCCACAGTGACTGGTTGCCCCTAACAACCAATGCAAAAAACGGATCATTAGTCCGTTTACATCTGTTTTTCTTCTGATCCGTTTTTTTTTTTTTTTGACGGATGAAAAATAGGGCTTTCATCTGTTCAAAAAAAACAGATGTTAATGGAGGCAGATGAATATAGATGATCATCCGTTTTTCTATAGACATGCATTGATGTCTGTTTTTCATCCATCAACGGATGGATGAAAAACGGATGAACGGTCCGTAGGTGTGAAAGGGGCCTTAGTTATTCACTTTTTTTTTTTTTTTCTTTTTTAATTATTTATAGTGTGAAAACACACAGTAACCATATGTACCAACCAGGTTGATGAAGAATTCGTTCTTGGTATCAGGTACCTGAACATGGAAGAAACATCAACAAATATCCAATGGAGCTTGCAGAAGGCCCCTTTCACACTACCGCGACTTCGCCACGATTTTACCGCGATTTGAGGGAATGCCTGTGTAACTCGCATCAAAGTTGGATCAAAGTAGTACAGGGACTACTTTGAAGTCGGTGTGACTTGAAGTCGCACAGGTATTAATGGTGCTAATTGGAAAATGAAGAAAGATTTAGACTTGGTTCACAGCTCCTTTTAATGGGTCACTGTACCTGCAAGAAATACAGGAAAAAGGTTCTGGCACCCTTAAATACACTGTATTTAGATGCGTGGGGGTGCCATTAGAATTAATGGCAGCCCCACGTGTGTGCAAAAGAGCAGTGCGTTTTGGCTGTGGGTGTTTGCAGGTGCATAAACAGGTGCGTTTCCTGCAACCAAAACCACCCATGCAAGTGTGAACTGAAACATCAATGCCTGTGAGATAACCCCACACAGCATGAGCTACATTAGGAGAAGTTTAACTTCTGATGCACTGGAGCTGGACAAAGAGGAGTAAGAAAGCTGAAGCCAAGGAAGGATACAAAGAGGAAAGGGCGGTGTGGTTGACCAAAAAAAATTTGGCCTACATCCCAACAAAGTCTGGAAAGTGGAGAAGGAACTCCCCCTTATGGGACTTGAATAGCCCAATTAATAGTACACAAAAGATGTATTTAAAAAAAAAAAAAAATACAAAGTTTATTTGAATAAATAAAAAAAAAAATCAATAAAAGGCTATAGACATATTACATGCATATAATAGAAACAAAGCTCTAGAGGGGTCCAAGAGCCACCGTGATCCAACCACCACAGCAGAACATACAGACCACACCAACGCGTTTCAGAAACCTTTCTTCAGGGGTGTGTAGAGCAGTTTTATCTCTATATTTAGAAACAAAGAATGATAATAAGTGACATGCACAGGCAAA
Source organism: Aquarana catesbeiana (assembly GCF_042186555.1). Lineage (NCBI taxonomy): Eukaryota > Metazoa > Chordata > Amphibia > Anura > Ranidae > Aquarana > Aquarana catesbeiana. The sequence continues at coordinate 298,795,916 of NC_133329.1, read as the reverse complement.
CCTGTGTATAAACATGTTTACAAGATATATATTAGTTGTTCAAGAAGGAACGTCGAAATGAGGGTGTATTAGAAAAAATACACTTACAGGTTGCCAAAGTAAATACAGGTACACGTTACAGCCAAAGAGTGATTTTGTAAAAGCCAGACAGTCATGCCTCAACCAGGATCCAGGCGATGCAGCCAATGGCCTCTAAAGATGGAGACACAACAGTGAGCGACCAGTGAGACCAGCAAAAATTTAAGCACATCCACCAAGGGCAATTAAGTACTTGTGAGGACTACTTAATAACACTAAAAGGGTCCTTGTGGTCTATTTAGACAAAAAGACAATGTATATAGCGAGGTATACCAAAGAATTGTTGTAAATATTTTGCTATAACATGTACATGCAAAAAAAGTGTGTGTGTGTGTGTGTGTGTGTGTATATATGTCCAGGGACCATAGCATATGATATATAACGTCCATGGATGTACAAAAAAAAGAGGAGAAGAGTATTGCTAGGATTATTATCCATAGCAAGCAAATTACTTTTATCCAATGGTATTCCAGAATAAAGCATATAAAAATAAAAAAATAATAAATAAATGGACAAAAGGCCCCCAACTAAAAACGAGTATTACCTGGTCACATCACAAGAGAGGGAAGCAATAGGTCAATACCCTTCGGTCCCCAAAGGGGACACACAATGTGGATATTGCCTGGAGATGTGAGATGAACGGAATGCAAAGGGTTGAGTCACTCCCTTTATAGTGCATATCCTGTGTGTGAGGCCAATTACTACCACACACATCACACCGCCAGCAGCTGATAAGGATTTGGGGCTGAGGGGCCGCTAATGGAATCGCGTGATGCTGCGAAAAGACTGTGTTTCTATTTGGGATGTTACCGCATGTGTTTCTATTTGGGATGCTACCGCATCTTAATATACATATGTAATACTATACTTTAGATTTTTCTTACTCGCACACGTAGGAGGAGGGACTTTGGACTTTTTAGGCACAGTAACCCAAAATGAATTACAAAGGAATATTTATTGAAAAAGCATATAAAATGCAATTATTAAAAACCTCAAACAATCTAGATACATAAATACATAATTTGCGTAGTGACGGTGCCTAAAGATTGCACCATTGGGTAGGCGAATGGACTTGTCAGTGCACATATACGGGCAGTAGTTACAGCCACCACAGCGAAAAGTGCCAAGATCTTTACAAGGATCTTTTTTGGCACTACCTTTGAATTCGCTGTGGACTAGTTGGTCACCAACCGATTTTCTACGTTTATAAGTAATGGCTGGTTTGTCTGGTACTAAGGGGCTAAGGAAGGAAGGAGGCTCTGGGGCTCAACATTATTTCATCCTGTACAGGGTCAGAAAGGGTTATGTATAGGACAAGGCCACCAGCTCAGGGAAACATGCCTCGCAGGAGATGAAGACATACAAAAGGTGTCTTGTGAGATATACTGTACATCCAATTATTCATGTGTTTCTATTTGGAATGTTACTGCATCTTAATATACATATGTAATACTATACTTTAGATTTTTCTTACTCGCACACATAGTAGAATTCAGGAGGAGGGACTTTGGACTTTTTAGGCACAGTAATACAAAATTAATTACAAAGGAATATTTATTGAAGAAACATATAAAATGCAATTATTAAAAACCACAAACAATCTAGATACATAAATACTCAATATAGTTGCTACTGTACAGAACCATACATATGTAGACAGAACCTGGAAATCTGAACATCAATCCAAGGTATGTGGAGATCCGAGGGTATGGCTGGACAGTAGACAGACGATAAATATTTCAACTAGAAACTGTGCTCAACATATTGCGCGTGCCTTCACGCTTCTTCAGGAGCATAGAGTATTGTGGCTAACAAAAATAGATAAAGTCATACAATTAATATACAATGATCTGGCAACAGAGAAAGTATATCATCAGTCACCGCAGCTATGTTACCCACAACAGTCAGCCTAAGACAGTGCAAGATGGGCGAGACAGGGGGACAGACCAAAAGTCACTACGGGGGCGTAAAAAACATTATCATACAGTGTAAAATTATGAAAAAAATTTTCAAAAAAAAATATTTTTTCATAATTTTACACTGTATGATAATGTTTTGTACGCCCCCGTAGTGACTTTTGGTCTGTTGTTATACTGTTTGTAAAATAATTCTTTGTTGATACTAAGGTCAAATGTTTTTTGTAACTTGAACTATACAGATGCATGGGAAATAGCCCTGAACATGTAACTAACTGTGAAACACGTCGGCTGCTAATTACACCCTAGCATTTGTTCAATCTTCTCCAAATGAGGATTAACTTTGGTCATTTGTTCCATGACCAATATTGTTTCAACTTGTATATTTTTTGTAATAAATTAATTTTTCAAATAACCTCTAATAGTTGTGCTTACCTCATGACAGATATATGCATCTTTGAAAGTCCCAATCACCATTAAAGGACAGGTTTTGATCTGATACCCTTTTTTGTCTATTTGCTACTTATCAGGGATGTGGATGCAATACTCTGTCTCTAGATACTGTCCATCAATGTTTCCATATATATTTGAATATTCGCTATTGTAACACTGATCCTCTTCCCGGCCAATCAGATAGTGGGTCTTGAGACCCGTCACCCAATTGGCTGAAAGGACAGGTGATCCTATTGGACGCCTAGGAAGAGGGTGGAGTTGCACGCTGGAAGCTGCCGTGATAGAGGAGAGGACACAGGAGCCGCTGCTCGCCAGCCTCCACCTAGATGGGGTAAGTGCCAGACCGACCGGCAGACATGGGGGGGGGGGGTGCTGTTGGTCACCCCCACCCCCCCTAAAAAACCACCAGCCACTACTGCTTCCTTGTAGTTTTTTTCTGTCCCAAATTTGAGGATGGATAATGGAGGGGTTTTGCGCCGAAAATGAAAGGAGTTCATTTTAGGTGTATAAAAGTGGCAATACAATCTGCATGAATTAAAAAGTGGATTTATAATTTTTTTGAACAAAGTGAACTCATCCTTTAATGAGGTCAGCTGCTGAACTACTGAATATTTGCTATTGCAACACTGATCCTCCTCCCGGCCAATCAGGAAGCGGGTCGAGACCCATCAGCCGATTGGATGAAAGGACAGGCGATCCTATTGGACGCCTAGGAATAGGAGAGGAGCTGCGCACCGGAGGCCGTCATGATGGAGGAGCGGACAGAGGAGTCGCTGCCCACCCCCCCCCCCCAGATGGGGTAAGACCGACGGCAGACAGCGGGGGGTGGGCGTGGTCATCTACTTGGTGGAGGGGGGATGGTTGTTTGCCGCACCGCCCCCCCCCCCAAAAAAAAAAAGTCGCCACTGCTTCCTCGTAAAGACAGAGAAAGACAGAGAAAACATTTTCTTTTCTGCAACATTTATGGTATATTGGTACATCTATGGTATACTGCTACACAGGGAAGCTGGAATTTAGAAAATAAGAAATAAGTGAGCTTAGCCTTTAAAGCCATATCTGTCCTGAAAAAAGATTATGATGTAAAATACATAAAGAGCAACCTGTAGACACTAAAAGGTATAATGTTCAGATCTGAGACAAAGTTGAAAAAAAAAGATCTGGGACTGAGCGTAGGTTCACATTGGAGCGATTTGTCATGTGATTTGAGAGATCAAATCGCATGACAAGTCGCAGCCTATTGGAGGCAATGGCACTGTTCCTATCGGTGCGACACCGATTTTGTGGCGGCGCACCGATTTGAAAAAGTTCCTGCACTACTTTTGCCGATTTCAGGTGCGACTTCAATAGACATATGTGCATGAAGCCACACAGATATCTACCAAGTAGCACCTGAAATTGTGCTGACCTTGCTACTTTGAAATTGCGCTACTTCAAGTGAAGTAGCGCGATTTCAAAGTAGCATCAATGTGGACCAGGGCTTAGGGGGATTTGGAGAGAAAAAATGGCCTTGGGACTCAAGCGTATAAAGGTGTTTGATCGCACTCTTGTTCTGCTTCTTGGCACACACCCGTCCTCTCTCATTCCAGCTCTCCACCCTTCAGTGCACTTTCTACCAACTACACAACACATACCCATCCTTACTCTTCCCATCTCCGCTGCATACTTCTGCTGGCTTTGCAGTCCACACTCTATCTTGGCTCCAAAGCACACACCTACCCTCATCTCCTCCCGGCTCACTGCTGTTAGCTTTTCCCACGATTTTCTCCCCCCTCCCATGCATTTTCTTAGTGCCGCTCATCTCTAAGGCCTCATGTCCAATGCTGCTGAGAAGGAGCAGTTGGGTGTTTTTTTTTTTTTTCAGCAGCCCCTGAACTTTCCTCTATGGTATCTTATCTGTCCATGTACACAAAGTGGCTTATAGTAGTTTAGAGGCAGTTTAGTTTAGTGGCATTTTTTTTAAAGCAAAAAATTGCATTCAGGACAGAAGTTTATTGGCAAAATGCTTGTAACGGTAACTCACGTTTAGCCGCGTTTCGTTTATAGGCGTTGTTAATGGAGATGCATTTCTGACAATTTACAATGCAAAAACACTTCTAAATGTAAACGTGGCATTTAAACACGGTACAACGGCTGTTTTTAACTGTTAGTTACTAGCTGTCAAATTCCATCGTTCAGGAGAGGTTTTAAAACATCCCGTGTACATGGAGCCTAACTCTCCAAGACATCCTTACTGTTCTTGTGTGAGCGTCTGTTTTGTTTAGGGAGCTGCGATGTGTATCAGGGGAGGTTTCTTGTCTCTCGCTGTCCCAACCTGCTTTTCGAGCAGGAGGGGCCACTTACACATGGGCGCCATGTATATGCACCAGCCGCGTGACATTCGTGATTCCGCGGCGTCAGTGTGGCGGGATGTATTGTCATCTGGATGATCTAGGGGAGTGTTCGCGCACCTCCTGCTCTCGCATGTCAGTCATCAACACATGGCGTTTGGGGCTGAGCCACTTGAACTCTTCCGGGGGTATATATCGGAGGTCTAGCATGGCATGGATTTCTGTCTATCACTGAGGATACACATACCTGTGGCAGTCCTCTGTGACTTACCACTCATACATCTACATATCCACTCTACTCAGGTATATTCATGTGTTTCCACATGGCTCACCCTGAGCACCCACTTGAAGCCTGTCTTTGACACTACAGGTTTCTTTATACACTTTCACTTCATTTTATTTTCTATTTTCCTTCTCTTCCTTTTCTTTTTCTCTTTTGTTCTTCTGCCTTTTCCTCGCTGTCACTCTTGTCACCTTTTGGTATCTCTTTACCACTTCCCCCCTACAGTCTCCATGTCCCTACCATCTTTGGCTCAGGCCTTTTATTCATACATAGATACATATATGTTACTATATACCGACTTTACTCTGTCACTGTAGATTGTCTGACATACATACTCATGTTTACAGCCAATATCTTCCATGGAGAAAGTGAGACGCCTAGGGATACACAATTTCTATCCATGCTGTACTTGCTCTCCGTTTGGCCATTGGTGGGGTTTTGTTTGGTGCCGCCGCCTCCTCCTCAGCTCCCTGGTGAGACATCTACTGCCGCCCTCTGGGAGCTGCACATCTGCTGTTTTGGTCTTGTCTAGTGGTGAGTATGGGGTTCCTTGTATCCAGGCCCCTCTTACCATGTGCCTGCCTATACAATTTACATTTTGCTATACATCCAATTTGTATTTTTTCATTCTAGGTACATTTTACACGCATCCACCCCTGAAGAGCGAGGTGGGTCTCGTAAAACGCATCAGGTACACTAGATGCCTCTGTTATATGATTGCTATTATATATGTACCATTATTTCATTTACATGTATCCTTTATGAATTGGCATTTGTTGGCGACATCAATGCATGTATTATTTCTACTTGAATACAAAGTCCCAGGGCGAATTTTCTGTTTTGTTGTATATTTCAGGGATGAAGGTGTCACTGGCGACACCAGACCTTTCTTTTTTTATCGTTCTTGTGTGAGAAGAACAGCCTAATGACCTGACAGCGGCCCTCAAGCCATCCAATAGCCCCCATTAATGCTCGTCCTGCAGTCATGAAATGTTAACACCTTTACCCCCAAAGCTCAGATCCCTTCTATCTGTAGCTTTCATGACTTAGCCAGAGGAAGGCACTGTATTTTCAATACTTGACACACAAAACGTCCCATCCAAGGTCATCAAGACCCCCAGACGTGATTTTCACTAACTGAGTAACCCTATGGTATCTGGGAAAGGGTCAGTACTTAGGCTACCAAGGTCACCCAAGGGGCCACTAGGGGGAATTAATAAAAGGCTTAATTTGAAAAAAATTATCCTTTGTGCTGAAGTTATGCATGTCTGTTAGACACTTATTTGTACCACTGTAATTATTTTGTGAGTACAAGAACTGCAGCATACGTGTGTGTGGTGTATACCTCAGTAGGCTCAGACTCCATGCCCAAATACAATGTAATTTCAATACGTTAACTTTTCACCACAACTCCCATAGCATGCCACAGGTCCTAATCTTCCTGAGATGTCCCTCTTTCTAAGGTAGGGGCATGGTGGGTGACTGGAAGATTGTGGGGAGACACTGGGGCAAAGGCAGATTTAGGCAATGACAGCGCTGTTTGGTACTCTCAATATATTACAAGCAGTTTTCACCACACTAAGCGCATAAGGTTGCCCAACCCTTGGTTTAGACATTCTTTAACCGCATAAACTGGTGGGCGGGCAGGAGCAGCATCATTCTGGGAGGATGTACCCATATGTCCTCCCACATTTGCTGCTCGTTTGCGGCCTCGGGGCCCGCACAGCGGCATCACAGATAGACACAGCAAATCTCTGATCGGGGTACAGGGTAAGTGTAAACGCATTGGCATCTGTGTTTTTATCCACTTAAAAGGTTTAAAAGAGATGGGATTTTTTTTTTTTGTTGAATCACCTAGCTAGGTAGATGCAGCATTGGTCCGATGCTGCATCTGTCCCACACCGGCTCTATTACTGAGAACCAAGCGATCAAACACTACCAATCGCTCAGAGCTCCCTGAAAAGAGAGCTGGTGACTGTCAGTCACTGTTCTGCCCCTTCCTCACTCACTGGAGCGCTGGGCTGTGGAGGGGGGGTGGGAGCAACCAGCTTAGGCTCTCAGCGGTTTACTGAGAGGCTGAGCCAGATGCCGGTCCAAGCATGTGGGTGGATCCTGACCATATGGTTGCGATCCTTCCTGAGCCAGGACCGGCTCTGTGATGTCAGCTGACAACTGGCTTCAGCTCACTGTCTGCTGAAACCGGGTCACAGGAGTGCAGAACAGTCTGCACCCCTGTGATCCACAGGGTAAGTGCAGCCAAACAAGCTTTGGCTGTACTTCTCTAATTGTACTAGGGTCTTCGCGCTCTCTTTTGCTTTTATTTTCTGACAGCTACTGGTCTCTTGCTGGATCAGAGAGCTGCATGACCTGGAGTTGGCTTTCCTGCACATTGTTGTGCTCGAACACACAGGAAATTAGTCCAAAGTCCTATTTGTATGGGTTTAACTGTGACCAACATTATCACAATAGCTAGTTCATTTATCTGTAATTCTAAGTATGCCTATGCTGTGTGTAATTAATGACTTGTTAAAATTACAATTTTGTGGAGAAAAAAAAAACAAAAAAACTTTTATACATTTTCCAAAAAATTGCTTACTTATCCACTTCACGCCCGCACTCTAGCCGAAAGGTGGCTATAGGGCGGACTTAGATTGCTGGGAGGGAGTACGTTCTCCCATGCTTGGGACTCGGATGATCACAGATCAGGTTAAAGGGCTGATCCTGGCCCTTTACCACGTGATCAGCCAATGACAGCTGCTCACATGATGTAAACAGAAGCCGGTAATCTCCCCCCCCCCACACGCTGACAGTGTGCAGAAAAACAAATAAAGCCTATTGCCGGCTTCTGTAAGAAGAACATTGGTCCCACACACTGATAAGCAGTGCCCACCAGTACCACCAATTAGTACCCTCTATCAGTGTTACCTCATCACCGCACATCAATGAAGAAGAAAAATTACCTGTTTCATAGTTTGTTATAAAATTTTGCAAACTTTTGTTTGTTTAAAAGAAAAAAAAAACAGCGCTGATTAAATACCAACAAAAGAAAGCTATATTTGTGTGAAAAAAAATTATAAAAATGTCATATGGGTACAGTGTAGCATGACCACACAATTGTCATTCAAAGAGGGACAGCCTGGGCAGGAAGGGGGTATATTTTCCCAGTAAGCAAGTGGTTAAAAAAGCTCACCATGCATCTTACTAAATACCTTTAGACTGTCTGGTAAATAGAGATGTGGCGCTAACTCAAAATGCATAAATGTGATGAAATAAATATAATTCCAATTCTTCAATGCATAAAGAGCAAAATCACATAAATAAAGTGACTAAACATCCTTTAAATTCATAAGAAGTGACATCAGATAAATAACAATGAAAATTCATGAAATATGACATCAAATTAATAAACAAATGAAGGTGAATAAATCCAAAAATAGTCTAAAAGTGCATCAAGATGAAAAAAAAATCACAAATTTAGAAAAAAATCTGAAAAAAAAATAGATTGAGATAAAAAGTCACATGCAATAACAAAAATCGCATAAAGTGCAGAAAAGCTATAAAAATAGCCACAAGTCGATCCAATTAATGTAATACAGTTCCAACGTGAACAAAGTGAGTCTTCATAAAACAGTTCGTGCAAAAAATAGATGAAAAAAGTGCAAACGATGATAGGTGACAGATTCCTATAACCATACTCCGTGGTACGCCACATGTTTCCTCCAGCCTCTCACCTCTAGCAAAGACCCCTAGGGTCAAGTCGAGTCTGCAATCATGAAGTGGATGAAACACCATCAATCGATTAGTCTCCTCCGATCGTCACAGGTCTCCAATGGAAGCAAAAAAAGAAAGAAACAGGGGTGCACCAGCCATGTGCATTGCCTTTTAAAACATTTATTGAATAAAAATAGTAAAAAGAAACATAGCTCTGACGAAGAAGGGACGCACCCTTCTAAACGCGTTAGCTGATTGTGATGCCTGTGCGTGCCTCCACGATCCTTGGGAGGTTTCGCTCATCCTAAGTCGCATGCTGCTTGTCGGTGCACTTTCATGTTGCGCCTTCTTCACCAATTGCTTGTGAGTTGTTTCTTTTTACTATTTTTATTCAATAAATGTTTTAAAAGGTAATGCACATGGCTGGTGCACCCCTGTTTCTTTCTTCTTTCGGTTTCTGCTAGGATCCCCCATCCTTGAGGGCAGCAAGGCCTGTGTTGACTTGCTATATATGGTGATCCACCTGTGCGCAGGAGTCGTTTTTTCTCGTTTTTTCTTTTTTTTCTCTTTTGCTACTTGTCTCCAATGGAAGGCCTCAGGTTCGGCAATTTGGGTGGAGGCATGCAATAGAAAGGAAAAAAAAAAAAAAAAAAAGCAGCGAAGGATTCTGCAAAGCAGTTCTTCAACAAGGACCGACTACCATATTTAATTGCAAATCTTTATTAGTTATCAAAAATTAACCACTTGAGCCCCGGACCATTATGCTGCTTAAGGACCAGAGGTCTTTTTCCAATTTGGCACTGCGTCGCTTTAACTGCTAATTGCGCGGTCATGCAATACTGTACCCAAACGAAATTTGCATCCTTTTCTTCCCACAAATAGAGCTTTCTTTTGATGGTATTTGATCACCTCTGCGGTTTTTATTTTTTGCGCTATAAACGGAAAAAGACCAAAAATTTTGAAAAAAAAATGATATTTTCTACTTTTTGTTATAAAAAAAAGGGGCGTGGCTTGGCCGAGCTAGGAGATGGCTGCCTGAGAACACAGCTCCCGCCGTTGCATTCTTTTCACCAGCCATACCGGAGGTAAATATCGCTATACCTATCAGTGAAACGATGGGAACAGCCTCCCGACACACTTCTACCTCACGGTCCCGCTCGCCCCGCGAAACAACCGGGAATTCCAACCAAAACATCCCTGATATGTTCAGGGCGCAGAGAAGCAACATGGCGTCGTCCCGTCATGACTCCTCACAGGCCTCAGCAGCACAGCTTGCGGGACAGATTTCTACATCACAGATATCACCCCCTCTAACCACGGATCCACAGGTCAATCCGCAACCACCATCCCTCAACATACATGATCTGAGGGCGATCGCTACCGACATCAAGGACACTCTCTCAGCCGCCATTGCGGAATTAAGAGTAGATATACACACCCTGAACGACCGTGTTCTTGAAGTGGAAAAAACCACAGCGAAACATGACTTGGTACTCCGCAAAGCAACACGTCGGATAGACACACATACCATGCAGCTGCGAGAGACACAACGCCGCATTGAAGACCTTGACAACCGCGGCCGCAGACATAACCTCCGTGTGAGAGGCATGCCGGAGTCCATTGATGCGGATCACTTGACCCCTGCTGTGACTGAACTGTTCAATAACCTGCTGGAAAGGCCGCCTCAAACATGCATAGTAATGGAGAGAATCCACAGAGCACTACGCCCCAAAGGCAGAGACAATGACCCACCCAGGGATATAATTTGTTGTCTTGTGGATTACCGGATAAAAGAAGATATCCTGAGACAAGCAAGGCTCAAACAACCGATACAATACAATGGCGCCCAGCTTCAGATTTTCCAGGACTTATCAGGAATCACACTACAACAGCGCAGGGACTTGAAACCACTGCTAGAGGAGTTACGCGCCAATGGGATCATATACCGCTGGAAATTTCCCTTCTGCCTGGCAGCAACCCATCTCGGCCGTACTGCATTCCTAAAAGTGCCTGAAGACCTGCCTCACTTCTGTGATAGCCTGGGGATACCTTTGGTTGAGGTACCAAACTGGTATGCGGACTTCCGACATCAGGCTGCAGGACGCCGTCCCATGCAGGAAGAACCGATGGAAGCGCAGGATTCCCGCTCACGCAGAAGAAGATCCCCATCTGGCATCAGATCACACGCGGTACATCAGGGCTTTCAACAATGCCACAGCCCTACGGATTCCCCGCGTTCTCGTAGAGCCTGTAGAGACTACTGATACCTGCTATATTTAAGGCGGCCACCGTGATGGCAAATTATATATTCCAGTTTCCACGCTCCGTGATGTCATTCAACTACTCTGGTTCCTGTAGTTATGCCAGAATATCTGTTACCCACACTGCGAAACCACATATTCAGTTTCAGAGGTTGGTTATTTTAATCTCTTTTGCACAGAGTTTCGACTGTATACTAGCACTGCACAGTCTCCTTCAGACAATACACATTTCACCCTGCCTGTACTCGGTACCTGCCCGCGATGAGCGCTGAATGTCAAATACTTCTGCTTTACAGTGAACCAGCCCTGTGTGCTCTGACACTATACGGTATACAGTGTGCATCTTACAGACATCTATCTATATGCTGTGAACATCGTTAATGCCTGTAACTGCAGATTCAAATGGACTCGAGTCTTTAACCTAAACTCCATATTATAAACTATATATAATATGAATTAAGATAACAGTCTTATGCTTCACCGGCAATGGACAGAATGCAACTCTCTCATAATACAGGTTGGTGTGTAAATTTTACAAGTGCAGATGTACACATAGACAGCAAATATTATACGGTGCGTTGTTTGGTTAAACTATAGCTCACTAGCTCCTCCTATGCTGTGTAGATCACACATTCACACACAACGAGGGCCCCAAGTTAAATTATATTATATACAATAGACTAGTCATTCACACTGCATCCTCTCCTCTCCATTATCTCAAGCACCTAATTGAGGCACCTCTCCAATATATAAGGCACTACCACGCCCTTAGAAAAGTTTATTCTTTAATATATTGCAGACTTATGCATTTCACTGCAGAATAAATGTGTGAATCAAACTACCGGTTCATAGTGGGTGTCTCCCTTGGATGGTAGATGCATACGGAAGTAGACTGAATTCTAAGGTAAACCGATATCACTGAAGATAATGACAGGTGGAGTGCATTTGCCAATGAGGATGATACCTCAAGAAAAAGATTACACTTGCACATATTTGCCTTGCACCACTCGTTCATTCACATCTATATAGAAGGTTTAGGCTGCTTGAAAACATCTCATCTTAAATATGGAGAGAACAGGTGTCAGCTGAAAGAATATGCCCAATTCTGGAGGAACACATTTCAACTACGGTGCATGGGCTAGTATTTACACAGTAGTTCCACAGGTTTCACTGTTTATGTTTTTTACACTTATACTGGTATCGCAGTTTAGTTTCCCTTAGTTTACGTTAACTGATTAATGGCAATAGGTTATGTGTTCACCTGTCACTGAGCCCACACTTTACTATGGCTTGTGAAAATACAGGTTACCCTCATGACATAACAACACACTGTATGCACGCTCACACACTGAACCTTACGATGCAGCCCGCTCACAACACACTGCTTTAGACTGTATCCCCGCGGCTAAGGGATTCCCTCTCTCATCTAAATTACTCTCTACACTATACGAAACCTTAGAGACTGATAACATGATCGAGGCTGTTATAGTTGACATTATAATTTTTGAACTATGGTCCCGCCCCCTCCTTCTCTAGCACTAAGTAGAATGCAACGGCGGATTACCACCTTGCCGTACAACTCACAGTAGATCCATAGCTCGATTCAACCCAACCCCCACACAGTGCAGTGAAAAGGTTCAGGCTGGTATCTGATCCTTTTTACACTAACTTGCACTGTATTTTCCTGACCTTTTTTCGTTGTAGATAAGGTTAGTTACTTTCACCCTCCCCCCCCCCTATACTTTCACTCTCTTCTACATAAACACACAGCTTCATCCTAGGCCTTCCACCCCCAGCGGAAGAACCACGGTCTCCCTATTCTAACTGAAAGGTTGACACCCTACCACCAATACCAACATGGCAGATAATGACCAGGCTACCCGCATGAAGACAAACCATAATGAAACACAAACTAATGTCCAAATAAGAATTGAATCCATAAACATCAGAGGCCTGAACACTCCCGAAAAACGATCACAACTGTTAAATTCATTATTACACAAAAATAAAACACAAATCGCATTTATACAGGAAACTCATTTCCGTGCCGACAACGTACCCAAACTGGGGAACTATCGCTACCCTACAATGTACCATGCCTCCAATGACTCTTCCAAAACAAAAGGGGTAGCTATATTAATCTCGAAACATTGTCCTTTGTTAATCACAGAAACCATGCAAGACCCTAATGGTAGATACCTATTCCTTAAAGGAACATTACATAACAAGCCCATTACTCTCGCGAACATATATGCTCCTAACACTAAACAGGTTACATTTTTCAGAGAAACCCTACAATTGCTCACAGAAATCTTCTCTGGCATCCTTATACTGGGTGGGGATTTCAATGTAGCACTAAACCCCCACCAGGATTCCTCAACTGGCACAACATCATTGCCGTATAGAGCTCTGAGAGCGATCAAACAACAATTACAAGAATTGACATTGCATGATACGTGGCGCACACTTCACCCAAATGATAGAGATTTTACATTTTTTTCACCGCCCCATAACAAATATTCCAGAATCGACCACCTTTTTATCTCGCAAAATGACTTATCTTTTCTCAAACATGCGACCATAGACCCTATGATCCTTTCTGATCACAATCCCATTTCACTGACATTAAATATCCCGATGTCACGCCCCGCACACTCGATATGGCGTTTAGACAACTCTCTATTGACAGACCTGGACGCTACATCCAAAATTCATGACAGACTAGTCCACTACTTCAAAGAAAATACCACTGAGGAAACAAACCCATCCATTGTATGGGCTGCACATAAGTGTGTAATAAGAGGTGAATTAATCTCATTAGCTACAGCAAAAAATAAACAACGGCAAGCCCATATAACATCCTTAACATCCAAAATACATGCCCTTGAAAGGCTACACAAAGCATCCCTGGCCAATAAATCGCTTACAGAACTTCTGCAAGCGAGGGAAGAACTCAGAGACGAATTGCATAAATCACTGAGACGCAAATACATCTTCACCCAAAAATTATATTATGAATGTGGCAATAAATCCAGTAAGTTAATGGCTAAAGCCCTGCAACGTAGAAAGGCAGCTTTAACCATCCACGAGATTAAAGATCCTAGCGGGAAGTCTTTTACGTCCACGGAAGACATTGCCACACAGTTTGTAAATTATTTCACTAAACTCTACAACCTACCAACACCAGAAATTAAAAATCATCCACGAAATAGACAGGAAGCGATATCTACATTCTTGTCACAGCATGGTATACCACATATTTCCCCTGAAGCAGCCAAAACCCTTGACTGCCCTATTAATATTGAGGAAACCACAATAGCATTAAAACAACTCAAAACAGGGAAAAGCCCTGGCCCAGATGGGCTTACTGTAGGCTATTACAAAACATTTTCAGAAATCCTTACTTCTCATTTTGTTACGGCATTCAATGCACTTTCTAATACCCCACACCCGAATAGAGATTTATTGGAAGCCCATATCACTCTCATTCCAAAACCCGGCAAAGACGATACACTAGTGACTAATTATAGACCTATATCCCTCCTTAACGTTGACCTTAAACTTTATGCCAAAATTCTTGCGAATCGACTACTCCCTATCATTCCTGATCTCATTTCCCTCGACCAAGTTGGTTTTGTCCCCGGCAGAGAAGCTAGGGATAACACCATAAAAGCCCTACATATCCATCATATCCTTTCATCATCTCACACACACAAACGCCAGGGATTCCTCCTGTCGCTCGATGCGGAGAAGGCGTTCGACAGAGTAGCATGGGACTACATGGCAGCGACATTACAAGCAATGGGCCTCCCATTGCAATTTCTTCAAATGATATTGGCTCTATACACATGCCCTACTGCTAGAATAAGAATTAATGGACGCCTGTCGGACGCCTTCTCCGTATCGAATGGTACACGTCAAGGGTGCCCGTTATCACCCCTTATTTTTATACTCACGTTAGAACCTATCTTACGCAAACTGCGGACAAATCCTGACATTAAAGGCATTAACATTGACAATAAACAGTACAAAATAGCGGCTTACGCAGACGACATCTTACTTTTCCTCTCAGAACCCCTGATAACTATTCCCAACCTATTAAAAGATTTTGCTTCCTTCAAAGAACTCTCAAACTTAAAAATCAATTTCACAAAGTCTAAAGCCCTGAATATCTCCCTCCCAAAGACGTTAGTGACACAATGTAAAACAAATTTCCCTTTCCAATGGGAAGCACATGCCCTCACCTATTTAGGAATCCAAATACCAACACATTTAGAGAAGATATACGACAAAAATTACTTATCTTTACTAAATACTATCCAAAAAGATCTCCTTAAGTGGTCATCAGGCCCTTTCTCATGGTTTGGAAGAATTGCCATCATTAAGATGAATATATTGCCGAGAATACTATATGTACTTCAGACCGTCCCAATCAAATTGCCCCCATCATTTTTTACCACATACAAACGAATCTGTCGTGACTTTATATGGGCGGCAAAATCCCCCAGATTGAGCTGGAATAGACTGACTATCCCCAAACCAAAAGGAGGCCTCGGCCTCCCAGACATCCAGAAATACCAATGGGCTTGCCACCTTACGAGAATTATCGATTGGCATATACACAAATCCACTAAAGATTGGGTGAACATTGAAAACTCCTCCGCCCACCTACCCCTCTCTCACTTACCATGGATTGATGCAAATTCACTACCGAAAGAATACACTTCACATCCATTGACCGGACCTACCATTCAAGCTTTCACAACAATTTCCAAAAAACTGGGATGGTGCCCCTCTCCAGGACCACTAACCCCCCTGACTAATAACCCAGACTTTTCACCTGGAGTGCCATTTCAGGATAGATCTCACACCCTAGCCCATAATCCTCTTAGAGCCTCACAATTTTTTCATAAGGGTATACTTCATCCTTATAATAAGATATCTGAACACTTCCCAGAATATCATATACCATTTTACAAATTTCTACAAATCAGACACTTTCTGACCAAGGCCAAACCCACTTCTCAATGGTTTAGAGACCTAACTTCCTTTGAAGCGCTTTGCACCAGTACACCTCCACAAAGACATCTCATCTCAGAGGTCTATTCGCTACTCTTTCCTGACCAAGACCCCACGATTACAACAGCCAACCAAAAATGGGAATCAGAACTTGAGATACAATTATTGACGGAAGATTGGGGAAACATTTACGAACACATCCATAAAGGTTCAGTGAATGTTTCAGCACAAGAAACCTCTTACAAAATATACTCAAGATGGTACAACACGCCAGACAAAATCCACCTATACCACCCCTCTGTTTCGCCCATGTGCTGGAGATGCAATAATGAAGTGGGTTCATTGCTTCATATTTGGTGGACCTGTCCACAGATACAAAAATTCTGGAAAAAAGTACATGAGGTGACACGCCACGTCACTACTTACACCCTATCTTATACACCATCACAATACTTATTACACCACTCTACAATCTCACAACATGCTTACCGAAAATCCCTCACACTCCACCTGGTGAATGCAGCTAAACAATAATGCATACCAGTACAATGGAGGAGTACTACACCACCCACTTTAACAGATTGGTTCAAGCGTATAGAAAAGATCTCTGAGATGGAAAACATAATACATCAAGCCAAAGACACTCCTTCGAAATACAGGAAAACGTGGGCCTGTTGGATACACTTCCGGGACTCCCCAAAATACCAAGAGTTTCTACAACACCTATAATCTTGTCAGACAACAACGAAAGTATAACAGACCATTATCTACTACATGTTCCATGCCACGATATATAGACTCACAGATTCTTCTTCTATGCGCAGGGCTTACCAAGGTTCATTCCCAACCCCCCCTCCGTAAAGGACATGAAGCGACATATGCCCATAGTGATCCCGGATACCTGTCTCTTTGCTTATAGCTCTCACTTTCACTATCATTCAATACACACATCCCTATTTACCATTATATGTGGAACAACTTCTCAAATGTTCAACCTACCATTTCCTTTCTGGTAGGAAATTACATCGTAAAGCTCCACTACATACCCTGGTCCTTCATCCCATTGAATGACTTTGTTCACCCATTTATGTCACGAAAATACCTTATATCTTCATTTAAGCATATATATAAAAGCCAGAATAACTGAATGTGTTACTAATCGTGCCTACCGCACAGTGTGATCCCTCTTGGGGTGCGGGATTGAGAAACTGGCATATACTGGTCTAATTACCGAAGGCACGTAACATCATAGACCTCAGAACTTAGTTCGACTCACAAGTCAACTTATGATATATCCTAGAGTTATTTCACATGTATTGTTCCAAGTACAATTACGATATTTTCTACATTTGTTATTGTTCTAAATACCATTGCGGTAAACACCAGTACAGTAAGCTGCTTAGTAAAACATACGTAAGATTGTACCCAAAATGCAAGCTGTAATTGTAACCTACATTTGATGCTATTGTCACTAACATTTCATGAAAGTTTTGAATATGTACTGTTATACCACTTGTACAACATAACATTTATAAATTTAATAAAACTATTTGAAACAAAAAAAAAAAAAAAAAATCCAATAAACTAAATTTTAGTCATACATTTAGGCCAAAATGTATTCGGCCACATGTCTTTGGTAAAAAAAATGTCAATAAGCATATATTTATTGGTTTGCGCAAAAGTTATAGCGTCTACAAACTAGGGTACATTTTCTGTAATTTACACAGCTTTTAGTTTATGACTGCCTATGTCATTTCTTGAGGTGCTAAAATGGCAGGGCAGTACAAACCCCCCCCCCAAATGACCCCATTTTGGAAAGTAGACACCCCAAGGAAATTGCTGAGAGGCATGTTGAACCCATTGAATATTTATTTTTTTTGTCCCAAGCGATTGAATAATGACAAAAAAAAAAGAGAAATATTTACAAAAAGTTGTCACTAAATGATATATTGCTCACACAGGCCATGGGCCTATGTGGAATTGCACCCCAAAATACATTCAGCTGCTTCTCCTGAGTATGGGGATACCACATGTGTGGGACTTTTTGGGAGCTTAGCCGCGTACGGGGCCCCGAAAACCAAGCACCGCCTTCAGGATTTCTAAGGGTGTAAATTTTTGATTTCACTCTTCACTGCCTATCACAGTTTCGGAGGCCATGGAATGCCCAGGTGGCACAAAACCCCCCCAAATGACCCCATTTTGGAAAGTAGACACCCCAAGCTATTTGCTGAGAGGCATGGTGAGTATTTTGCAGCTCTCATTTGTTTTTGAAAATGAAGAAAGACAAGAAAAAACTTTTTTTTTTTTTCTTTTTTCAATTTTCAAAACTTTGTGACAAAAAGTGAGGTCTGCAAAATACTCACTATACCTCTCAGCAAATAGCTTTGGGTGTCTACTTTCCAAAATGGGGTCATTTGGGGGGGGTTTTGTGCCACCTGGGCTTTCCATGGCCTCCGAAACTGTGATAGGCAGTGAAGAGTGAAATCAAAAATTCACGCCCTTAGAAAGCCTGAAGGCGGTGCTTGGTTTTCGGGGTCCCGTACGCGGCTAGGCTCCCAAAAAGTCTCACACATGTGGTATCCCCGTACTCAGGAGAAGCAGCAGAATGTATTTTGGGGTGTAATTTCACATATTCCCATGGCATGTTTGAGCAATATATCATTTAGTGACAACTTTGTGCAAAAAAAAAAAAAAAAAAATTTGTCTCTTTCCCGCAACTTGTGTCGCAATATAAAATATTCCATGGACTCGACATGCCTCTCAGCAAATAGCTTGGGGTGTCTACTTTCCAAAATGGGGTCATTTGGGGGGGTTTTGAACTGTCCTGGCATTTTATGCACAACATTTATGAGCTTATGTCACACATCACCAACTCTTCTAACCAATTGAAGACAAAGCCCTTTCTGACACTCATTGTTTACATGAAAAAGTTATTTTTTTTTGCAAAAAAATTACTTTGAACCCCCAAACATTATATATTTTTTTAAAGCAAATGCCCTACAGATTAAAATGGTGGGTGTTTCATTTTTTTTTTTCACACAGTATTTGCGCAGCGATTTTTCAAACGCATTTTTTGGGGAAAAAACACACTTTTTTAAATTTTAATGCACTAAAACACACTATATTGCCCAAATGTTTGATGAAATAAAAAAGATGATCTTAGGCCGAGTACATGGATACCAAACATGACATGCTTTAAAATTGCGCACAAACGTGCAGTGGCAACAAAATAAATACATTTTTAAAAGCCTTTAAAAGCCTTTACAGGTTACCACTTTAGATTTACAGAGGAGGTCTACTGCAAAAATTACTGCCCTCGATCTGACCTTCGCGGCGATACCTCACATGCATGGTGCAATTGCTGTTTACGTTTGACGACAGACCGCCGCTTGTGTTCGCCTTAGTGCGAGAGCAGGGGGCGACAGGGGTGCTTTTTTTTTTTTTTTTTTTTTTTTTTTTTTTTTTTTTTTATTATTTTTTTGCTTTTTTATCTTATTTTTAAACTGTTCCTTTCCTTTTTTTTTTTTTAATCATTTTTATTGTTATCTCGGGGAATGTAAATATCCCCTATGATAGCAATAGGTAGTGACAGGTACTCTTTTTTGAAAAAATTGGGGTCTATTAGACCCTAGATCTCTCCTCTGCCCTCAAAGCATCTGATGACACCAAGATCGGTGTGATAAAATGCTTCCCCAATTTCCCAATGGCGCTATTTACATCCGGCGAAATCTAAGTCATAAAATGCTCCTAGCTTCCGGTTTCTTAGGCCATAGAGATGTTTGGAGCCACTCTGGTCTCTGATCAGCTCTATGGTCAGCTGGCTGAATCACCGGCTGCATTCTCAGGTTCCCTGTTGAGTCAGGAGAGCCAGAGAAAAACACGGAAGACGGTGGGGGGGGGGCATTCCCTCCTATGGCTTGTAAAAGCAGTCTAGAGGCTAATTAGCCACTAGGATTGCTTTTACATGAAAGCCGACCGCTGGCTGAAAAGAATGATACCAAGATGATACCTAAACCTGCAGGCATCATTCTGGTATAACCATTCAAAGTCGTGAATGGCGTACCTGAAGACAAAAAAATGGTTAACAATAAAGCACAGTAAACGGTAAAGTATAAAAAATTGCATACCTGAAAAGCAAACATGATAAAACATAATAACAATAAAACATTGCAGAATAGAATACAGTAAAAAAGAGCAGAACAAGAGAGAGAGAATAGATAGAGAGAGAACA
This sequence comes from Aquarana catesbeiana, assembly GCF_042186555.1. Classification (NCBI taxonomy): domain Eukaryota; kingdom Metazoa; phylum Chordata; class Amphibia; order Anura; family Ranidae; genus Aquarana; species Aquarana catesbeiana. Next base: position 298,775,637 of record NC_133329.1, on the reverse strand, counting down.
ATAAAACGACAACTATTTTTTTTTATTTTATATATATTTTTTTTTTTTACACTTTTTTTGTAACTAACTTTTATAACGGTAACCGGTTCCAGGTTCGGGTCTCTCAAAATGCGATGGCATCTTGGGAGACCCTGTGAAAGTGTGCCTAGTCTGTGCAATGCTGTACCCTACGCTAATACTCAACTAATGAATGGTAGCGTTCAAAACATTCACCAATGCAAAGACCAGGATTGTCAGGACAGGAGGGACAATAATAGAGGGTGTCACGCCTATATTCGCGCTTGCTGCAGACATGACATCTTTTTTGGGGGTTCGTTGGGTAGGGGTACTCGGGAGGACATAAAGAAAATGCCTCTCATGCAGCCGACTGCATTTGGTTGGGGATGTGAATGGGGGAAGTACGGGCGCTGCAGAAGCGGTGGGTTCCCAATTAGGATTGGCGAATGCAGCAGGAAGGGCACTATGGGCACGATGGGCCTGTGTTTGTCTTCTTGGTGGCAGCGGGACACTACTTGTGCTTGCCACCTCGCCAGCTTGAACTGCACTTATGGGACTCGCCACGTCACCAAGTGTTACTGCAGTGCTAGTTTGACTACGACCGGGGTGTACTAGGCCGCTTGCCAGTTCAATAAAAAGCTACCAAAAAAACTGTTAGCGATCGCAGGGATCAGGCCTGACTCTGCGAATGCTGCAGTTATGCGTTAAGTGTTTTGTAAGTGACAGTGATCGATCGATACTGCACTTGGGTGGGCTGGGCTGGGCCGGGCGGAGGGGCAAAATGCAGGTGCTAGCAGGTATCTGGGCTGATCCCGCTAACACTGCGTTTTTGGGAACCCTAAACTGCTGGGGACGCCAATATAGATCTGATCGGATCAGATATTGATCCGTTCAGATACTATACCACTAAGGGAGGTGTACGGTGCGTGCGCGGGTGTTAGCCGTACTGGCGCTAATCTGACGCTGCTTGGGGCTGGTGCTTGCCAGTTCACCAAAATACTACCAAAAAAACTGTTAGCGATCGCAGGGATCAGGCCTGACTCTGCGAACGCTGCAGTTATGCATTTAGTGTTTTGTAAGTGTCAGTGATCGATCGATACTGCACTTGGGTGGGCTGGGCTGGGCCGGGCAGAGGGGCAAAACGCAGGTGCTAGCAGGTATCTGGGCTGATCCCGCTAACACTGTGTTTTTGGGAACCCTAAACTGCTGGGGACACTAGTATAGATCTGATCGGATCAGATATTGATCCGATCAGATACTATACCACTAAGGGAGGCGTATGCTGCGTGCGTGGGTGTTAGCGGTACTGGCGCTAATCTGACGCTGCCTGGGGCGACGCATATCACCGCCGGGCGATCAGGGGGCTAAACCTTTATTCGGTAATAAACGGCGGGTGCCCTGACACTATAAAAAATAAACAAACTAACCAGCGTCACCCGTAACAGTTATACGGTGATCAGTGGTGAAAGGGTTAACTAGGGGGCCATCAAGGGGTTAAAACATTTATTCGGTAGTATATGGGGGTCCCTGTCGCTATAAAACGCTGACGGCGAACCTAAATATTTAGGTCCCTAACTAGCGTCACCAGCGACACTAATACAGCGATCAGAAAAATGATCGCTTAGCGACACTGGTGACAGGGGGTGATCAAGGGGTTAAAACTTTATGAGGGGGGGTTAGGGGGGTATCCTAGACCTACAGGGGGGTAATACTAACTGTCCCAACACTGTAACTGTCACAAACTGACACCAATGCAGTAATCAGGAAAAAAAAACAAAAAAACAAAAAACTGCTGGTGTCAGTTTGTGACGGGGGGGGGGTGATTGGGGGGGGATCGGGGGGTGATCGGGGGGGGGATCGGGGTGTTTTGTGTGCCTGGCATGTTCTACTGTGTGTGTGTAGTGTTGTGCACTCACATACCTGTCTTCTCTCCTCGGGCCGGAACGGAAATTACCGAGCCGAGGAGAGATGACATCATTTCCTTTGCTGCTGTTTAGCATACAGCAGCAAAGGAATGATGTGATTGGCCGGCGGCGATCGCGAGGGGGGGGCCACGAACAGATGACCTCACCCTCATCTCCGATCGCCGTGGGACAAAAGACGACCGCCTCGGGCACCGGGGGGGGTCCAATAGGACCCCCCACCCGCGGAAGGCAAATCACGTATATGTACGTGATTTTGCCTGTCCGTGCCACCTTGCCGACGTAAATCGGCGTGAGGCGGTCGTCAAGTGGTTAAAACAAAAAAATAGAAAAAGGCAACTATGTTGCAGATAACTCTTCCACATCAAATTACTGTTACTGAAAACATATGATTAAAATAAGACCAACGTCTTAGGGGACTTGGGCGGCCACCAAACCTGATACACACATGTCACACAAACATCAACCATACACATGCAGACGAGATCTTGGACCCGGGTCCGATGTATGCTAAATAGTCCAGAAAAGCTCCAATTTGGACGGACACAGTAAGGACATCAAATGGGCTAGTAATGTAGATGGTTGACTGCATGAGTTGGATTAATAAGATGGGTAGAAAGTTCACATACACGTGTTTATTCCTGGCTAGATATATGCATAATGCAATGCTGGTATTCACAGATGAGAAGTAACTTGTAATCTGGAAATTCAAGTATCCCCAGTGCGATTTAAAAGTCACTGATCCTAGTACACATGTTCCCCAGTAATGGGATATATAGAAAGCTCACCATTAGAAGAACCTATATTGGTTGATTCTTACTCACTCAGACTCCCGTCCATTCGCGGTCTCCTCATTCGGAAGGAATACACGCTGACACACTGTGCTCTTGCGTCTGTGTTAATTGGCTACAGACTCACAGCATACGGTGAGTGGCAGAGGTCATGTCTACAGACCGAGCAGTGTTCAGGGGCTGTATGGAGCGTAGCGTGGAGAGCAGTGTCCAGATTCAGTGAATAGTCAATGAATGCAGAGGACCACTTCCGTAGTGCTTCAGGCTGTGCAGCTGCCAGCAATAGCGCGGAATAGGGATATGTGGAGAGGGTTCAGGACATAGGTGGACATCCAGAGGTCCCTGTCACCGATAGCACGGTGGGACGATGCTTACGCGTTTCACCTGGTGACAGGCTTCCTAAGAGCATGCGTGATAGATCAGGATCCATGCTATAAATAGCTAAGCTAATTAGAACAATCAGCAATTAAAACCAAAACACACCTGAACACCAATCAAAACGTCATTCACCATTTGTGCAACACCAATTCCAAAAACAGGTGCGATCCCTAAGTTGGAAAGAGGCATCAAATTTTAACTAGGCAACAAATCTGTATTTTGGGGATCCCGTATCCCAAGATGGATCAGCATGGATAGCCATGTTAACCCTTCATTAGTACCTTGTTTAGAAAAATAACAGAAAGGAAAATAGAAATAGACAGAAACCAGAATCATTAGTAAATCCGGGAGCATACTGGGGGTCATTTTGGAAGTGCGTTCAGACCTCATCTCCCCATGCTTTTATATATGATTATTATGTACCCACTCCCTGTTAACGTTCCAAAAATACAGAGAGGTTACACTCATTATTTAGGCCAAGGGGCTGCATACTGTCCAAATAAAAAATCCACATTTTTTCTTTCTGATATAAGACCCTATCAAAGTTCCCCCTCCTGGCAGGTAGGTTCAGTTTATAAATGCCTTTGCATTTCAGGCCTTTTGGATCTCCCTTATGTTCCCGCAGAAAATGCAATGCTATAGGACTATCGTCCTCTTTGTTGGTAATGCTCTGAACATGCTCGCCAACTCTAATCTTCAGCTGTCTCTTAGTTTTGCCAACATAAATTAGTCCACAAGGACAGGTTAGCATATAGATTACACGTGTTGTGGTGCAATTAATGAAACTATTGATTTTGAATTGTTTATTGCCATTAGAGCTGGCGAACCTGTCAGTCCTGTCAACATACTTGCAAATGTGGCACCTTCCACATGGTTACATACCCTTCATGGGTGGGAGACTAGTGAGCCAGTCCTGTTTTTTAGGTCTATTGTATTCAGAGTGTACCAGACAGTCTTTGAGGGTCCTTGCTCTTCTAGCTGTGAGAAGTGGTCTGCTGCCCACAATTTTTCCCAGGATAGGGGCTTCAGACAAAATATGCCAGTGGCGGCCCAGGACCTTCCTGATTTCTTCCCACTGTGCTCCATATCTAGTAATGATTCTAAGTGGAGCCTGACTTTCATTTCCTAATCTACTAACAGTTTATTAATAAGAGACTGTCTATCCATGAAATCTTTTTTGTGTGTATGCAATAGAAAGGAGTATCCCCATTGTGTAGTATTCAAAACAACATAGTAACTTACATGTACAGCATAAAATGAACAGCACAGATCCCAGTACTTCCGGTCTCGGCCGGAAGTGATGACACCTGACTCTTCCCTGAAGTGTATCGTCACCGACCATGTGACTTTATCAAAGGGTAATGGAGTCAGGTGTCTATTTATATAGTCCGTTCTTAATCAGCAAAGTGGATTGGAATACTAATAGGTGTATCCTCACTCAGTAGATTGGATTGGAATACTAATAGATGTATCCTCACTCAGTAAACGCCATAAATAACCATGTGAGGTCTAAGCACTTATAATAAAAAGACCCCCTAATAACAGATCCGAATAAAAAATATTTAAAAAATGTAGAAAATAAATAGAAAAGAAAAATAAAAGCATATAAACTAGCCTATATAAAATCTCCATAAGACAGCGCCATCTGGTGGTGATTCATCAAGAAACACCTTAAAACCCGGCAGACAGATGACATCTAGTGGTAAGAAAATGGAATCTCGTTAATGAAACAATCATGAGCAAAAATACTTGTTCTATTTCGCCTATATTGCCATCTTGTGGATAAATAGTGATAATGATAAAAATTTCCACACTATAGGTAAATGTGAGGAAATAAAAGCATAGGCACAAACAGGAGGAGGTAAGGAGGTAAGTACAGGGAACCAGATATGGTATAACCTAGGATTAATCGCATAAAAAATCAACAGGGAAGGAGCATGTAACAGCAAATAGGAGAGGAATAAAAAAGTAGTATAAAAAAGTAGAAAATGAAAAATTAATAATTCGAAATTAAACAGTTGAGGTCGAATTCAACGTTATGACCCAAAGGAGTCAAAGTCCATATTTCATGTATTCATTTTGACTCAAGCTGGCTAATTTTAATCACTTTATTGTCTCCTCTCTAATGGGGTTTATATTTTTCAATGCCACAAACCAAAAAGGGATGAGGGGTCTTTATTGTGAAATTCTGCATAATGTCTTGACAGGCTGTGTTTAACAAACCCTTTTTTAACAACTTCAGCCCCAGAAGAATTTACCCCGTTCCTGATCAGTGCGTTTTTTGCGATTCGGCACTGTGTCGATTTAACTGACAATTGTGCGGTCATGCGACGTGGCTCCCAAACAAAATTGACGTCCTTCTTTTCTTTTGGTGGTATTTGATCACCTCTGATGTTTTTATTTTTTGTGCTATAAACAAAAAAATAGCGACAATTTTGAAAAAAAACGCATTATTTTTTTACTTTTTGCTATAATAAATATCCCCCCCCAAAATATTTTAAAAAACATTTTTTTTCCTCAGTTTAGGCCGATACGTATTCTTCTACATATTTTTGGTAAAAAAAAAAAAAAAAAAAAATCGCAATAAGTGGTTGGTTTCAAAAGTTAAAATGTGTCAAAAATGTCCGATGTGTCTGCCATAATGTCGCAGTCACGATGAGGAAAAAAAAAATCAAAAAATCACTGCTGGCCGCCATAACTAGTAAAAAAAAAAAAAAAAAAAAAAAAAATTAATAATAACAATGCGATAAAACTATCCCCTATTTTGTAAACACTATAACTTTTGTGCAAACCACGCGCTTATTGCGATTTTTTTTTTTTTTACCAAAAATATGTAGAAGAATCCGTATCGGCCTAAACTGAGGAAAAAAAATGTTTTTTAAAATATTTTTTGAGGATATTTATTATAGCAAAAAGTAAAAAATGCGTTTTTTCAAAATTGTCACTATTTTTTTGTTTATAGCACAAAAAATAAAAACAGCAGAGGTGATCAAATACCACCAAATACCACCAAAAAAAACAAAAAAACAAAAAACTGCTGGTGTCAGTTTGTGACAGGGGGGGGGGGGTGATTGGGGGGGGATCGGGGGGTGATCGGGGGGGGGATCGGGGTGTTTTGTGTGCCTGGCATGTTCTACTGTGTGTGTGTAGTGTTGTGCACTCACATACCTGTCTTCTCTCCTCGGGCCGGAACGGAAATTACCGAGCCGAGGAGAGATGACATAATTTCCTTTGCTGCTGTTTAGCATACAGCAGCAAAGGAATGATGTGATTGGCCGGCGGCGATCGCGAGGGGGGGGCCACGAACAGATGACCTCCCCCTCATCTCCGATCGCCGTGGGACAAAAGACGACCGCCTCGGGCACCGGGGGGGGTCCGATAGGACCCCCCACCCGCGGAAGGCAAATCACGTATATGTACTTGATTTTGCCTGTCCGTGCCACCTTGCCGACGTAAATCGGCGTGAGGCGGTCGTCAAGTGGTTAAAACAAAAAAATAGAAAAAGGCAACTATGTTGCAGATAACTCTTCCACATCAAATTACTGTTACTGAAAACATATGATTAAAATAAGACCAACGTCTTAGGGGACTTGGGCGGCCACCAAACCTGATACACACATGTCACACAAACATCAACCATACACATGCAGACGAGATCTTGGACCCGGGTCCGATGTATGCTAAATAGTCCAGAAAAGCTCCAGTTTGGACGGACACAGTAAGGACATCAAATGGGCTAGTAATGTAGATGGTTGACTGCATGAGTTGGATTAATAAGATGGGTAGAAAGTTCACATACACGTGTTTATTCCCGGCTAGATATATGCATAATGCAATGCTGGTATTCACAGATGAGAAGTAACTTGTAATCTGGAAATTCAAGTATCCCCAGTGCGATTTAAAAGTCACTGATCCTAGTACACATGTTCCCCAGTAATGGGATATATAGAAAGCTCACCATTAGAAGAACCTATATTGGTTGATTCTTACTCACTCAGACTCCCGTCCATTCGCGGTCTCCTCATTCGGAAGGAATACACGCTGACACACTGTGCTCTTGCGTCTGTGTTAATTGGCTACAGACTCACAGCATACGGTGAGTGGCAGAGGTCATGTCTACAGACCGAGCAGTGTTCAGGGGCTGTATGGAGCGTAGCGTGGAGAGCAGTGTCCAGATTCAGTGAATAGTCAATGAATGCAGAGGACCACTTCCGTAGTGCTTCAGGCTGTGCAGCTGCCAGCAATAGCGCAGAATAGGGATATGTGGAGAGGGTTCAGGACATAGGTGGACATCCAGAGGTCCCTGTCACCGATAGCACGGTGGGACGATGCTTACGCGTTTCACCTGATGACAGGCTTCCTCAGAGCATGCGTGATAGATCAGGATCCGTGCTATAAATAGCTAAGCTAATTAGAACAATCAGCAATTAAAACCAAAACACACCTGAACACCAATCAAAACGTCATTCACCATTTGTGCAACACCAATTCCAAAAACAGGTGCGATCCCTAAGTTGGAAAGAGGCATCAAATTTTAACTAGGCAACAAATCTGTATTTTGGGGATCCCGTATCCCAAGATGGATCAGCATGGATAGCCATGTTAACCCTTCATTAGTACCTTGTTTAGAAAAATAACAGAAAGGAAAATAGAAATAGACAGAAACCATAATCATTAGTAAATCCGGGAGCATACTGGGGGTCATTTTGGAAGTGCGTTCAGACCTCATCTCCCCATGCTTTTATATATGTGATTATTATGTACCCACTCCCTGTTAACGTTCCAAAAATACAGAGAGGTTACACTCATTATTTAGGCCAAGGGGCTGCATACTGTCCAAATAAAAAATCCACATTTTTTCTTTCTGATATAAGACCCTATCAAAGTCCCCCCTCCTGGCAGGTAGGTTCAGTTTATAAATGCCTTTGCATTTCAGGCCTTTTGGATCTCCCTTATGTTCCCGCAGAAAATGCAATGCTATAGGACTATCGTCCTCTTTGTTGGTAATGCTCTGAACATGCTCGCCAACTCTAATCTTCAGCTGTCTCTTAGTTTTGCCAACATAAATTAGTCCACAAGGACAGGTTAGCATATAGATTACACGTGTTGTGGTGCAATTAATGAAACTATTGATTTTGAATTGTTTATTGCCATTAGAGCTGGCGAACCTGTCAGTCCTGTCAACATACTTGCAAATGTGGCACCTTCCACATGGTTACATACCCTTCATGGGTGGGAGACTAGTAAGCCAGTCCTGTTTTTTAGGTCTATTGTATTCAGAGTGTACCAGACAGTCTTTGAGGGTCCTTGCTCTTCTAGCTGTGAGAAGTGGTCTGCTGCCCACAATTTTTCCCAGGATAGGGGCTTCAGACAAAATATGCCAGTGGCGGCCCAGGACCTTCCTGATTTCTTCCCACTGTGCTCCATATCTAGTAATGATTCTAAGTGGAGCCTGACTTTCATTTCCTAATCTACTAACAGTTTATTAATAAGAGACTGTCTATCCATGAAATCTTTTTTGTGTGTATGCAATAGAAAGGAGTATCCCCATTGTGTAGTATTCAAAACAACATAGTAACTTACATGTACAGCATAAAATGAACAGCACAGATCCCAGTACTTCCGGTCTCGGCCGGAAGTGATGACACCTGACTCTTCCCTGAAGTGTATCGTCACCGACCATGTGACTTTATCAAAGGGTAATGGAGTCAGGCATCAGGTGTCTATTTATATAGTCCGTTCTTAATCAGCAAAGTGGATTGGAATACTAATAGGTGTATCCTCACTCAGTAGATTGGATTGGAATACTAATAGATGTATCCTCACTCAGTAAACGCCATAAATAACCATGTGAGGTCTAAGCACTTATAATAAAAAGACCCCCTAATAACAGATCCGAATAAAAAATATTTAAAAAATGTAGAAAATAAATAGAAAAGAAAAATAAAAGCATATAAACTAGCCTATATAAAATCTCCATAAGACAGCGCCATCTGGTGGTGATTCATCAAGAAACACCTTAAAACCCGGCAGACAGATGACATCTAGTGGTAAGAAAATGGAATCTCGTTAATGAAACAATCATGAGCAAAAATACTTGTTCTATTTCGCCTATATTGCCATCTTGTGGATAAATAGTGATAATGATAAAAATTTCCACACTATAGGTAAATGTGAGGAAATAAAAGCATAGGCACAAACAGGAGGAGGTAAGGAGGTAAGCACAGGGAACCAGATATGGTATAACCTAGGATTAATCGCATAAAAAATCAACAGGGAAGGAGCATGTAACAGCAAATAGGAGAGGAATAAAAAAGTAGTATAAAAAAGTAGAAAATGAAAAATTAATAATTCGAAATTAAACAGTTGAGGTCGAATTCAACGTTATGACCCAAAGGAGTCAAAGTCCATATTTCATGTATTCATTTTGACTCAAGCTGGCTAATTTTAATCACTTTATTGTCTCCTCTCTAATGGGGTTTATATTTTTCAATGCCACAAACCAAAAAGGGATGAGGGGTCTTTATTGTGAAATTCTGCATAATGTCTTGACAGGCTGTGTTTAACAAACCCTTTTTTAACAACTTCAGCCCCAGAAGAATTTACCCCGTTCCTGATCAGTGCGTTTTTTGCGATTCGGCACTGTGTCGATTTAACTGACAATTGTGCGGTCATGCGACGTGGCTCCCAAACAAAATTGACGTCCTTCTTTTCTTTTGGTGGTATTTGATCACCTCTGATGTTTTTATTTTTTGTGCTATAAACAAAAAAATAGCGACAATTTTGAAAAAAAACGCATTATTTTTTTACTTTTTGCTATAATAAATATCCCCCCCAAAAATATTTTAAAAAACATTTTTTTTCCTCAGTTTAGGCCGATACGTATTCTTCTACATATTTTTGGTAAAAAAAAAAAAAAAAAAAAAAAAAAAAAAAATCGCAATAAGTGGTTGGTTTCAAAAGTTAAAATGTGTCAAAAATGTCCGATGTGTCTGCCATAATGTCGCAGTCACGATGAGGAAAAAAAAAAATCAGAACATCACTGCTGGCCGCCATAACTAGTAAAAAAAAAAAAAAATTAATAATAACAATGCGATAAAACTATCCCCTATTTTGTAAACGCTATAACTTTTGTGCAAACCACGCGCTTATTGCGATTTTTTTTTTTTTTTACCAAAAATATGTAGAAGAATCCGTATCGGCCTAAACTGAGGAAAAAAAATGTTTTTTAAAATATTTTTTGAGGATATTTATTATAGCAAAAAGTAAAAAATGCGTTTTTTCAAAATTGTCACTATTTTTTTGTTTATAGCACAAAAAATAAAAACAGCAGAGGTGATCAAATACCACCAAAAGAAAAAAAGGACGTCAATTTTGTTTGGGAGCCACGTCGCACGACCGCGCAATTGTCAGTTAAAGCGACGCAGTGCCAAAACACAAAAAACGCACCGGTCAGGAACAGGGTAAATTCTTCCGGGGCTGAAGTGGTTAAAAAAGGGGTTTGTTAAACACAGCCTGTCAAGACGTTATGCAGAATTTCACAATAAAGACCCCTCATCCCTTTTTGGTTTGTGGCATTGAAAAATATAAACCCCATTGGAGAGGAGACATCAAAGTGATTAAAATTAACCAGCTTGAGTCAAAATGGATACATGAAATACGGACTTTGACTCCTTTGGGTCATAATGTTGAATTCGACCTCAACTGTTTTATTTCGAATTATTAATTTTTCATTTTCTACTTTTTTATACTACTTTTTTTATTCCTCTCCTCTTTGCTGTTACATGCTCCTTCCCTGTTTATTTTTTATGCGATTATTACTAGGTTATACCATATCTGGTTCCCTGTACTTACCTCCTTTGTTTGTGCCTATGCTTTTATTTCCTCGCATTTACCTATAGTGTGGAAATTTTTATCATTATGACTATTTATCCACAAGATGGCAATATAGGCGAAATAGAACAAGTATTTTTGCTCATGATTGTTTCATTAACGAGATTCCATTTTCTTACCACTAGATGTCATCTGTCTGCCGGGTTTTAAGGTGTTTCTTGATGAATCACCACCAGATGGCGCTGTCTTATGGAGATTTTATATAGGCTAGTTTATATGCTTTTATTTTTATTTTTTACATTTTTTTTTATTCAGATCTGTTTTTAATAATTGCTCAGACCTCATATGGTTATTTATGGCGTCTACTGAGTGAGGATACACCTATTAGTATTCCAATCCACTTTGCTGATTAAGAACGGACTATATAAATAGACACCTGATGCCTGACTCCATTACCCTCTGATAAAGTCACATGGGCGGTGATGATACACGTCAGAGAAGAGTCAGGTGTCATCACGTTCATTTTATGCTGTACATGTAAGTTACTATGTTGTTTTGAATAAACCTGTTTTGAATACTGCACAATGGGGATACTCCTTTCTATTGCATGCCTCCACCCAACTTGTAGAACTTGAGGCCTTCCATTGAAGATTTGCCAGACCTGTGACGATCGGAGGACACTGATCGATTGATGGCGTTTCATCCACTTCCTGATTACAGGCTCGACTTGACCCTAGGGGTCTTTGCTAGAGGTGAGAAGCTGGGGGAAACATGTGGCGCACCATGGAGTACGGTTCTTTAGAGGAATCTGTCACCTGTCATCGTTTGCACTTTTTTCATCTATTTTTTGCACAAACTGTTTTATGAAGACTCATTTTGTTCACGTTGGAACTGTATTACATTAATTGGATCGACTTGTGGCTATTTTTATAGCGTTTCTGCACTTTATGCGATTTGTTATTGCATGCAACTTTTTTTTTTTTTTCAATTTTTTTCTAAATTTGTGATTTTTTTTCATCTTGATGGACTTTGGGACTATTTTTGGATTTATTCACCTTCATTTGGATCTGTTTATTTGATGTCATATTTCATGAATTTTCACTGTTATTTATCTGATGTCATTTCTTATTAATTTAATGGATGTTTAGTCACTTTATTTATGTGATTTTGTTCTTTATGCATATGCACTTTACTTGAAGAATTGGATTATATTTATTTCATCACATTTATGCACTTTGAGTAAGCGCCACATATCTCGATTTACCTTATTGTTTTTCTGTGTGGAGGCTTCTTAATCCTCTTTAGCTGCTTTGGCTCGCCTTGGTTTTTTGCGCATTAGTTTTCTTCTTTGTACCTTAGACTGTCTACTTTCCAAAAAGGGGCTATTTTAGGGCCTCAAATTAGTTAGGCACTCAGAACATCAGGATTGATCAAGTTTCAAGATGAAGAAATGTAGTGTAATACATTTTGACTTAAATTTATGAAGAAAGATTTGTTTGCAAAATGTTGTTATAACAAAAACTATTTTTAAAGTCTTTTTTCGATTCAGCAAAAATAAAAAAATCCATGGGTAATTTAACCCATTCCCGCCGGGAAGCAGAGGTGGGCATTCTGATTAGGTCACCACTGTGATTGCCTGTCACAGCAGCCATATGATCAGAGAGCTCCCGATCGCAAGTATGCCTCCAGGAGCTTTCCAGTACCCACCGATAACTATGCTAGGGGAGCACGCTCTCACCACAGAAAGGTTTACAGTGCCTTGAAAGTATTCATACTCCTTGAAATTTTACACATTTAGTTATGTTACAACCAAAAATCTAAATGTATTTTATGTGATAGACCAACACAAAGTGGCACATAATTGGGGAGTGGAAGGAAAATGATAAATGGTTTTCAAAATTGTTTACAAATAAATATGTGGAAAAAGTATAGCGTGCATTTGTATTCAGCCCCCTTTACTCTGATACCCCTAACTAAAATATAGCGGAATCAATTGTCTTCAGAAGTCACCTAATTTGTAAATAGAGTCCACCTGTGCGTAATTTAATCTCAGTATAAATACAGCCAAGGAACACAGCAGACAGGTCAGTGATAAAGTTGTGAAGAAGTTTAAAGTAGGGTTAGATTATAAAAAATATCCCAAGCTTTGAACATCTCAGAGCATTGTTCACTCCATTATTGGAAAATGGAAAGAGTAGGGCACAACTGCAAACCTACCAAGACCATCCACCTAAACTGACAGGCCGGGCAAGGAGAGCAATCAATCACAGAAGCAGCCTCATGGTAACTCTGGGAGGAGCTGCAGAGATCCACAGCTCAGGTGGGAGAATCTGTCCACAGGACTATTAGTCGTGCACTCCACAAATCTGGCCTTTATGGAAGGAAAAAAAGCCATAAGAAGTCCTGTTTGCAGTTTGCCAGAAGCCATGTGGGGGACACAGCAAACATGTGGAAGGTGCTCAGATGAGACCAAAACTGAACTTTTTGGCTTAAAAAGCAAAACGCTATGTGTGGCAGAAAACTTTCGCTGCACATCACCTTGAACACACCATCCCCACCGGGAAACATGGTGTTGGCAGTATCATGTTGTGGGGATGCTTTTCTTCAGCAGGGACAGGGAAGCTGGATGGAGCCAAATACAGGGCAATCTTAGAAGAAAACCTGTTAGTCTGCAAAAGACTTGAGTCTGGGGGCAGAGGTTCACGTTCCAGCAGGACAATGACCTTAAACATACAGGCAGAGCATAAATGGAATGGTTTATAGCAAAAGCATATTCATATGTTAGAATGGCCCAGTCAAAGTCCAGACATAAATCCAATTGAGAATCTGTGGCAAGACTTGAAAATTGCTATTCACAGATGCTCTCCATCCAACCTGACAGAGCTTGAGCTATTTTTGAAAAGAATAATGGGCAAAAATGTCACTCTAGATGTACAAAGCTGGTAGAGACATCCCCAAAAAGACTTGCAGCTGTAATTGCAGAGAAAGATGGTTCTACAAAGTATTGACTCGGGGGGCTGAATACAAATGCACACCACACTTTTCATATATTTGTAAAAAGAATTGAAAACCATTTTATCAATTTCCCTTCCACTTCACAATTATGTGCCACTTTGTGTTGGTCTATCACATAAAATCCCAACAAAATACATTTAGGTTTTTTGGATTGTAACATGACAAAGTGTGGAAAATTTCAAGGGGTATGAATACTTTTTCAAAGCACTGTACGTGACATTTAGGTGATATTTAGCAGTCAAGTAGTGGAAAGGGTACCGGTTTAAGCAGTTATTTTGCTGTTCTTTATAAACAGGCCCCTAGCATCAGCGTATCTGACTAGAATTATTTGTACACAATAAATAATTATGGCAAGACTGAGTTCTTACAGTAACAAATTTTATTTCAACAAGGAAACTATCGTATAATGTACAATGAATCACATATTAGATGATAAAACTATACCATAATGTGCATTTGTATAATTTAAAAAAAAAAAAAAAAAAAAAGTGGAGTAGATTTTCAAGATTTCTGCATGAACAGCTTTTAAAACATATACCAGACATAAGGGCAATAAAAAAAAAAAAAAAAACATTTCTTCATAAATATGCTTCTGTCTGAAGGGTTATGCCGTGTACACACAAGCGGAATGTCCGACAGAAAAAGTCCGATGGAAGCTTTTCATCGTATATTCCGATCGTATGTATGCCCCATCGGAATTTTTACGGGGAAAATTCTGATGGACGTAGAATGTTCTAAATTTTTCCGACAGAACCAATTCCTATCAGGAAAACCGATTGTCTGTATGCTGTTCCAACGTACCAAAACGATGCATGCTCTAAAGCAAGTACGAGACGGAAGCTATTGAACTTTCGTTTTTTAGGCCCGTCGTAAGTGTTGTACATGACCGCATTCTGGACGGTCAGAATTTGGTGTGACCGTGTGTATGCAAGACAGCTTGAGTGGAATTCTGTCATGAACTCCGTCGGAAAAACCTTCAGTTTATTCCGCCGGGAAAACCGGTTGTGTGTACAGGGCAGTTTGTACACCTAAGGAGAGTGAGCAAGACAGAACTTTTATCATTATGATCTGTGTCTTCCTGTCCCAAAGGCAACTGCCCCCCCATACACCAATCTGTTTTGGTGACAAAGGGGCAGGAAATTACGGAAAATATCTCCAGCAGGGTGGTGACAGACAGAAATAACCTGACATATTTTTTTATTTATTTTTTTTAAAACACAGGCACCCCTCAAGTACATAAAACAAAAAACAAAACAAGTGAATAAGCAAATGTAAATCTAAAAACATTTAAAAAAAATGTATGCAATTTAAAACCTTACATATATTTTAAATGAACATAGGCAAAGTGCTCATTGCAGCATTTATGCTAGTTGGGCATAGCCAAGGTCAGCGCTTTACTCCAGTGCAGTTAGGCCTCTTTTAAACTGGTAGCCAGAACAGCTGGTTGAGCCACGGTTACTGTCCACCTAGGATAGAACATGCAGGAGCTGGGAACTGTACATATACCACAGCTGTGTGCTTTGCAATGTGTTAAATGAAACTTGGCATTCCGGGTTTGACAGGCAGCACCGCCTGTCATACGTACCCATTAAAGTCAATAGGACCGTGGCCTCAACAATTTCTCTGGGATACAAAGAGGTTTCTATAGAAAGTAACGTTTGTCTGAAATTACAAAACACACCTCCTGACCACCAAGAAGTTCCTGCTTTGTCATTCCCTAAAAAGTGATCCATGCGGATCACACTTCAGAATGCAGTAGAAACAGATGCCTGAGTGAAAAAGACTTTAAGCTGCATAGCTTGTACAACAACCTGTTCTTAGCCTGGACAATGAAGAAGCATCCCTCAATGACAGTCATCACTACCATGCTCTGTCCTCTTGTCACCAAGGCATTAAACGCAATCCACTTATTATGAATGGGCTGCCACTGCACCACAACTAGGGCTGAAACTACTAATCGACAACTAATCAATTATGAAATTAAATTGATTAATCGGCCAGTAACAAAATGGGGTTAAAAAAAAAATAAATAAAAATGAGCCCTTTATAGTATAAAAAGCAAATAGTCACTACTGTAAATATTAGTCACAGTTTTACAATTAAAAGAACCTGTTACAGTAGTGATTATCTGCTTTTTTTTGTACTATAAAAAGGGCTCATTTTAGTTTTTTTTTTTATCCCCTTTATGTTACTAAACATCTTGGACCTGGTTCACATCTATGTGTTTTTTTGGAGCTTTTTTTGCAGAGAAGCACTACAGTTCATTTACATGGTTTCCTATGGAACACGTTCACATCTATGCTTTTTTCAGCCGCTGCCTATTTGGAAAGGGTCAGGGACCCGCTTTTTTTTTTTTAAACACAAAACTGTGCTTTTTTGGTTCAATATACGTCAGTGGAGAAGCTGCAGAAAATCATGTATACGTTTTTGCAGCAATTTGTTTTTTTTAATCTGTCCAACAAATTGGCCAAAGGAATGCAAAAACGCAAATCGCAGAAAAATCATGTGCGCAAAAATCAAAAACCCACAGCAAAAAGCACTGCAGAAACAGATCAAAAGCAAACTGCATAGGTGTGTACTGAGAATTATGCTGGCCACACAGATCAATTTTCAGACAAATAATCTTTGTGAAGAAACTAATGAAAAGAATGTTTGAAGTTTTCACTTGGTTTTTAACATTCTGTTTTTAAAACGAATGTAATTTCTGAACGAAAACCACATACACTGTCTGAAAATTCCTTTGACCAAGAAGTTTTCTATTTCCAAATTTTCCCGTCACTGTGGTTGAAAATGAACGTCAATTTGACCCCACTAATGACTAGAAAATTGAACGAACATTCTTAAAATTATATATTTTTTTTGGAGGGAAGACATTGCTTGTTTTTAAAATTTAAAAAAAATTTGATCTGAGTCTGATGATATTTACCAGATTCATCCTTTAATAGTATGTACATTATATATCTTTTCTAATAGTATATACATCTGTAATAGTAATAAATTAATATATATATATATATATATATATATATATATATATATATATATATATATATATATATATATATATATATATATATATATATATATATATATATATATACACACATACACATCTCCTCTAATAGTATAAACACAGTATATCTCTTCTGTCTGTTATTCTCAGAGTGGATTAGAGATTTTGCTCCCTAACCATATAGTTGGTTATTTATATTTACCACTGCTGCATATAGATTTTTAAAAATAAATTGCCTTTTTTGTAAAACTTTACTTATAAAATGATTCACCACACTTTTAAGGTTATTAACCGATTCATCGAAACAATCAGCCAATTAAGCGATTTTGAAAATAAACGTTTGTTGCAGTCCTAACCACAACGCATGAAAACACGTGCATAATCCCTTAAAAAAAAAACGCAACCCAGCCCGCAACGAACACTATATGGTGTGCTATAGTAAGCTGTACTCTACTGCACAGTGCATTTGAGTGCCTTTCACAGTAAGCGGGTGCGTTGTGGCAAGGCACACTAAAGTATGCATGTTGCCACAATGCACCCGCTTACTGTGAAAGGCTCCTTAAGGTTTTATTTTCCTATTAAGGCATACCTGGATTACAGAATAAAATTTTCATAACTGCCTAGAATTCATAAATATGCTAAACATAAATATTGTATTACAAGTCACAAAATAACCATCTAGTCCTTTCCAGGTAATACCATAAACGTAAAATAATGCATTTTCACATTCTTGTTTGACAAATTCTGATTTGGCACATCTGTACATATTAGTAAACACTTTTCATTGACAATGTATCACCGTTTTTCACCAATTTATGGGAATCGCGTAGGTCCAGGACGTCAAAACGCTAATGCAATCTATAACACTCATCCCATTCATTTTTCAAGTGTTCCTGGTTTATTTGGAGGCAGTAGGGTCCAGATCATTATTCAAACTTGTCCTAAAGCCTTTGAACAGAGTATTCAAACCCTGGTTGGTCACCCAATGTTTATACTGTACATTGTGTTCACCTGCATAGTATACACAGGTTGCAGGACATAACAGTGCATCAGTGCACCTCAAACCCATCGGAGTGTAAACCTGTTTGCTAAAATTGAATAGTAAATAAATGATTGCACTCAGTATTAAGAAGGGATCAGTATATCCTCAATAGGAGAGTTGTCATCTGAGGGAAAGCGGAGATCATCAGGAAAGAGGCTGGTGAATGCAGAGTTATCCATAGGAGTGCTTTCTTGTGCTGGCATTGAGGTGTCCAGTAAAAAATACAGAACTATGGTGCTGCTGTGGCCCCTCAGACACCAAGGGTAGGTAAGTTAGTGTGGTGGCCTATAGAAACAGTCACTAAAGGGGATGGTGGCAGGTTCCGTAGAGAAAGGTCCCGAGTGCACCTAATGAAAAGGATTTCATAGAGCCAGAGCATTGTGTATAAGGCAACAGTGTGATCCAGAGCATTGTGTGTATAAGGAATATAAAAAGTTTGTGTTAGTGGTCCGTGGGATTCAAAATTGTGAGTTTAGTGGTCTGTGAGGTCCAAAAAAGGTTGACAACCACTGTTATAGGCCACCGCATTCTAATTGTTACCTACCCTTGTTATCTGAGGGGCCACAGCAGCGCCAAAGTTCTGTAATTTTACTTGTGCACCTCAACACCAACACGAGGAAGCACTCCTATGGATTATGATAATCACCATTTCTTTGAAACATGTTGTGCATTACAATCTGAAGGCAACATTGTGACACCCAGGCTGTCTTGTAGGTGGTAACCTCAAACCTAAGCACTGAAATATATCCAAGACAAAACTTAAGTTGCCCCATAATTATTATGAAGGTGCATTTTGTAGAAAAAAAAAAAAAAAAACAAAACACAAAAAACAAAAAACAAAACACAGGCTTTCAAATAATGCACATTTACATAATTCCACAGAAAATATAGTTACATCAATGTTCTATGAAGCTTCTTCCTTTGTTCTAAGTAAAACTGGGTTTTTACCAAGACAAAGCATTTTCTTTCCAGTGCCGCTCTCCCTTGGCCAATATCCATGGAGGCACTACATGAATATGTGAGTCATGTTCAAATGAAAAGGCCAGTGAACGTGTTTGTGCATCACACCACACAGACTGCGAGTGGTGGCCACTTGAAGAGAAGAGACTGAAATGAATGTCTTCGGTTTCTAAGTTGGAATGTTTACTGGACAGTCATCCCAGCTACGTGCATCCTAAATACTTACAGCTATATGTTAAAACTCTGCCTTTTCTCCTACCAGGGAACAGAGATAGACAGAAGACTACAGCAGACCTAGAGCTGTGATATGGAATAGATAAAAGCTTGACTGAATCGTCTTCAAAAAAGGTAAAAAAGTTCCCCAACTTGGGATTAAAGGAGAAATAAAAAAAAAAAAAAAAAAAAAACACACTAAATTTGTAGTAAACATATAAAGATTTGGATATATTCTGATAGTTGGTAGTAGTTTTAGGGGTAGTTTAAAAAGACATTATATACAGTGTATATACAATATGTGTGTGTTCACCTAAGCTGACTTTCACCATCTCAGAGTAAGTGAATTCTTCTGTAATTT
This sequence comes from Aquarana catesbeiana, assembly GCF_042186555.1. NCBI lineage: Eukaryota > Metazoa > Chordata > Amphibia > Anura > Ranidae > Aquarana > Aquarana catesbeiana. The sequence goes on along the minus strand of NC_133329.1, from coordinate 298,756,112 downwards.
TTTGTGCAAAATATATATTATCACAAAGATGTATACATAGGCAAAATGTTTTACAAATTCTGCAGCCATCTGGAAATGCCCCTGATCTATGTGGTCACAATTGTTTCCATTTTGAGGGCAATTTGGTGGAAAGTAACACAGCAACTTAAAAAGTGATGATGTGAAGTGTAATCAGTCCAGTATTATGATGGAATCATCCGTTGGCATGCACGGCTTACAAACGGAACGTACGACGTGCAGCATTCTTGCTGCCACTTTACTAGGATTGTTAGGCATTAAGAGATCTTTATCAGAGTTTATCACAGTAAATAAAGGAGGAACAGGTAGGCCTTTCCTTGATTTGTCTATAAAAAGGGGTCCGACAAAATAGAGAATCACTTCGAATGGAGAATTGATTTTCCAATAAGAATGCTTACTGTCCCAGACCACTGTGTATCTTTCCTTGTGCGAGGCAAAAAACCAGGACTGGAATCCACAGTCCCCTTTTTGGAGACCCCAGTCCGTAGGAGGAGAATCAGAAGAGTATGCCTGGTTTATACGTTCCCATATCAACATTATGGGCCAACAAGATTCCTTATATGTTTGTACAACATCAATGTCCATCTTATACTGGATAAAACAAACGCCTTCTTTAGCCAGAAACCGTTATCCTCCAGGGCAAACTATCCTGCAGAAAAAAAAACAAAAAACAAAAATGATATTTAGTAAGGGATAAAAAAATAGCCATATTTAGAGACATTTGTCATTTAACATGTTTTTTTTTTCTATATTGATAAAGAGGAGATGGGTAATAAAAAGGGAGCTCAGTCAACTTCCAGTATTTGCTAGAAATTTAAACATGAAATAGAATGGGTTGTGACTTTTAGAAAATCTTGTGTCAAAAGAAAATGAGTAAAGCTAAATTCTGGGCTTCCCCTCATCCCCTAGCTTCACCCCACTCATACTAATTACAAAAAATAGAAAACCCTACCCAAGTACTTCTTTTACTCCATTAAATCTGTGGTCACATGACATTCGAGTCTTCTCAGGCAGTTGATGTGGACACTTCCTATTGGCTGTCCAGTGCCTGGTTCTTTTTCAGGATCCAGACAATAGGGTGATAGAGAGGACATCAGTGAAAGGAGACCATAGGGACCATTTGGCATGGGCACATCTGCAGCACTTTATTATACAGGATTTATACAGCATTAACAGTTTGCGCAGCGTTTTACAAAACAAGGGTAGACAGTAAAAATTACAGTATGAGAGATGGTCAGAGACTGCGGACATGCTACAGGAGATGGTCAGAGACTGCGGACATGCTACAGGAGATGGTCAGAAACTGCGGACATGCTACAGGAGATGGTCAGAGACTGCGGACATGCTACAGGAGATGGTCAGAGACTGCGGACATGCTACAGGAGATGGTCAGAGACTGCGGACATGCTACAGGAGATGGTCAGAGACTGCGGACATGCTACAGGAGATGGTCAGAGACTGCGGACATGCTACAGGAGATGGTCAGAGACTGCAGACATGCTACAGGAGATGGTCAGAGACTGCGGACATGGTACAGGAGATGGTCAGAGACTGCGGACATGGTACAGGAGATGGTCAGAGACTGCGGACATGCTACAGGAGATGGTCAGAGACTGCGGACATGCTACAGGAGATGGTCAGAGACTGCGGACATGCTACAGGAGATGGTCAGAGACTGCAGACATGCTACAGGAGATGGTCAGAGACTGCGGACATGGTACAGGAGATGGTCAGAGACTGCGGACATGGTACAGGAGATGGTCAGAGACTGCGGACATGGTACAAGAGATCATTGCAGCCTCACCAGTGCCCGTCAGATGCAGCCAGCCAGCGTCCCTGGTAGTGCAGCCTGTCTCCCCATTGCAGCCAGTGAAGGGAGAGAGCCGCCGCTGCCTGTTTGATTACAGCGCCGGGAACATCACAGCTTTCATTTCAATAGCGGTGTGTTCCCCGCTGCGCGCCGTCACATACAGCCCCTCCCCCTTGTCTGGGCACTTTTGATAGACCGGCGATGTTCCCGGCGCTGTAATCAAACAGGCAGCGGCTACTCTAATAGGCGGCACCAGAGGCGGGGGCGGAGCCCCGCCCCTGCCCAAGCCCCGCCCGGTATCGGCAAAAATTCTTTCGGCTTTTTGCCGAAAGGGTCACTTTCGGACGATATTTCGGTGCATCCCTACTATTTTTAGAAATATTTTTTTTCATGGTGGATTCATTTAGCTTCCTGTGCTGCTATGAGACTTTTTTTTTTGGTTCCTACATTCACAAGCTTTAACCACATGCCGACCAGCAGACGATGATATACGTCGGCACAATGGCATGGCTGGGCAAATGGGCGTACAGGTACGTCCCCTTTATATCGCGGCATTGTGGATGCGCCTGCCGCATACTCTGTGACCACGCGTGTGGGTCCCCGACTCGATGTCCGCCGGGGGCCCACGATCATGTCACGGAGCGACAGAACGGGGAAACAAGGCATTTCCCTGTTCTCCCTAGCAACATGCCAGATCTACTGCTCCCTGTCATCGGGAGCAAAGATCTCCGTCATATCCTAGGAAGGCAATCCCCCCACCCAGTTAGAATCACTCTCTAGAACACACAACCCCTTGATCGCCCCCTAGTGTTTAACCTCTTCCCTGCCAGTGTCATTTACACAGTAATCAGTGCATTTTTATAGCTCTGATCGCTGTATAAATGACAATGGTCCCAAAATAGTGTCAAAGGTGTCCGCCTTAATGTCGCAGTCACGATAGAGAGATATAGATATAGATATAGATATAGAGAGAGAGAGAGAATATATATATTTTTATTTGCAGATCTCCGCCATTACTAATATGAAAAAAAAAAAAAAATTTAATAAAAATGCCATAAATCTATCCCCACTTTGTAGACGCTATAACTTTTGCTCAAACCAATCAATTTACGCTTATTGCAAATTTTTTTTTTTTCTTTCTACCAAAAATATGTAGAATACATAGAGGCCTAAACTGAGAAAGAAATTAGTTTATTTTTATATATTTTTGGGGGATATTTATTATAGCAAAAAGTAAAAAATATTGTTTTTCTCCAAAATTGTCGCTTTTTTTTTTTGTTTACAACGCAAAAAATAAAAACCGCAGAGGTGATCAAATACCACCAAAAGAAAGCTCTATTTGTGGGGAAAAAAGGACATCAATTTTGTTTGGGTGCAACATCGCACGACCACGAAATTGTCAGTTACAGCGACGCAGTGCCATATCGCAAAAAGAGCTCTAGCCAGGAAGGGGGTCAATCCTTCCCAGGGCTGAAGTGGTTAAAGAGTAAACCTCTGAAAAAAAACAAAAAAACAAACAAAAACCTGCAAGACAAAAGGCATAAAGAACTAGTATGCATTGCATACTAGCTCATTATGAAATACTTGCCTTAGAACGATGCCCTGCAATGCCGCCCGCACTCCGCTCCCACGGCCGACATCTTTCACCGGAGTTACTTCCGGGTTCACGTCACTTCCGCGCATGGGCACGGGAACCGTCATTTATGGCATGGGCCCTGAAAAAAACGGCACCAGCGGGCATGCGCCAATGACGTTGGCAGCAGTGTATATAGTGAATATTTCCTAAACTGCAAGTACAAGTGGTGTAACAGTTTACAACCACTTTAACTACAGACGAATACATTGTAACTTATTCAATAAAGCACTGTAAAAAGTACCGATGGCTATTAAAGCAAGTTTAGGTTGGACATGGGCAGGAAAATTTCTTCCCAATGGTGGCTATGCAATCAATCTTGATATCGGTCAGGTTGAACAATTCTTCACAGAATCTGACCATAGGACCGAATCTATAAATTTTCAGAAAGACATGTGAGGTGTTTTGACTTCATTTAGCCTCCCTGCTTAAAGGATAAGTTCACCTCTGGGAACATGTTACATATTTCACTCTAAAAACGGGCGGAACATGTAACATGTTTCCACTTCTGCAGCATCTCCCCAATCCACTGCATCTAGTGACAGCACGCGGGGGAATCTTCTCCACCTGCTCACAGTCACTATTTTTTTTTTTTTTTTAAATGCGTTTGAGCGCGTCTCCACCTGCCTGGACGCATCATTCATTCACAGAATGGGAGAACTACAAGTACCGACAGCCTTTGCGGCTTGTAGTTCTCAATGAAATACCAGGGCACCGTTATGCGCTCTAGGTAGTTCATTGTCTCTTCTTTTCAGTGGGTAACTGTCTGCCCATATGAGGTACGAGCAGACAAATATTATTATTATACAGTATTTATATAGCGCCAACAGTTTACGTAGCGCTTTACAACTTGAGGATAGACAGTACGAATACAATACAATTTGATACAGTAGGAATCAGAGGGTCCTGCTCCTTAGAGCTTACAATCTAGGAATATTGACAGGTCTGCAGGAGTCCTGCATGGTACCAGTGATCTTCTAATCGTGGGTGCAATGCTTTACAGGCTTCTAGTCCGCCAGATCTAGTCCGTCAAAGTCCGCGGCATCAAAGTTATTGAGGCTTTGGAATAATTGCCCTGCAGCACAGTGATTTGAATTTTTGTGGTGTTAAAAAAAGGCTGTGAGGAGGCGACATATCACCTTTTTTGGTTGGAATTTTTATTTTTATTTTTTTTACATTCAGCTGTCACCCATTAAAAGGATGCAGCGGCCAACTTCCCGGCCCGCTTCTTCGCAACCAGCTATGGGGGGGGGGCCTCATGCCGTTTTTCGATAAATACCGCAAGTGATACCGCTAGCAAGACTCTGGTGATAAATATTGCATGTTTTTTTCGCTCACCAAGACTGCTGGAAAAGTGGAACTAGGGGCAAAAGGCAGTAGGTAATACTGAACTCCATTTAGATAGAAAAACTAAACAAAATACCTTAATGCATTTGTGTATTTCTTTAACCACTTCAGCCCCGGACCATTTGGCCGGCTAAAGACCAGAGCACTTTTTGCGATTCGGCACTGCGTCGTTTTAACTGACAATTTAACTGCGCGGTCGTGCAACGTGGCTCCCAAACCAAACTGACGTCCTTTTTTTTCCCACAAATAGAGCTTTTGGTGGTATTTGATCACCTTTGCGTTTTTTTTTTTTTTTTTCAAAATTGTTGCTTTTTTTTTCTTTTTTGTTTTATAGCGCAAAAAATAAAAACACATTTACTTTTTGCTATAATAAATAACCCCCCCCCCCCCCCCAAAAAATAGATTAAAAAAAAAAAAAGTTATTTTTTCCTCAGTTTAGGCCGATACATATTCTAAATATTTTTGGTGTAAAAAAAAAGTTGCAATAAGCGTTTGATTGGTTTGTGCAAAAGTTAGCGCCTACAAAATAGGGGATCGTTTTATCCCCTTTTTTTTTATGGCGGACAGATCGGACACTTTTGGCTCTATTTTGGGACCATTCACATTTATACAGCGATCAGTGCGATCGCTGTAATGCATTGATTACTGTGTAAATGTGACTGGCAGTGAAGGGGTTAACCACTAGGTGGCGCTGTATGGGTTAAGTGTGTCCTAGGGACTGATTCTAAGAGGGGGGGATGGACTATGTGTGACACGACACTGATCACCGCTCACGATCACAGGGAGCTATGATCAGTGTCAGTGTGACTAGGCAGAATGGGGAAATGCTTGCTTACATTAGCATTTCCTCGTTTTTCCTCTCCGTGAGACGATCGCGGGAATCCCCACAGACATAGAGTCTGCGGGACCCGCGATCACCCTCACGGAGCTCTTGGTGGGCGAGCAAGCCGCCTCTTAAAGGGCAACGTACAGGTAAGTTAATCTGCCTGTACGTGCCCTTCTGCCACAGTATATCTGCGTGAGGCGGTCGGGAAGCGGTTAAAAATCAAACTTTTTTTTTTTTAACATATAAGCAGCCCAAGTACCTGATCTTTCTTGGTATCAGCCTTCTGTCATCTGTGCAGTAGCTCTCTCAGACTGGGAGTGGAAGGGGCAGCCCTAGACAGACATTGTCTGATCCATGCACATTTGCTGATAGGAACCTGCTGATGGGAGAAAAGGAAATGAGCATGACATTTTATTAGTGGTGTGCCACGACTTTATGGAGCGATCAGCAGGCTGCCAGTATGATGTCAGGACAGCAACAGGTTAACATAAGACAATGTAAAATGACATATGCCCATTTTTAGAATTTGCCCTTATAAGACATCACCGTATGAAATCCCAGTCGCTCCTACTTATACGATTACAATCAGAAAAAAAAAACACTGCATATTTCTTGATATTGTTGGTAACATGTAAGATTTTGCCTTATAAATAAATACATAGACATTGCCAGCTGAAGCCCCGTTAAGATCTTCTATTGCTCTGCTCAAACCACCTTGTGGTTGAAATTTGAGCATTCTTTGTGTGTTGTGAACTGCATATCATCCTTTGTAGGTTTTGGTTTACAGTAGTTACCCAAGCATTTATAGTTTTTTTTATAGTTTATAGTTATTTGCTTGTGATACGTTTGAAAAAAGTTGCAGATGTAACCAATATGACTTATGGTGGGCTGAAGAGGCAATACTATGTGTGAATTTATGCAACCATGGGCTCTTAGATGGAGCATATAGTAAATTATTATCTAAGATTTCAATAATTGGTCATGCGGATTTGACCTTTTTAATATGAAAGTCAGTTTTGTAAAAACAAATGTTACCACTGTAGCACCTTAACCACTTAAGGACCGAGCCTCTGAGATGGCAAGTTCAAAACCAGTTTTTTTTTTTTTTTGCTAGAAGAAAAAAAAAAAAAAAAAAAAAACCTTAGAATATATATATATATATATATATATATATATATATATATATATATATATATATATATATATATTTATATATATTTATATATATATATATATATATATATATATATATATATATATATATATATATATATATATATATATATATATATATATATATATATATATATATATATATATATATATTTTTTTTTTTTTTCTAACATCCTAGAGAATAAAATGGCAGTCGTAGTAATACTCCTTGCGCAGCGGTCTTACAATCACACTTGTTTTGGAAAAAAAACACACTGTTTGTAATAAAAAAAAATTAGATAACAGTAAAGTTAGCCTGATTTTTTTTTTTTTTTTTTTTTAAATATTGTGAAAGATAATGTTATGCTGAGTAAACTGATACCCAACATGTCACGCTTCAAAATTGCGCTCGCTTGTGGAATGGCGGCAAACATTTACCCTTAAAAATCTCCATAGGCGACGTTTAAAAAAATTCTACTGGTTACATGTTTGAGTTACAGAGGAGGTCTAGGGCTAGAAGTATTGCTCTCGCTCTAACAATCGTGGCGATACCTCACATATGTGTGGTTTGAACACCGTTTTCATATGTGGGCACTACTCACGTATGCGTTCGCTTTTGCACGCGAGCTCGGCAGGGCGCGTTTAAAAAGAAAAAAAAATTCTCTTATTTTTATTTCACCTTTTTTAAAAAAAAAAAAGTCAATTTTATTCCTATTACAAGGAATGTAAACATCCCTTGTAATAGAAAAAAAGCATGACAGGACCTCTTAAATATGAGATCAAAAAGACCTCAGATCTCATATTTACACTAAAACGCAATAAAAATAAATAATTGTCATTTAAAAAAAAAAAAAAAAGTCCCTTTAAGAGCTATGGGCGGAAGTGACGTTTTGATGTCGCTTCTGACCTGCAATGATATGGAGACAGGTGGGGGCCATCTTCCCCTCACTCGTCTCCATGCCTAACAGGAGAGCAGACCACTTTCATCTGAAAACTGACTGCCCTCTGAAGAAGAGGATACTGGGGTTATGGCAGCTAGCTGCTGCCATAACAACGATATTCCTCGTCAAATTAGAAAAGTAAAACGACGGCTGGCGGTCCGTAAGTGGTTAAAAAGTGTCTTTAAAGGATATGTGCGTTTTCATTGTTATGGTGATTGGGATGTGGTGAAAATTTATGAGCTGCCTCAAATTTTACTTCTGTTTGGTTACACACAGTTTAAAGCTTCGTACACACGGTACACAAGGGCGTGTGCCAGGATCTTGTCTTGCATACGAACGGTACACAATTGTTGTGCCACAAAACACAAGTGTAGTGACGTACTACAGGGAATTTCAACTCTTGAGCGCCACCCTTTGGGCCCCTTCTGCGAATTTCGTGTTTGGTGAGCATTTATTCCGAGCATGCGTGTTTGTGCTTTCAACTTGTGTGACGGATTTGTGTACTGACCATACAAAAATCTGACGTCAAACCGCTGTCCGACGAAAATTTACTAGCCTGTCATCCAACATTTGTTGGCCGAAAGTTGGACAACAATTGTCAAAACGAGCGTACTAACAGTAAGATTTTTGGACAATCCCCTGCCAACAATCATACCATGTGTACGAGGCTTTAGGCCTAATGTACAATGGAAGATCCAGCTTCTCTGAACCATGGGAGAAATACACTCCTCTATATGGGAGAACTAAAAGGAAACTAAAAATACCTTTGGGCAGGAGCACCCCACTCCCTCATCATTGCCTCTTATTAGTGTCCACCTGTGTTACAGGAGGAGCCCTTTAGTTCTCCCATGATTCAGAGAAGAAGGATCTTCCATTCTATGGATAGCGTAGGACCCACTGATAATAGGGTACTTTGTCACAGTAAGTGGCCTTAAGCACCATATAGCCATATGCTGTGACCAAATCCCCACATTTTTTGAAAATGTTCAGGTGTTTTAAATAGCCTTGCAGGAGTTAAATCATTTTTTTTTCCACGTGTGCGCTGTAATATTTTGTTCTGTTTCGTGGTCTTATGGCTGCACCATCTTTAATGCATCTTTTAGGGTGTGCCCCCCAAATCTTTGTTTGCACTTTACATAGACTCGCGTGTATGTCCGTACTCACCAGTGTACGTAAAGTGAGTGTACTTAAAGCGGGGTATGCCTGTACAAGGATTCCCCTGAGATTTGACCCTTGATACACAAGGCCAGATGTTGATTCAGGCCAAACTGGAGAAAAGACTGAATTCATCCCACAAAGTGCTTCCTGATCACCTGCCTAGCATTTAAGAACATAAGCATAACTGAATCAGGTAAGCCCCTATACCTCAGGACCTAGGATTCATCACTCAAGCCCTTAAAGCCAGCATCTGAGAAGCAAGGTAGTGAATTGGTCCTTGAAAACAGAAGATCTGGATGATCTGGGAAAACCTAAAGAAGAGTCCACCAGGAGCCCGATGAGGTCCAAAAACCACAGCTGCCTGGACCATTAGGTATGATGAGAATCAGGATGCCTTCCATCTTGAACCTGCAAAGCAGGCAAAGAAGGGGTTTCCAAAGTGGACAGACATAAATCAGGTTCAGCTAGTCATCAGGGCATCCACCACGAAGGTCAGAGGATCCCTGCGACCTAGAGACATAACTGACCAGTTTGTTGTTAAACCTGGAAGCCAGAATATTAACATCCGACATCCCCCACTTTTAACAAAGGTTTTGAAACACCTCAGGGTGAAGAAACTGCTCTGGTATCTAGACGTTGATGACTGAAGTCCACTTACTGATTTTCCATCCCCAAATTGTGCATGGCGGACAGGGCTGGAACATGACTCTGCCCAAGAGAGAACCAAATCCACTTCTGGCTCTGGTAATGATGGGCTTGAATCTGTGGCTGCAATTTGTATTACCCATGTATAAATTCACCTAGCTTGTCCCTACTCGCCAAAAGAAAACACAACTTCCTATTCAGGGACACGCAGCATCCAATGAATGCATGGCCATTCACTTTGTGCCACGTCACATCACAAATGTGGGAGTACTAATGTAACAAAAAAAATCTTGCAGTTCATCAATGAGCTCTCTGTGTGTCAGAAAGTTCTGTCTGTTTCTGTGTCAGATCTAATTACTATTTGGCTCTTACCTGCACAGCACTAGACAGAGAGCCAGAGATTGTGGGATATCTAGTTTCTTCCAAGGTTAATGCATTTCTCACACTACACAGAGACAGGAGTCATTTATTAACCTGAGCAGTACTATCCCTAGGACAAGAGAACAAAAGGGTGAACAGCTCCAGGTGGTGTACTGAAGAAAACGCCCTCCTCAAAGTGAAAGACAGGTGCAGGCTCAGCATGAGCAATATTGAAGAAATTGATTCTGTACAGCCGCACTCCGATAAAAGCCTTTATTGTAATGACACAACATCACTGTTGCTTAGTCATGGCTGTGTTGACGGTAAAACACCGCTAGTTTTAGCGGCGCTTTTCGGAAGCCAGTGGGGCACTTTTAATCCCCCGCTAGTGGCCGAAAAAGGGTTAAAAGAGCCCGCAATGGCAGGGGTGTTTTGGGAGTGGTGTATTCACCGCTCCCGCATCGCCCCAAAGATGCTGCTTGCAGGGCTTTTTGTTCCTGTCCTGCAAGCGCGCTGCCCCAGTGTGAAAGCACTCGGACTTTCACACTGGGGTTGCAGAAGAGGCAGTTTACAGGCGCTATTTTTAGTGCAAAGACGCTTGCAAAGCGCCTCAGTGTGAAAGTGGCCTAACTGCTGACTCAGTATTGTAAAGATATACTCTACTTTAGGCTGCCTTGTTCTTTTCTTTGGTAGAATATAAAAGATGAGGTTGCCTTAAGTAAATAGATGCCAAAGAAGTCAAGACCTAAAATTGCTCTCAATTGTGAGCTGGTTAAAAAAAAAAAAAAAAACTACTGCACCCAAATTTGCCTATAACCAGTGCTTTATGGCTCCTTTCACACTCAGTGTGACTTGCCATGTGACTTTGGACTTGATGAGTCACATGACAAGTCGCAGCCATGCTTTTCAAAGTCACCCATTGGTGTGATTTAAAGTGGAAGTCCATGCTAAAACTTTAAATCCCTGCAGCTATAGCCACCAACATTCTAAACACTAACCTATCTAGCCCTGGGGGAAAAAAAAAAAAAATCTGTATGAATACCTTTTTCTGCAGGCGATCTGACCTAATCTCCAGCAGTGGAAGCTCTGCTGAGTACACGTCCGACAACTGCTGTGAAATGAATGGGGAGTGACATCACCCATAGACTTACTATGGGGCTTCCGTTGTCGGACATGTCCTCTGCACCCGCCCACACAGCGAAGTCGTGGCTGACAGCTCAGCGTGGGATCAGAGCTTCCGCCGCTGGAAATCGGGTCGGATCGCCTGAAGAAAAAGGTATGTATACTGCTTTTTTTTTCCTTTACAGGGCTAGATAGGATAGTGTTATAATGTTGGTGACTATAGATGCAGGGATTTTATTTTTAGCATGGACTTCTACTTTAAAGTCACAGTGATTTTGAAAAGGTGCCTGCACTACTTTGGTGTGACTTAGATCCATTCAGGGCTGAGACAACTAATCGATTATGAAAATAGCTGACAACTATTTTCATAATTGATTAATTGGCCAGCCGATGAGTTGGCCTGCATACAGAATGCATTATTTGTTTACATACCAGGAAATACAGTGCAGCACACATACAGCTCAGTACACCATCCACACGTCAGTAAGTGCCTGAGAACTTGTGAATGTGTGAGGAGCAATGCCTCATGGGACATGTAGTCATTTGTAATGGCAGCGATCTGCGATTTTTAGCAGGACTGCAATATTGCAGCCGACAAATTTGACCCCCAAAATGACACTTTTTGGGGACTAGTGCTATAAAAATAAACTGATCAATGTAAAAATGACACTGGCAGGGAAGGGGTTAACACTAGGGGGCAATCAAGGTGTTGACTTTGTTAACCTTGGTAATTTGGCTATCAGTGATTGTTTACCAAGTACTGGAGTAATTGTTATTGTGCTGCAGAGGTGTTGAGTATTGGGCGTTATCAATTAGCATATGTAAGAGGTGAGCTGTTGTCCAAATTGGTGTCCAATTAGCGTATTTAAGAAGGGTTTTAGCAACTCTGTAGGAGTTTTTGCTCTGAGGTGTCTAACATAAAAAAAAAAAAAATGTTCCATAACATAATTTGTTTGCACATTTTATATGAATTTTATTTGCAACAGATATGTCAATTTAAGATGAGTACATCCTATGTTTAATGCACTTTTATTGTGTCTCTTATGTAATTTATCAATTTATACCTAGCACAAGGACAGCACACTTTTTATTGCTGGAAGATTGGTCAAAGCAGTGAAGACTGCAGTTCAATATTTCTAAAAGTAAAACAATGCATCTTGGGAAAAAAGAATCCCCTGAGAGAGTACAACATTGGGGGTACAGTGTTAGCCAGCACTACAGAGGAAAAAGATTTGGGGGTACTTTTTTCAGATGATTGCAAAATGAGAAAATATTGTGACCAGGCAGAGGGAAAAGCTAATAGAATTCTGGGATGCATCACTAGATTCCCCTTTTTATTATTATTATTATTATTATTATAATAATACAATTATCTTTTTGATCAGATAGAACGAGTCCAGAGACGGGTAACAAAAACGGTGAAAGGTTTGGGGGATAAAACATATCGCGTGACTTCAGGAACTTAATATTGTATACGATTTTTATCTCAAGGAACTTATTTTGTAATAAACCTGTAAAATAACTTCTGGTAGCACTCATACCAATTACACATTAAAGCAGAGTTCCACCCACTTCCGCTCATTGTACTCCTCCCCCTCTCCGGTGTCACATTTGGCACCTTTCGGGGGGGAGGGGGGACAGGATACCTGTCTAATACAGGTATCCTATTCCCACTTCTGGGAGCCTCAGCTGCGGGTATTGATGTCACCACCCGGGCTCCCTCCTCCCCCAGCCTCCAGGCCAGTAGGAGAGAGGAGCCGAGCCTCGTGCATGTGCAATGGGGTTCCCGGTGTGAAGCCGTAAGGCTTCACTGCCGGGTTCCCTTACTTGCAATGGAGGCGGCATGCACCCGACAGCTAAAGGAAAAATCAGCTGCGACTTCAGGGCAGGTAAGTGTCCGATTATTAAAAGTCAGCAGCTGCAGTGTGTGCAGCTTCTGGCTTTTAATTTTTCCAGCGGTGGGCGGACCTCCACTTTAAGACTCCCAAAATAGTAGGAAAGTCCGTTGAGTTGTTTACTTCAATAAAGTTGTTTACCACACAAGCTCAAGCCACCATTTTAGGGTCATTTAGCAAAATGGAGAATGCATTATAGAAACCATATTACCCATTATCATTAATATATACACTAACACATACATACATCACCTTCTAGTAGTGGCTGGTTGCTAGGCCTGTTTGTTTTCATTCTGGGTTGGGAGTGGCTCAGAGTAGTGCTGGGTGACTCACAAGTGACATCACTAGGACCTTCTATTTCTTTCCAGAAGGTTCTAGTGCTTTCTGTAAAGAGGCTGGAGGGGAGGTGGAGTCACCTGGGGTGTTCTGGGGAGTCCTGACCAATCCCCAACTTGGATTGGCAGGCCTCCTCAAATACCCAGGGTCAGTCCAGCTGGGGAGGAGTTGTAGGGTGGAAGAGCTGGAATGAGAGAGAGTGCTAAGGCTGTTGGGGCCTTGGTGCAGTTGGGACCACTTTCAAGAACACATGGAAAGGTCCTGGACCGGAGACACAAGAGAGAGCAAGAAGAGGACAGCGGGAGAGTGCACTGCTGAGAGACTCCAGGGAGGACAACTGGTCGCAGCCAGGAGGGCTGGCGAGGCACGCCTGGGAGGACTGGGAGCTTGCAGTCAAAGATGGGTGCAGAACCAGAGGAGTGGACTGTGGAAGGGGCAGTGGAAAGAGGCAGCTGCAGCCAGGAGGGCTGGCTGGGCCTGAAGAGGGCTGACTGGGATCAGTAGCCATAGTTAGGACAGCTAGCACAAAGACTTTCTATAATTTTTCCCTGCTTCACTGTTGGGGCCCATGGTCCCAACCTGCAAAGGAAAGTTACTTTGGCCTGATTGAGCAAGTGTCAGGTATAACCAACAATATGTGCTAGCTGATCCTGGAAAAAAAGGGATGTGCTGGAGGTGACTAGAGTAAAAGTCTACAGCAAGTCATGTGCTGGAGGAGCGGTAGGCTTCAAGCAAGAGTGCGCTGAAGGAGTATGTGCAGGGTGTGTACATAGTTGTCCGGAAAACAATTGCTGATCATCTGTGCTAGGCATCCCATGTCTCCCATCTCCATCCAAGTTATTCCCCTCAATAAAATACAAGTTCACTGACTGCGTTATGTCTCAGAGTGTCTGAGGGGGTCCTGTGTAAGTTTACATTACATATTTTTCTGTAAAGGAAAACTAAGGGCAGACTTATCCTGCCATTAGATAGATAGATAGATAGAAGCAAACAGAAAATAAAATATAATAAAAGTACAGTCTGATGGTACAAGTACAAATAGATGTTCCTTTTAACGTTTCAAAAGGTTTGAGTATCGAAATAATATCTGATTTTGGAGATATTACTATGTTTTTGTCTTGAAGCAGGGAAGAATAATGTACTAAGGTAATGCACCATAGTATTAAGATTGCTTTAGTAAGACCCCTTTCACACTGGGGCGCTTTGCAGGCGCTACAGCGCTAAAAGAGCCGCTCCTCACACAAGGACTTTCACACTGGAGCAGTGCGCTGGCAGGACGGTAAAAAAGTCCTGCTAGCAGCATCTTTGGAGTAGCGTGTATACCGCTCTTCCACCGCTCCTGCCCATTAAAATGAATGGGGCAGCGCGGCTATACCGCTGGCAAAGGGTGGTTTTAACCCTTTCTTGGCCGCTAGCAGGGGGGTAAAACTGCTCCGCTGGTGGCCGAATACCACCACTTAAAATAGTGCCGTTTTACCGCCGGCACCCGCATTGCCCCAGTGTGAAAGGGGTCTAAGGCATTTATAGCAGGATGCTCATAAGAGTCACATGTAAAATTACATCAAATAAGCATTCTATACATTTTTAGCAACTTCAAGCAGTTTGTTAGAGGCACTTAGCTGCATGCACTCTAAGATCCTATATTATTCCTGAGCCAAGTGACCTGTGGTGTCACACATCAGTCCAGTAATGACATTTGGGGGGTTGATTTAGTAAAACTGGAGCACTGAGAATCTGGGGAAGCTATGCATTGTAGCCAAT
The DNA here is from genome assembly GCF_042186555.1 of Aquarana catesbeiana. Lineage (NCBI taxonomy): Eukaryota > Metazoa > Chordata > Amphibia > Anura > Ranidae > Aquarana > Aquarana catesbeiana. Next base: position 298,741,108 of record NC_133329.1, on the reverse strand, counting down.
CAGCCTCCAACTTCAGCTTGTTCAATTAAAAGTGGATGTTTTAATCTAGCGGGGGTTAAAAGCGCCCTGCTAGAGGCCTAAAAGTGCCGCTAAACATAGCGGCGATTTACCGCCAGTGCCCCAGTGTGAAAGTACCCTTAGAGTCTGAATTGTCCACCACAATGTCGCAGTCCTGCTATAAGTCGATGTTTGCCACTAAGGATGAGCTCCGGTGTGTTCGCACAGCCCACGTGCAGAGCCCGCCAGGGAGTCGGCACTCCACTAATCACAGGCAGTGAGACATTGTTCCAATCCGTGGCTGCAGAGATCGGGAAATGCCTCACTGCCTGCGATTAGCGATCCGCAGTGCCGACTTCCTGGCGGGCTCTGCACGTGGGCTGTGCGAACACGCCGGAGCTCATCCTTAATCGCCACCATTACTAGTAAAAAAAATTTAAAAATCCATAAAACATATCCCATAGTTTGTAGACGCTATAACTTTTGTGCAAACAATAAAATAAATAAATAAAAAAAAAAACACACACACGCGCAACACCTCGCAATAAGCGTATATTGATTGGTTTGCGCAAAAGTTATAGCGTCTACAAAATAGGGGATAGATTTATGGCAGACAGATCAAACACTTTTGACACTTTTTTGGGACCAGTGACATACAGTGCTACGTAAATTGACGGCGCTATATAAGTACCTAAAAATAAATAAATTACAGTGATCGGAGCTAAAAATAGCCACTGATCACTGTATAAATGACACTGGCAGGGAAGGGGTTAACTGTTCCCTAGGGAGGTGTTTCTAACTGGGGGGGGGGGGAATGGGACTGCTGTTCCTGATTAAGGATGGGCTTGGGTGTGTTCGCACAGCCCATGTGCAGAGTCTTCCAGGAAGTTGGCACTGCGGAGCGCTAATCACAGGCAGTGAGACATTTTCCCGATGTGCAGAGATCAGGAAATGCCTCGCTGCCTGTGATTAGCGCCGTGCTGACTTCCTGGCGGGCTTGGCACGTGAGCTGTGTGAACACACCAGAGCCCATCCTTATTCCTGATCACCAGGAACAGACGATCTCTCTCCTCCCCTGTCAGAACGGGGATCTATTTGTTTACATTGACAGACCCCTGTTCTAACCCTCTGTGGAGCGATCGCGGGTGGCCGGCAGACATCATGGCCGCCGACATCGGCTCCAACAGGTGTGTGCCTGCTATAGCCATTAAAGGGGCAGACGTACACCTATGGTGATTTGCGCAGTCGAGCCAACCTGTGTATAACTGCAGCGGCTGGTTGGTAAGAGGTTAAAGTAACACCATGCCGTATTGGGAAAAATGTCCTGATCAACCTTCCGGAGCTGAAAAGTAAAACGAAAATCATAGGATCTGGTATCATACAAGAAAGATTTTCATGTTTGTCCCTTCGGATGATTTCAGATGAGAGCTGTGTACGAACGATCTGATCATAGTACGGTCACATCGAAACTGGAATGTTTTGTACGATATTCTGATCTTTAGACTAGTAGTACTTTACACAGCTCGTCCCCTCCCCCATACACAGCTGACTATCTACAGAACGTGCTCTAGACAGGCTTCCCCCTTTCCTTGTAATACAAACCTATGATAATCTTTCTATCATGCACTATCTGTATTACACTTACCGCACTCATGACGAGACAACACAAAACTTCATTCGCTCCCACCTTCCAGCACGGCTCCCGTTGGGTCTGGTGTTCGTGACAACAACACAGCAATCCCCCTGCTCTCCTTCCCAGCACGGCTCTGGTTGGATCTGGCGTCCGGGGGCGGGACTCAGGGGGCGGGGCACACAGGCTTTCTCTGTCCATGGTTGAAGGGCGCCAGAAGGCGCGGGCTCTTCTACTTCCTCATTGCAGGCTTATAGGCCACACCCACCTCCCCCATAACCTCCCCTCCAGGATGCAGATGTCTCTGTTGTTGTTACTGCTTTCAGCTATTATAAAAGGATGTTGGTGCGGGGATAGGATATTATTGGACGATGTTGGTGCGAGGACAGGATATTATGGGAGGAAGTTGGTGCGGGGATAGGATATTATTGGACGATGTTGGTGTGGGGTAGGGATATTATTGGACGATGTTGGTGCGGGGATAGGATATTATTGGGCGATGTTGGTGCGGGGATAGGATATTATTGGACGATGTTGGTGCGGGGATAGGATATTATGGGAGGAAGTTGGTGCGGGGATAGGAGTGTGCTGTGTGTTTCTCTGGCACGGTGTGGTGAATATACACTATACAGCTTAGTTCTAATATAAAGTAACTGAAACAGTTACCAGCAGCAGGGTTGTAGAGAGCGGCCAGACTCACATTGAGGTTGAAGTCACTCCACATCTCACCATTTCTAGTACTTTTGTTGGCTTTTTCTTGCACGTATAAAAACATTTTTGTAGGCACACTGAGTGTACAATACCATACAATTTGCATGCAGTGGTGGCTGGTGCTCAAAATTTTTGTGGGGGGACGCAAACAAACTGAAAAATTCAGAAAAATACTTAAAAAAAACATAAATTGCAGCCACTGTGCCCATCATACGCAGCCACTGTGCCCACCAAATACAGCCACTGTGCCCACCAAATGCAGCCACTGTGCCCATCATATGCAGCCACTGTGCCCACCAAATGCAACCACTTTGCCATCAAATGCAGCCACTGTGCCCAACAAATACAGCCACTGTGCCCATCATATGCAGCCACCAAATAAAGCCACTGTTCCCACCAAATACAGCCACTGTGCCATCAAATGCAGCCACTTTGCCATCAAATGCAGCCTCTGTGCCCATCATATGCAGCCACTGTGCCCACCAAATAAAGCCACTGTGCCCATCAAATGCAGCCACTTTGCCATAAAATGCAGCCCCTGTGCCCATCATATGCAGCCACTGTGCCCAGCAAATACAGCCACTGTGCCCATCATATGCAGCCACTATGCCCATCAAATGCAGCCACTTTGCCATCAAATGCAGCCACTTTGCCAATCATATGCAGCCACTGTACCCACCAAATAAAGCCACTGTGCTCACCAAATACAGCCACTGTGCCCATCATGTGCAGCCACTGTGCCCACCAAATACAGCCACTGTGCCCATCATGTGCAGCCACTGTGCCCACCAAATACAGCAACTGTGCACTTCATATGCAGCCAGGCGCTTCCTCTGGCTGTCACTTTAAACACCCCCCCCCCCCCCCCCGCTGGTCCGCTCGTGTGGCGGAGCTCTGCTCCTCTCCAGGAGTGACAGGGCTCTCCCCTTCTTCTGCAGTGGCAGGAAGCGGCGACTCCTGTGTCCGCTCGGCTCCTCAGGCTTCCTCCATCACACACCGCGTCTCCTCTTCCGCCAAAGCATTAGGCATCCAAAAGGATCGCCTAATGCTTTTGCCAATCGGGAGACAGGTCTCACTGACCTGCCTCCTGATTGGCAGGGAGGAACGTTAATGTGAAAATAGCGAAAATTCATTTGCTATGTCACACAACAGGGTGGGATCGGGACGCAGTGCTCTGCACCCCGAGTAGGGTTGCCACTTGTCCCGGATTCACCCGGACAGTTCAGGTTCGGAATCATGCGTCCAGGTTTCAGACTGCCTGAAACCCATACACATTATTCAGACCAGACTATGGCTTCCAGGTACATCTGGATTAGAGGTGCTGACTGCCAAGGGGTGAGTGAGCTCACCATTCATCCCTGTCTGTGACTGAAGTCTCCCTCCTTCTCTCTCCTGCCTCTTACAATAGAGTTCCCCTTTACACCAGAGGTTGCAGTGTCCCCCCTTAAATCAGGGTTCCCAGAGCATCCCTATATGTTAGAGTCCCCAGAGTTCTCCCTTACATTAAAGTCTGCAGAGTCTCCCCTTACAGTGAAAGGGAACTTTGCGAATTCACATGTAAAAGGGGAACTGTGGATTCAGATGAAAAAGAGGAACTCTGTGGAATCTGATCTAAGGCTCCATTCACACTAGCGCGTTTTTTGATGCATTTTGCATTTTGCAGAAATGCACGGGAATTTTTTAACATGGGTTCCTATGGAACATGTTCACATCAATGCCTTTTTGTTTCTCTGCATTTTTGGAAAGGGTCGGGGACTTTTTTTCATGCAAAAAGCAGCGTTTTGCATGTAATGGATTTCAATGGACAAGCATCAAAAACGCAAGTGCACCGTTTTTGCAGCCTTTTTGCAGCGTTTTTGATGCGTTTTTGATGCGTTTTTGCCGTTTTTTTTTTTTTGTTTTTTTTTTTAATTTTTTTTTAATTTTTTTTTTTAGACTGTAAAAAAAAACTGTAAAAAAAAAAAAAAAAAACGCAAAACGCAAATCGCGGCAAAAACGCTGCTCTAAAACGTGGCAAGCTTGGAAAAAAAACCTCCAAAAATGCTCAAAAGCAACATGCATAGGTGTGAATCGAGCCTAAAGGGGAACTCTGTGGATTCAGATGTAAAAGGGGAACTCTGTGGACTCTGGTGCAAAGGGGGGCTCTTGTTATTAACTTCATATGATTAGAAATGTTAATAGCAAAATATATGTATAGTTTATACTATAAAAAAAAATGCTGTGTGCCCCTAAAGTGTTCGGGTTTGACTTGAAGAAAAGGTGGCAACCCTAGCCCCGAGCCCACCCTATTTTGAAGCCTATTAGAGCCTCCACGCCCGTGCCCCCACAATGCACGAGCCGCCACTGTGCAGTAGTAACATTGATGTCAGTGGGAACCCAGCAGTTACATAGACACAGCTGCTGTCTTCCTGATAGAGACAGTTTTTACTGGCAGTTCAAAACGTTAGCCAAAATAACAGTTTTCATGGCAAATGCCAATATTTAAGCTACAGATAGCTAGTGTGATTAGCAAAGGTATAACAAAAGGCAAAAAACATATTTCTCCTTTTACATGAAGGTCAGGTTAATATAAACCAGCACAAAGTTCCCCCTTACATTAGAGTCTGTAGGGTTCCCCTTTAGGCCCCTTTCACACGGGGCGGATCCGCTGGACGGACTCTGCTAGCTCAGCGGGGGATCGTTCTGTTGATCTACGCTGAGCCAGCAGATAACAGGTCTGTCTCTGCTCACTGTGCAGGGAGGGCCCTCTCAGAGCCCCGCTGTTCTCCATGGGGAGATCATACAAAAACGGACAGCTTGCCCGTTCTCAACCGATCTCATCCGATCCAAACGTATCGCCATTGGTCTGTTTTGAGCGGATCTTGTCGGATCGGATGGCAGGCAGGTGTCAGCGGTCACATCTCCGCTGACATCCCCCTGCCCATAGAAGTCAATGGGTGGAAATCTTCCGTTGGCTTTATCCCAATTTTAAGGACTGTCCATACTCGAATCCCTGAGCAATCCCGCTCAAACACCTTGCGTTGACCCCTGGCTTAGACTAGAGGCTTGTTACGGTTTGATAGTTTCTCTTGCGAAAAATATGCATATATGTATACCCTAGGGGGCACTGGATTGTGCTCAATGTTTACATCCCCTGCGCGGGATTATTGTTATTGCCTTATATTTTTCTATTTTCTTCAATAAAAATATTGTACCAGAAGTCAATGGATGGCCTGCTCGGATCTGCCTGAAAAACGGACAGGCGGATCCGAGCAGGCCAAGCGTGTCTGCAGAACCTAATGTAAAAAGGAACATTGTGGACTTCTACGTAAAGGAGAACTCTGAGGACTCTGGTGTAAGGGGAAATGCTGAGGTCTCTGGTATAAAGGGAAACTCTGATGTAAGGGGTCCACAGAGCCCCCCCCCCCCCCTTACACAAGAGTCCAGAGAGCTCCCCATTACATCACATTCCACAAGGTTCTCCTTACAGTGTAAGGGGAAACTGTGGACCCCCGATGTAAAGGGGAATGCTGTGGACCATGTTGTAAGGGGAAATTCTGCAGTCTCTGGTGTCAAGGGAAACTCTGATGTTAGGGCGAACTCTGCAAACCATGATGTAAAAGGGAACTCTGATGAAAGGGGTCTCTGGTCATCAGAGCTCCTCCCACACAAGAGATCACGGAGCTCCCCTTTACATGACAGTCCACAGAGTTCCCCTCTTCATCAGATTTCATAGAGTTCCCCTTCACATTACAGTCCACAAAGTTCTCCAATACATCAGAATACAAAGTTCCCCTTTACATCAGAGTCTGCAAAGTTCCCCTTACAGTGTAAGGGGGAGCTCTGCGGAACCTGATGTAAAGAGTAATGCGCAGACCATGATGTAAAGGCAAACTCTGATGTAAGGGGGTCTCTGTTCACCAGAGCCCCCCCAACCCCCACCCCTTACACAAGAGTCCACAGAGTTTCCTCTTACATCAGAGTCAGTGTCCGCTGACACTCACCTGCCTTCCGATCCGACAAGATCTGCTCAAAACAGATGGGTGGCGATACGTTCGGCATCTGACCAGAGGATCGGACAGGATGCCCATTTTTATCTGATCTTCCCATAGAGAAAAGCAGGGCTCTGACAGGTTTGCCCCTGTACAGTGAGCAAAGACGGACCTGTCATCCGCCTGCTCAGCGGGGATCAATGGAGCAATCCCCTGCTGAGCTAGCGCAGTCCGTCCAATGGATCCGCTCCGTGTGAACCCAGCCTTACAGTGCAAGGGGGAACTCTTTGAACCCTGATATAAAGAGGATGCTGTGGACCATGTTGTAAGGGGAAATGCTCCAGTGTATGGTGTAAAGGGAAAATGATGTAAGGGGGAACTTTGCAGACCCTGATGGAAAGGGGAACACTGTGAAACCTGATGTAAAGGGGAACACTGTGGACCCTGATGTATGGGGGAACACTACAGACCCTGATGTAAAGGGGAACACTACAGATTGTGATGTAAAGGGGAATACTGTGGACCCTGATGTAAAGGGTAACGCAGCAGACTGTGATGTAAAGTGGAACTCTGATGTAAGGGGGTTTCTGGTCACCAGAACACCCCCCTCCACACAAGAGACCACAGAGCTCCCCTTTACATGACATTCCACAAAGTTCTCCCTTACATCAGAGTCCACAGAGTTCCCCTTTACATCAGAGTCCGCAGGGTTCCCTGTTACAATGTAAGGGGGAACTCTGTGGCCCCTGATGTAAAGGGGAACACTGTGGACCCTGATGTAAGGGGGAACACTACAGATCCTGATGTAAAGAGGAACAGTACAGATCGTGATGTAAAGGGGAACACTGTGGACCCTGATGTAAAGGGTAACGCAGCAGACTGTGATGTAAAGGGGAACTCTGATGTAAGGAGGTCTCTGGTCACCAGAGCACCCACCTACACACCAGAGACCACAGATCTCCCCTTTACATGACATTCCATAAAGTTCTACCTTACATCAGAGTCCACAGAGTTCCCCTTTTTTTTTTTTTTTTAAAGATATTTTTATTAATTTTTTGTTTTTAATACAAACCAGTTGTACAAAAAAAACACAACAAACAGTCACCAAATAAATCACTGTTAAACATTGGTATACCTTGTCAAGTATATTGTCTACATATGAGGGGGGGAGAAAAAAACCAAACAGCTAACTGGTGGTAATTCGATCTGAGATTGATTACATAGTTTATGCATAACCAGTTATTAACGAATATGAGTTATAGTAGTTCACATATATATGGTGTTCTTTCTGGCACGGCACGCGAATGGTACAGATCAAGCACACATTATATAGAGAGGGTCATGGGGCTAGCCAGCCACCTGTCCCATATTTTGTGGAACATTTTTTTTCATTTCCTAAGTTCAAAGGTAAGTTTATACAACGGTATGACATCATTAATTAGTTTTAGCCATAGGGATTTCAAAGGTGTTTGTATACCTTTCCAGGATAGTAGTATAGACTTTCCAACATAAAAATAAAGGATACGTAATAGTCTCTTAGCCTGTTTTGGTATCTGTAAATCACCAAAGACCCCCAGTAAGCCAATCTTCGGGTGAATAATATTGGGGAGTCCTAGAGCAGAGGAAATGAAAGAACCCAAAAGTCCTGAACCACCGGACAAGTCCAGAAGCAATGTAGGAAATCAGCATCTCCCCCACAGCCCCTGAAACATTCAGCATTGGGTTTCAACCCCATCTTACACAGCCTAGCTGGGGTAAGATGAGATTGGTGAAAAATCTTAATTTGTATGACCCGGTCTTTAGATGAGATAACAGTATTTTTGTATGTGTCACTAAATTCAGTCCAGTCTTCCTCCGTAAGTGAAATGTCCATGTCTGCCCATTTATTCTGCGCTTTGCTGAATCTGGGGTTAAAATCTGTCATTAGGGCAGCGTAGTAAGCAGAGACAAGTTTATTAGGATCAGGTTGTCTTAGCAGTCTCGCTAATGGGGGCAAGTCTATGGGGTCGTTTAGGGAGCCAAACTGAGCTCGGATAGCATGTCTAAGCTGGTAATAGTGGAACAGGTAGGAGCTTGGTAAATCAAAATCAAGTCTCAGTTGTTGAAAAGTTTTAAAGCCTTGGTCGTTATATAGATGGCATAAATATTTTACCCCTTTGGAGTACCAATGTTTAGCGTCGGGTAAGGAGTTTAGTTTTTGTAAAGTAATAGGACTTTAAATGAAGCGGCTGGACTGCGGAGGTGATGATATAAATATACAATTTTATTTATAACAAAGTAAATATGGTAATTTTCATATATACATAAAAGCACAAGGTATAGACACAGTGATACAAAGTATATAAATATAAACATAAATAAAGATAAATTCATGAGGTTAATGAATAGTATATGACAGCAATCTGGCCTTAAAATGCTAGACACAGCATGCCCGGCATCTGTGTTAATAATCACATAAAGGAATCTACAAATGTTGGGTTCATGTTATAACATCGTCAAAGCGTAGTATGTGTCTCTGCAGCATCCAATAGCTCTACGCGTTTCGTGGAATTGTCTCCACTCGTCAGGAGCACTATTACACTATTTACAATTCTTATATCCATGCGCTCCTGCCGCTCTGGCGATGTGTGCAGGTTTGGGGTCTTGAGCCTGTTCACGGTGTATGGGGGTCTTTTCCTTATCGCGGGAGCTGCGATGCGCCTCGTGGGTCCTCCCTTTTCCCGTTGCACAGTGGTGTTCGGGAGATCGGGAGGACGCCCCTTCGCGCATCGGCGCCACGGTCCTCACGTCCAGCGTTTGACGTCGATCATGACGTCATCACGCTGCCATTGAGAGCACCTTCTGCGTGACCTGTGTGGGAGCGGTTTGGCGCCAATCGCCTGGCGGTTTGACCCAGGTGCGGACGCCTTCTCCCGCCCCCCCCTGCGTTCACGCACGTGGCGTTGGTGGCGTACCTGTACATATACCCTCAGTCAGAGCCGGCTGTTCACATGGCCGGCCTCTGCCTGGGGCTCCTGCACACCAGCTATTCCACCGCCTGGTGTTGCATGGCATGCAGCTTGGGTAAGTGTCCTTTAGTTCAGACCCACACACAACACGATTGGTTTTTGCACTTTTTTGTTTATACACAATTGTTTTTTACACTTACTTCACTTTTAGGTTCGTTTTTCTCAGACCATTCTCACGTATAGGTCAGCCCATCTCATACACATTACACCAATCACACTTCACATCCCATCCTTTTTCTCTATTATTTACACATGCTGACACATTGGGCTTACAATTTTACACCACCATTATATTTTTTCATTTTTTTTTTTTTTTTATTATTCCCCTTACACATACCTTGCTTGTTTTTACACATCCTCATCATCTCACCTCACACACATCTTCATTCTTACTTTCAGATGTTTTGATTTGCTCATACTTTCAAGCCAGCACCTACATTCATGGGGACCACCTTAGGCACCATACCACCACCCCAAGCTGCCCATGTACAGTTACGCCGCCTCAGCTCCCGTGGTGTGGTCTGTGCTTCCGGTGCACCTGTCTCGCTCGCCCCTTATCGCTCCCACTGCCGGGACTGGTGAGTGTATTTGGTTAATTTTCTATAAATAATATTCTTTACTCTTATACATAATGTGGTTTCACCATAAACATTTAATCTACAGGAACCTGTTGCATCTGCTCCTGACGAGTGGAGACAATTCCACGAAACGCGTAGAGCTATTGGATGCTGCAGAGACACATACTACGCTTTGACGATGTTATAACATGAACCCAACATTTGTAGATTCCTTTATGTGATTATTAACACAGATGCCGGGCATGCTGTGTCTAGCATTTTAAGGCCAGATTGCTGTCATATACTATTCATTAACCTCATGAATTTATCTTTATTTATGTTTATATTTATATACTTTGTATCACTGTGTCTATACCTTGTGCTTTTATGTATATATGAAAATTACCATATTTACTTTGTTATAAATAAAATTGTATATTTATATCATCACCTCCGCAGTCCAGCCGCTTCATTTAAAGTCCCATTTCCCTCTCGATTAGATTCAATTTAGGGATGGAGGTGCTTACCCGCACCTCATTTAAAGTCTCAAACCTTCCCCCTTCTCTTTTTTACAGTTTTTGTAAAGTGGGGTTAAACCACAGAGGATTGTTCGGGGATGCCGACCAAGTATGTCAAGAAATTTTTTTGACTATGTGTTGAAAGATTGAAAGTGTAGTTGCCAGCATGGAAGTACCTGGTCTATTTGGGACTTTGCCCCTATAAATGATATTGTGGAGAGTTTCCATGGAAGTCGCGATGGCACCTTCAGTAGTAGTACATGCATTTGCCAGGGCTGGATGTAACCAGTCATGTATATGCACCAGTTGTGACGCTAAATAATAAAGAAAGAAATTTGGAAATGCCAGGCCGGCCATGTAAGACGGCAGCCTTATGCCCCGTACACACGGTCGGATTTTCCGATGGACAATGTCCGATCGGAGCGTGTTTTCGGAAATTCCGACCGTGTGTGGGCTCCATTGGACATTTTCCATCGGATTTTCCGACACACAAAGTTGGACAGCAGGAGATAAAATTTTCCGACAACAAAATCCGATCGCGTCAATTCCGACCGTGTGTGGCCTGTTCCGACGCACAAAGTGCCACGCATGCTCAGAAGAAATTCCGACACGGGACAGCTCGTTCTGGTAAACGTAGCGTTCGGAATGGATACAGCACTTTCGTCACGCTGCAATGTTCAAAATGGTTTAATACAGCGCACTCTCTTCTTCTTTATAATGTGACAAGAATTAAGTCGTTTTGATGCTCATATTCACACACACTTCTCACAAACTTCTTTCGTTATATTTATCGGGATTCCCTCAATATATTTAGATTTCTCACATCTGACAACAAAATTTTTTGTTATTTTTGGACTTTAATGTAGATTCTTTTTTTGTGTTTCTCTTTTTTTTTTTTTTTTGTGATTTTGATTTGTACTCCCGAAAATGTTTGTGTGTGTTTTTGGTGACAAGTTCCCACAACATCACTAATATGTTGTTCTATTTAATCTGTAGGAGATTGTTTGGTGTTGTTGTCCCTTGTTAATTTCACATTGTACTTTAGAAATGTACCTGAATCCTCACCAACAAACTGTCCTTTTTGGATGAAAACACACACAGGAGAGTAGAATTTCCCTAAAAAAATTTTATTAAGGGCTCACAACTAAACAAAGAGGGAGGCAACGCTAGAGAAACTGCAGAAGTGGGTGAAGCCTTGGACCCCCAGGGCACACATCAATTATTTCAAAGCAAAATTGGTGGCCTGAGGAGTCCTTATCTAAGGGAGGGCAGTCTGGTCCAGAAGTCCCAGAGATCCGGAAAGCAGCAGATGACATCTATGTCCCCAGGCTGTGGTCATACGAGAGACTGCAGATTCTGTCAGACCAGACTGAACTCAGGGTCATCACTCTTTGGTCTTCCCTCCACGCTTCCTTCCAGGCTTTGGCTGTGGTGGTTTAGTTGTGGCAGCAGGAGGAGGAGGAGGAGGATCGTCCCTCTCCATGACATCCGTCTTGTGTGTCAGTTCCCCACTCAACCCCTTACGTAGGACTTTATAAATCAGGTCCTCAGAGATCTTGCGTTGGCCCTCCTGCATGCCCTGCAATTTTGTGGCAGCCATGCAGGCAAAGGCCTCTTCAGGACTGGGGAAGGCTCTGAGGGACGCCGAAGGCTCCTGGATCAGCCTGTACGCTGAATCCTGCACGGGACTCGGAGTGGCCTTCCTGGCCCTTTTGTATGGAAGGCGGAGGGGAGGAACCTGAGACTCAGTCAGGCTGCGACTGGTCCCAGGCTTCTCCTGGCTGCAACTTAGCCCCGCCTCCTCCTGGCTGCCACTAATCCCCGCCTCCTCCTGGCTGCCACATTCCACAGCCTCCTCCTGGCTGAGGTCTTCCTGTGTATGAAAAAGGGACATAGTTTTAGTTTTTTATTCATCAATCACACACAATTTTCACCTCCTGACTGCTGCAAATTGAATGTTAACAAATATAACAGACTATCCTTCTGAGCCCAGCAGTTTTCATTCTTTTCCCAATTTTGGGTGCCTACTACTGTGTATTGATATGTAAAGCACTTTCAATCAGCAATTAGTGATCAATAATAACATCTAGTAAACATAATTTCTTTATTGCCCAGAAATCAGTAGAACAATGCTATACCTGACTCCAGCTGGGCTCCTCCACTTCTTCCTGACTGGAAGGCCCAGGTTGGACATCGGAAGCCTCAGCTGGGGTGGAAGGAAGAGTGGAAGGAAGAGTGGAGAGGGATTCCCTGACTTCAGTGTGGTCTGACAGAAATCGCAGTCTCTCGTAGTACCACAGCCTGGGGACATAAATGTCATCTGCTGCAGCTCCGAAACCTCTGGGAATCTGTGACCTTCTTGCGCTCCCTCAGATATGTGCTCCTCAGGCCACCAATTTTAGCTTTCAAATAAGGGATGGTTGCTGTGGGGACCACCGGCTTCACCAACTCCAGCAGTTTCTCCAGCGCTGCCTGCCTCTTCTGTTTGTGGTTATAGTGGGGGTGTCTCACTTGCCACAGACAGGGCAGCTCCCTGTACTTGTCTATGAACAGGGGCAGGAAATTGTGGTCGTTGAACCCATCCATTTTCTCTGTAAGACACAACACAAGACAAAGCCTAATGTCAGGCCAAACTCCCCTAATCTTGTTACAATATAGGCTTCCATTTCGAAGCAGTATAGGCCCAAGTGTAGATCCTACCTTCGTTAGCACGATCGGCGTCTCCGATGCTCCTTCCTCCGCTCACAGATCGTACGTAAGACACGCGCGTTACGATTTATACACACTGCGCATGCGTATAACTCCGCCCACCCCTGACGTTCTTTCTAGTCTATTCCCCGCCCCTTTTCGTTCGGCGCAGTGGGGGAAGAGCACATGGCGGATAGACAGCAGGATCGTGCTAATTGTAGCAACGAGGAGGAGGAGGAAGGGCTGGAGCCTGAAACGTCCCGATCCAGAAGGAGATTAAAGGACTCAAATATGACCTTTGGGGAGATGTTGGAGATGGTGGAGATCCTGAAGAAGGCCGACTATGATGGAAAGTATGGGCCTTACCCCAACCCCAATGTCCGAAAGGCCAAGATCATGGCGAAAGTGGTCAGGAGTCTGCACCGGAAATTCAGGGTACGACGATCGAAAGATCAGCTCAGGAAGCGGTGGTCGGACCTGAAATTACGAGAACACGAGCAGTACAGAAAGATCCGGAGAGTGCTGCAAAAAAGTAAGTAGTTGTGCTGTGTTCCTATTCTTTATGTTTATGACGTTCGTGCTGCTCCATGTGCTTTTAGGAACTGTTGTACAGTTTAAAATGGCAACTTTCATGTTCATGGGCACATTATTCGTTCGGATCACACATTGTTATTTCGGACGATAAAATAACATTGTTTAGGCCATATGCATTTGGCCACCATTTTGACGCCCTATACTTGTCTTCAAAGAATTGGGTTGTGTAGATGGCTTTGTTACTAGAATGAAATGCAAACTAGATTGTGTGTAAGGAGAGGACACTCAGCAGCTGTTTTCACATCTGGACACTGGAGTACTAGTGTGGGACCCCAGAACGCCATTTTTATTAGGGGGGCCACACAGGTGCCCCAGTGTATACTATAGGGGGGGCTACATCTGTGAAGCTTTTACCAAACAGGTAAAGTATTGCAGCTTGACAAAGGACACTAAAAAAGCTACATCTTGGAACTCGGCTAAAATAGACAATTGTACCCCACTTCCAAGCAATGTTTCATCTTTATAGTTCTGACATTAAATATCTGTGTGCTAATTATACCATTTTTGTTTTACATAGGGGAGAAAAGACTCGGAGGACACCCCTCATCCGAGGAGACCAGAGCCCCCCCCCCTCTGGAAGAAGGGGAAATCCCCCCAACACAAGATGAGCAGGAGGAAGAAGACGTGGTGGAAGTAGTCACCACAACAGGTGAGTGTCTGCAACCACAGGCTCAGATAAGAGATGGATGGCGGCATTTTTTTGAAACCTAATTTATTTTGGGTTTCCTCTCTTTTTAGGTGATCGTGAGGTTGTGGATCCAGATCCTTTCACATCCGAAAGTGCCCAGATCCTGATCGGGGAGATCATGGGGTGTAATTTACAATTGGAAAACATCAAGCAAAACATCAATGATGTTATTCCAAAATATAAAAACATCATTGATGTTTTGGGGCGAGTTTAAAACCCCTCCAAATCACTTTCTTCTTTTGTGTGCTACAATGTGCGAAATGTTTTTGTGATTTTTCCCAAAGCCAAATTTGGAGGATGCACACAGTGTGTCAACATGTGCTATGTGCCATCACGGGAGATCAATGGACGCGTTTTGGGGGTGCAACCCCTTCCTCAATAATAAAGTAGCGGTGAGGAAGGGCTTTCTCCCCCAAAACACGTCCCTTGATCCCCCGTGATGGCAGATAGCACATGTTGACATTGTGAAATTTGTGTGCATCTTCCAAATTTGGCTTTTCCAGGGGTGATTTCCCCCCATCTGAACGCAATATCAAACACAGTTCCTAAATACTCATGTCTGATATTGCCTTCCAGTTCTACCAAATGTGAACTTTGTAAGATCAAGATTTGTGTCTTTCTTGTGGGTTTTACACAGGCCTGTTTTCAATAAAATGCACATTTTGATTTTGGATAATGACACCACAAAAATTGTTATACAACAAACATGTTGGTTTGTCAGAAAAACCTTTGGTAAATGCACATGTGATTGTGCAGGTATTAAAAAGATTGTTCATCAAGAATGTGTGGATTATTGTCTCAACGCTACAACACTTTTGGGGTGATGTAATTGTTGTTTTATGAGAAAATGGGGGTTATTTCCTAAGGGGAAATCCACTTTGCACTACAAGTGCAGTTTCAGTGCAGTTGCAAGTGCACTTGTAGTGAAAAGTGTCTTTGCATTTAGTAAATAACAGCCAACAGTGCTTTGTATAAGGTTACACAATCACGACATTTTCTGCACTCCACACATTTCTGTCAGGGTCAGCTCAAACAAACATAAGCAGTAAATGTCCACAAAGAAGAGCCTGGGGGGAGATGCCTGTCGAGAACTTGAGGTCCTGCAGGCTTCTCCCTGTGGCCAAATACCGCAAGGTAGCGACCAACCTCTGCTCCGGAGTGATGTCTTGCCTCATGCAGGTATCCTGCCTGCTAATATAAGGGGTCAGCAAAGCCAACAAACGGTGAAACACGGGGTCCGTCATCCTAAGAAAGTTCCTGAAATCATCAGGATTATTCTCACGGATATCACGGCGCAAAGGCATATGACAGAACTGGTCACGCTGAAGCAACCAATTCTTGGTCCATGAACTCCTCCCCACCCTGTTCATGGACTGGACTTGTGTCAAGGTAAGGACCCCAACACCAAGCCCCCGCACAGCACGAACTCTACGAGGAGTACGCATACGAAACATGGCTAGAAAACGGTCGGCTGCTCAGAACGAAGTAACAGAACGCACTGAAGAACAGCAAGGCCTGTGAAGAGCGACCTGAAAAACAGCAACGAGCAGGCAAGATCACACAGAAAACTCCGATACGAACTGACTGCACGCACTGAAGAGCAGATACAAACCCACAAGCACAAACTGAACGGCAGAAAACGATCTGAAAGCCACGAGTCTGAAAAAGCGCGAATCGTCTCTCACCAAACTTTTACTAACACAAGATTAGCAAAAGGAGCCCAAAGGGTGCCGCGCTTGGTTCTGAACCGGCCTTTTCTAGTCTCGTCGTACGTGGTGTACGTCACCGCGTTGTTGGCGATCGGAAATTCCGACAACTTTGTGCGACCGTGTGTAGGCAAAACAAGTTTGAGCCAACATCCGTCGGAAAAAATCCTAGGATTTTGTTGTCGGAATGTCCGAACAAAGTCCGACCGTGTGTACGCCCTATTAGTGTCTCAAGTGCCACTCTGGGGGTTCCCCCCTTCCACAGGAACATCACACATATCGTGTCAATACGTTTAAAAATAGATTTAGGGATTGCACATGGGGAATTAGCCATAACATATAGCAATTTCGGGAGATAGACCATTTTGAGGAGATTTGCTCTTCCCATAAGGTCAAGGGGCAGATCCATCCATTGTTTAGTTTGCTCCTGTAAGCGATTCAATATGGGATCTAAATTATTAGTAATGTAAGTGGATAGGGCCGATTGTACCAGGACCCCGAGGTATCGGAAGGAGGACACCACCTGTAATTTAGAATCCGGATGAATCTGGGGAATCGTTGCTGTATCCAAGGGGAAAAGACTTGATTTATCCCAATTCACCCGGAAACCGGAGAAATCTCCAAATATGTTAACTTCTGCTAGCAAAGACTGAAGTGACCCGCTAGTATCTGCCAGATACACCAATGTGTCGTCTGCATAGAGCGAAATTCGCTCTTCTATAGTGGCAATAGGAAGTCCTTTAATAGATGAAGATGAGCGAATACGTGCCGCTAGAGGCTCCATGGCTAGGGCGAATAGAATTGGGGACAGCGGGCAACCTTGCCTTGTACCTCTTGTAATGGGGAATGTCTCTGTAACCGAGGAATTAACTCGAACCTTGGCCTGGGGGGAGGTATAAAGGAGTCTTATCCATGCCACTACACGCGGGCCAAAACCATACAACTGCAACACCCGAAAAAGATACGGCCATTCCACACTGTCAAATGCTTTGCAAGTGTCTAAGGATACTATGGCCCGCGTTGGGGGGCAATCATGTGGATATTGCAAATTGTGAAATAATCTACGAATATTCATTCTAGTGGATCTTCCTGGTATAAAGCCCCCTTGGTCACTATTAACCAGAGTGGTGACTACTTTATTTAAACGATTTGCAAGCACTTTAGCCAGTATCTTAACGTCCACATTTATAAGGGATATTGGTCGGTATGATTCACATTTAAGTGGATTGTTTCTAGGTTTCAGCAGAAGTATGATCAAGGCCTCACGCATAGTGGGGGGAAGGACCCCAGTGCCCAAAGCTTTATTATATGTACACAATAAATGTGGGCATAGTAATTCCCTAAACTGTGTATACCATTCGGTGGGGTAACCATCCAACCCGGGGGTTTTATGGGCTGGCATTTGTGAGATGGCTGCAGCAATCTCTTCCACCGATATGGGCGCCTCCAACTCATCCCTCCTCTCAGAAGACAGGGAGGGGAGGGATATGTCAGCGAGGTAATCATCCAGCTGGGTTTCAGAGTATTCAGCCCTGGAGGTATAAAGGTCTTTGTAAAAGTTAAGAAAAGCCTCCATAATATCTCCAGGAACATCACTAATTTGGCCCTGTATGGTCTGAATACGTGGAATAGATACAGAAGGTTGGTCTGGTCGCGTGAGATATGCCAGGAGACGCCCAGCTTTGTTACCGTGTTCAAATGCTTTCTGTGTAGTGTGTAATAATCGTTTTTGTGTAAGATCTAGTAAACGAATTTCATATTCTCTACGCCTCTGTAACCATACCTCTCTCTTATCAGGGGACGGGTCAGTGGCATAGCTAGACTCTGCCTGCACCATAGCGGTCTCTAGTTCTGTAGTAAGCTGTTGTTTTTCCTCAATACCCCGGTGATGGACATAAAAGTACCCCTCAGTGTGGCCTTAAAGGCTTCCCATTCTGTAGAGGGGTCTGCCGTTCCACATTGTCTCTCCAGTATTCCACAATACCCCTCCTGCAGGTCTCTTGCACCATTTCATCCTCCAGCCAATAAGAATTTAGTCGCCAAATGGCCTGACCTGAGCCTGTAAGGATGTCGAGGTCCACAGAGAGAGGAGCGTGATCTGAAACCCCTCTGGGCAAATATGTAGCCGCAGAGACAAGGGGAAGAGTGTCTGTAGGGGCGAAGACCATGTCGATCCTAGACATGGTGCGAAAAGAGTCTGAGTGACATGAAAATTGTTTATCATCTGGGTGTTTCCACCGCCAAAGTTCTGTAAGATCATGAACCTGTACCCAATCTAAAAGGGAGGGAAAGGATCTACCCCCACTTCCCAAACGGTCCATGGCTGGATCCAGTACTGCATTAAAATCACCTATGTAGAGTAAGGGTCCTGGGGGTCTATTCAGCAAATAGAGTGACAGTTTAGATAGCATTTCCACCGAAAATGGGGGGGGGAATGTAAATGTTTACCAGAGTGAGTGTCACAGTAGAAATTTGTAGGGAGAGTATAACAAATCTCCCATTTGGGTCTGTCTTAATTTGTATAATTTCAGCTGGAAGGGATTTGGCTAATAAAATAGAACCCCCCTAGAGTAATTTGTATGGGTGGCATGATAACATTGAGCCAGCCATGGACGCCTTAGGGCCCTCACCCTATCGTCAGTCAGGTGAGTCTCCTGGAGACAAACAATGTGGGGACTGTGTTTTTTGAGGACTGAAAAGACCAGAGACCTTTTTTGAGGTGCATTCATACCTCTAGTGTTCCATGACACTATTTTCAGTGACCTGGGCATTTAAAACAGATTCTATACCATAATCACATATATATGTAAATACTTTCATCTTCAATACCTCGCATGCCGTGCCAGTCCACCCCCACTCAATCACATCCATATTGCTTTGTAAATAACTTTTACAGAGACATACACCATTAATCAATAAGGTAGAGAATACCACTGAGCTGCTCTGAGCAGCAATTAAAAAAGAAAAAATTTTTTTTGAAAAAAGGAAAAAACAGAAAAAGAAAAAAAAGGGGGAAAAAAATGAACCAAACAGAACATTTCTTGAAAACCCGTTTCCCCCACCCCGTTCGGCCTTCCCCAACTTAGCGAGCCTTGGATCCCTGAACCTGGTGAAATCCCTCTTACCCCTTAAGCACAAAAAGGGAAACATTCTCGAGGGTTGAACTGTTCCGTGGCCACGCCACTAACTGGTGAGGGGGTACTGTGGAGTCTGGTGTGGCTCCTAACCAAAAAAAAGGGGGAAAAAATTGTATGTGTCCCGGTCCAGGATGTTCATCTCTGTAGAAAAACAGTAGGCCATTCAAAGGAAAAAAGAAAAAAATATATAGAAGGAGAAAAATCAAAAGTTATCTTGGTACTTGTAGTGCAAGTATTAAAGGTAAACAACCATCCCATATGGGTTAGGCACGTTGTAAATAAGGGATCATAGTGCTGCTACAAGACGGAAGGCATCAGGGAGTCAATGGGCTTGCTGTCTGTTACTTTTTCTTCTGTCAGCGGGTCTGTAGCGATCATTCAGCCAGGCCATGGCTTCTTTAGGACTAATGTAGAATTGAGCTTTACCATCATGGATGATACGGAGCTTAGCAGGAAAAAGCATGGCGTATTTCAGTCCTTCTTCACGTAGCCGATTCTTCACTGCTAAGAAGGAGATACACTGGCGTTGAATTTCAGCTGAAAAGTCAGGATAAATTGAAATATTATTGCCGTGGGGGGCAGGAGGCGGAGCCTAGCGGAGCAGACATGCATTGTTAGAGCTCCACACCGCTGAGGAGAGAAGAGAAGGACAAAGTGGAGCCTGCAGGCTCAAAAGGTATCCATTTGAACCTTTTTGCCCCTGGGAACAAACTGTGAAAGTTTGGGCAGGAAATATGGTACTGGGAGGAAACCGTGGCAGAAATAAAAATCACCTCACAAAGAGCTCACAGGCACTCACTGCAGCTGAAGCAGCTCCAGTCACCTCACAAGATACAGCATCAGGGCGCTCTCACAGACAGAAAATGTCACTGCAAGACTCTCCATTTGAGTCAGATACAGAACAAATCCTCTCACAAACTTCTCCACAAGCCTCCTCAGTATCCCCAGTAATATTATTACAATTTGAAAAGATGCTTCATAAGGCTTTAAAACAAACCTCAGACCAAATAACAAAAAGCCTAACCAAAGAAATAAGAGAGCTGGGAAACCGCACCGCAGCCTTAGAAATAAAAATGGATGAAATTGAAATTACAACCCAAGAAAATATAACAGAATTGGAACAATTAAAAAAAGAGAATTTAATACTTCAAACTAAGCTCGAAGATTACGAAAATAGAGCCAGACGTTCAAACTTGCGCATAAGGGGAATACCTGAAACTGTGACAGACCTGCAATCTACTATTACTGCTCTATTACAAGAACTAAAGCCAGATATCCCTATTGAACATTTAGAACTGGACAGAGTACACAGAGCCCTCACAGCCAAAAAGAAAGATGGACCCCCACGTGATATAATCACAAAATTTCATTATTACAGAACGAAAGAACAAATACTAATTGCTGCAAGAGAAAAAAAGGAACTTAATTTTCAAGGACACAATTATCAAATTTTTGCTGACCTATCCCAACTTACTATTACTAAAAGACGATCCATGAAACCCCAACTAATGGAACTGTAACGCCACAACATTATGTATCAATGGGGCTTCCCCTTTTCAGTCAGATTTAACTACCAAGGTACAATTTACAGAAGCAGATCAGCAGATGAACTACAACAAACCCTTTTAAAATTAAATCTGACAGAACCCACAAGCAGCAACACTCCCACACGCAGAAGAATGGCATCATCTTCACCTTCAGGCAGCACCCAGAAAATTTCAGAACAAAATGGGAATCATCATTCTCACAAAAGAGGCCGTTATGCCACATCATCCATGGACCAAGAAGATTCAATGGACTGACATCCTAATTCCTGATATCTCTTCATTTATTATACTAAGAGATGGTTCTCTATAAAAAACCTATATTTATAACTGAATGTAACTGCATTCTGATAGTCACACACTGTGTGGGATCATGTTACATTCCAGTTATATTTCTTATTACTTCTGATTCATATAGCCTTAGAATATATAAGTGAAATAAGGAAATTCTTGTTCAGTTATATATTATCAGGTAATAACAATAGATTTATTACTTTTTAGGACAAATATGTTCAATAATCCAGAAGTAATGGAAGCTTTTTCTTTCTTTTCTTAAAACAAATATATTATTACCTAACTAGTTCCTAGAATTATGTTTTTGTTTATTATAATCTGAAGCAATACAACCTCAATTTTATGAGTTAACATATCTAAACAGTTGCATATGAATAAAATATGTAATTGTTTACTCTAAAAGGGTTAAAATCCCAAAATAATTCAAACTATCTTCATCAATACCAAAGTTATTAACAGTACCTTTCTAACTGAATTATTTAGCCTAGGGCAAGACTAACCATATACAACCACCCTGGAATAAATAATTTCAACAAAAACTATATTCTGCACTCCAATTAATGAAACATCATTTTGATGTCTTTTGACATAGCACTTCTCTCCTGTAAGCGGAAGATCCGTGTACCCCCATTAGCCCTCCTCATTCTCCCAACCATATTATGTGGGAGTGTGACGAAGGCACTTATTCCCCTGAGAGAGATATTTATTCTCTTTCACGGGTAAATTGTGATTACTTGCAAAAAATAATTTATACAATGTATCATCTAATCTCATATGTTTTTTGTTTACTCTTTACTCCAGAATTCACTGGTTTCTTTTCTATCTATTCATCTCTTCAGTCCACACAGGTTGATCTGCGCAGTCAGCTCTGCATAACAAAAAGTAAGTCAAAACTATTTGATCTATTGCCATGGCACCACTGAATATACTTTCCCTGAATGTTCAGGGAATAAATGTCCCTCAAAAAAGGACCAAAGCCTTCCGTACTTTCCATAACAAGAAGGCTCACATAGTATGCCTCCAAGAAACACACTTCACCAAAGATTCTACTCCAAAATATATTTCTCCTTTTTATCAACAAATTTACATGGCTTCTGCCTGTACCAAGCAAAGGGGAACTCTAATTGCATTTCACCGATCCACACCATTCACCTTATCATCAGAAATTAAAGACCCAGAAGGTAGATACCTGATACTCATGGGTTATATAATGGATACAGCAATCACGGTGATTTCCTACTACGCTCCTAACAAACAACCTACACCATTCCTCTCACATATATTACAAGTGATTAATACACACAAAATAGGAACAGTGATAATGTGTGGGGATTCGAACCAGGTCCTCCTCCCATTTCTAGATAAATCACCTTTTACACCATCCAAAATAACCTCTAGATTACCTTTTTCTCAACTTCTTTCCAAATACAATCTGGTAGATTCGTGGAGAGAAAGTAACCCAATGAAAAAGAAATTCACTTATTTCTCACACCCTCATCAAACCTTCACCAGAATAGATCATATTTTTCTAACAATAGGAATGATATCAGAAATTATTGCATCAGATATAATTCCGATTCCGTGGTCTGACCATAATACAGTATACACTACTATAGCCTCAGCCATACCAAAAGCGCATGACCCAACATGGTACTTACCGGACATAATGCTCAAACACCCACTACATCAGATGGCCATTGAACAAGCTTTAAAGGAATACATATCAATTAATAATACAACAGACATCTCCCCAATAACACTGTGGGAAGCTCATAAGCCTGTCTTGCGTGGTACAATACAGAGACAAATGGCACTATTTAAACGGGAACGCAAAAATCTAGCAAAAAAACTAGAACTCAATTTTAATGCAGCCTACATATCATTTCAAGATAATCCATCTCAGAGTACAAAATCTCATCTGGAAAAATCTAGATTGGAATACGATCTATTTCTCACTGAGTCAGTTGATAAATCCCTCAAACGCTCCAAACACAATTTCTACATGAATACAAACAAACCAGGTACATATTTGGCTCGGGCATTAAATTCAACTAACAAATCTTTCAAACCAATACGTTTGAAATTATCAAAAAATGTTTACACTTGTAATCCAGTTAAAATAGTCCATAAATTTCACTCACATCACGCAACTTTATATAAGACAAACAATGAATTTAATCCTACAGAGGCTGAATCCTTCTTCTCAAAAATAACCTTACCTGAGTTATCTCAGAATCAAAAAAGCCGTTTGGATGAGCCTATAACTATAGATGAAGTTTCTAACGCCATAAAAGACCTAAAACTTAACAAAAGACCAGGCCCAGACGGCTACTCGGCTTTATACTATAAAACATTCTCAGAAATACTCTCTCCCATTCTCACTGAAACTTTTAACAAACTTCTAGATGGACATTCTTTTCGGCAAGAAACACTAATGGCAATTGTTTGTATGATCCCAAAACCCCTTTCTGATGATACTTCCTGTGTGAATTATCGGCCTATCTCTCTGTTAAACCTCGATATTAAATTATTAGCAAAAATAATAGCAAAACGCCTTAATAGCATTATAGGAAAATTAATACATAGAGATCAAGTAGGCTTCATGCCAAATAGACAGGCAGGCGATAATATACGCAGGGCAGTGTTATTGGCACATATTGCTAAAAAACGGAAAATCCCTTTATGTTTTCTATCTCTCGATATTAAGAGGGCATTTGACACAGTATCCTGGCAATATATGCAATATTCATTACAAAAATGGGGTTTTGGACCCCACTTTATAACATGGATCAAAGCATTATATAATAAACCCAAAGCTATATAAAATATGCTGGATACAAATCTGAAGCCTTTAATATCGAAAGAGGTACCCGACAGGGTTGCCCATTATCTCCCTTATTATTTGCCCTTATACTCGAACCCATGGCCCAATACATCAGAACAAACCAAACTATAACTGGCATTGAAGTAGGAGGTATTACACACAAATTATGTATATTTGCAGACGATATATTACTTTTTCTATCATCACCACAGGTCTCTGGTCCTAACTTAATACCAGCTCTTGATGGATTTGCAGCCCTATCCGGCCTTATGATTAATCCTAAGAAATGCCTAATGCTTAATATTTCACTCACAAACATGGAATTGATCCCGGCTAGGGCTGCACTCCCATTCACATGGGCAGAAAAATCAATCCCATATCTTGGAATTCATTTAACAGCATCTCATTCTGACTTATTCTCAACCAATTATCCTCCTGTATTAAGACAGATCACAAATCTAATAAAACAATGGTCGCAACTTCCTTTATCCTGGATAGGGAAGATTAATGCAATCAAAATGACTATTCTACCCAAATTGCTTTATCTATTCAGAGTCCTCCCTATTCCAATTCCTTCCTATTTTTTGAGAATAGTACAAAAAAGAGCAACTTCGTTTATATGGGGCTCTTCTAAACCACGTATACCTATACACACACTACATCTTCCCAAAAATAAAGGAGGCCTGGGATACCCTAATTTTACTAACTACTACAGAGCAGCACATTTGGCCAGTCTGTCCAAATACCATGCAAAACAGGAAATCCCATTATGGGTATTTATAGAGGCTTCAGAAAATGACCCACTATTAATATCAAATTTATTATGGCTTGATCCTAAAGACCGCTTTAAAATTCATAATCCCATAACTAAACACTTCTTATCTCTCTGGGATAAACTAAAAACCAAATATCAGTTACAATCTCCACACAATCCTCTCCTTTCTTTTATCAGAAATCCGGCCTTTTATCCGGCATGGATCTACCCAAATTCTTTTAAAGCTTGGACAACATCAGGCATTCAGACACTAAATGACTTCATAGCATCTAAATCATTCCTTTCATTCCCATCGCTTAGAGAAAAATATGATCTACCAAACTCTGAGATATTTAGATATCTCCAAATCAAAAATTTCTATACACCATTCCTAAAGGGGGATACACCATTATCCCAATTATCCATTTTTGAATCAATCTGTACAAAAGATCCATTTGCTAAAGGTACAATTTCATCACTTTATAATCAATTATATGGAGTAGCAAATCTTAATAGACCCTCTTACGTTCAGAGGTGGGAGGAGGACCTGGGACGAACTTTAGAAGACACGGACTGGTCTAACATATGGCTCACATCTAAGTCATCTTCACCCAACATCTTAGCACTGGAGACAAATTATAAAGTCCTAACTCGCTGGTACCTTGTACCCGCTAGAGTGGCAAAATATTCACCTAATACCTCAGCTCTTTGTTTTCGAGGATGCCCAGAAATAGGCACATATTTACACATATGGTGGACGTGCCCAGTAATCCAAACCTTCTGGAAGGAAGTCTTCGTGATTGCATCTAAAATATTTTAAAAAATAATACAACCAGATCCATATTTAACTTTACTTAATCTAAAACCGGAATGGTTAACACTCTCTCAATTCAAACTTATGATCCAACTAATAACGGCTGCAAAACAAACAGTGGCCAAGGCATGGAAATCTCCTACATTGGTACTAGCAGAAACAATTCACAGAATGAATAATACAATGTCCCATGCTAAGATGGTAGCCATCGATCAAAATCAAATTCCAAAATTTGAAAAACTTTGGCATCCTTGGATAAAACAGTTCCTGTCAAACTTCAATGACTCTGTCCTGTTGCCATGGTAACAGATTAAATGACTTACAGAGACACCCATTCTAAGGCTTCAAAGAGAACTAAAAAGAATAATAAACTGACGAGCGGGACAACCTTGTGGACCATACCTCTACCTTTCAACCCTTTTTCTTCTTTTTCTTTCCTTTTCTCCACCTTACGATTAAAGCTCATTATCAGAATTTATTTGACCTATATACACTCTACTTGTAAACAATATGTATAGTAGGTATAAATCATTTAAATACCTACAAAAGTAACTAAGGAAATGATATATATCTTTAATTTAGGTTTACGTAAACCCAATGTTTAATATTTGAAATTTCATTATATTTACCTATAGAAACCCTACTGTAAAACAATGAGCTTACTTTATAGATCCTTGTAAACTTACTTTATGTATCTTTATAACATTGTATACTCAATAAACTTCTTTTGACAAGGAAATATTATTGCCGTTGTATTTAAGCGGACCCTTTTCTCTTGCAATGCGCAGGATAGCCACCTTGTCTTGGAAGTTGAGAATGCGTGCTATTAGGGAACGTGGAGGTGCCCCTTCCGGGGGAGGACGTGGAGGGGTACAGTGTGCCCTTTCAATCACATAGGAGAACGAGGGTGCATCAGTGCCAAAAATGTCCCTTAACCATGAGCAAAGGAATTTTTCAGGGTGTGTGCCCTCTGCACGCTCAGGAAATCCTACAAAGCGAAGGTTGTTCCGTCTGGAACGATTTTCCAAATCATCAACTTTAGCGCGGAGGGCCGCCATTTCCCCAGTATGATCACGCACTCTAACAGAAAAGGGATGTACATTATCTTCTATGGAACTAATGCGTTCTTCCATGTCCCCAGCCCTGTCACGAAGGTTTTGGACATCTTGTTTCAGGAGAGAAAAGTCCATCCTTATAGAGGCTATCTGGGATGTGAGTGAAGCTTTGCAATCTTGTATTGCTCTTCCCTCAGCTGGAGCAGCAACCCTAACTCTCGTCTTTGATCCTTTATATCTCCTAAGGTAAGGCCCCCTTCCCGTCCGTCTCCCATGTGAGGGGGGGGTGTGGCTGGCGGGTGTGCCGGCAGTGCCAGTGAGGTGGGGAGGTTTGTTTGCCCCCGCCCCAAAATATTGAGCACCAACGCCACTGTTTTTGTCCTTCTCTGGTGTTCCTTTAATAGGGCTTGTATGCCTGGGGAGCAGGGAGGATTGGTGATCATGTGATCATGTGATTGGCTGTCACAGTGTTCACATGATGAGGAGTCGAGCCCACTGCCTACCCATCAGTAGTGGGGACTAAAAAGCTGTCTGACAGCTCGGTCTCTGTGCTGGGAGCGTGCAGTCAGGGCTCCTGTTAAAAATCATTGGGCCCTGTACAGTCTTACTGATGGGCCCCCCCCAACCTTGCCTACACCTCACCCACCCCCCTAGGGTGCAGCAAAACAGTGGCACTGACTTTATCCGCCTACAACCTGAAAATGAAAAAAAGTTTCTCTTCTCCCACTTCCTGGACCCTTCTGTTGGCCTGATGGGGACCTTAGAAATGTAATTTAAGCCCTGGTAAGCAAGTAGGAGCCGGAGTGTGGTCTAGCAAAATCCATTTATTAATTAACAATACAGCTTCCCTGGGTCCCCCATTTAGCTTTTGAGGCATGGGCCCAGTAAAATAGGATCAGGTATACTGACTTATCAGCGGCCCTGCGTGCAGTGAGTGCATTCTCAGTACAGAAATATCGGCTGCCCATTGGCACATGTGTGCGGTGTGTGGGCATTAAAGCCCACCCTTTTGCCACGAAACATATGTGTTTCGTGGGCGGCAACGTGTTTTTTTTTTTATTCAGAAAAATACTTTATTGAGAAAAGCATAAGATAACAAAGCCAAACAAAGCCATCACCTGAGGTCAGGTGATCGGGGTTCTGTGCCACATGGATGGTTGTCTGGGTGGACGTGTTGTTGTGCTGCCCCGGGCTGCTAGGCCAAAGCCTGAGGCCTATCCCAGGGCCATCGGGCTGCTAGGCTGTCTGAGGGCCTATCCAGAAGCAACAGAGAGCAGTGCAGGGTTGGGACTGCGGCTTGCAGTCAAACCAAAGTAGCAGTTCTGCCGGCCAGAGAACCTGTCGTGGTCAGAGGTAGAGGGGAAGCTGTCTCCACTAAGGGACCATCCACCTTATTACAAGGGACCACCATGAGTAACTGAAGCAAGTACCAGAACAGTATTCTCACCAACCGGGGACAGTGAAGAATTGGGAAACTTCAGCAGGTGTCAAGCCAGGGACCCAGCCAGCGGAGGTAACATTTGCAGAGCAGTCTTGTGTGCCAAGCCAGGGACCGAGCAAGCCAGTGGGGTAAAGCTTGAGGAGTATCTGTGAGTGCCAAGCTAGGGACCCAGCAGGGACACGTAGGAAACGCTTTAGGAAGATGCTCAATGAGAAGATTGTAAGAGCTTGGGAGATCCAGTGGCAGTGGATCAGTGGGTCTAGGTGATAGACTGGGAGCTCAGTTGAGTGAAGATCTAAGAAGGAGATTGTGGAGGAAGTGAGAGTTCATTACAACCTTTGTTAGAAACTGTTCAAGATTGTTGCCATAGGAGACAGCGTGTCTACACATGCAGATGTGGTGTCCGGCTGGATGCCTTTCCCTGCATGGATGTCTACCTATAGAATTCTCAGAGTCTGCTAATTAACATTGCAACTACTAAAGGGTGTCTTGGCCCTAACCCTCTCTCCCACAGGTGTGTTAAGAGAAAATAAATCTCTTTGCATTCAAGAAGTGTCTGGCGCCCATTAATTTACCTTACATTGCACCCACTCGTAACCCACTCTACACAGAAGGATGTCAGCTGTCCCTAACTAATGAGGTCACCATAATGCCGCGTACACACGGTCGGACTTTTCGTCTACAAAAGTCCGACAGCCTGTCCAACAGACTTCCGACGTACCTTCGGCGGACTTGCGGCAGACTTTCTTACGAACGGACTTGCCTACACACGACCACACAAAAGTCCGACGGATTCGTACGTGATGACGTACACCGGACTAAAATAAGGAAGTTCATAGCCAGTAGCCAATAGCTGCCCTAGCATGGGTTTTTGTCCGTCGGACTAGCACACAGACGAGCGGATTTCGGGGTCCGTCGTACTTACGACGTAAAGATTTGAAGCATGTTTCAAATCTAAAGTCCGTCGGATTTGAGGCTAAAAAAGTCCGTTGAAAGTCCGGAGAAGCCCACACACGATCGGATTACCAGCCAGCTTTAGTCCGTCAGCGTCCGTTGGACTTTTGTAGACGAAAAGTCCGACCGTGTGTACGCGGCATTAGGCCTGGAGAGGCCCAGGACTTGGCTACACTTACGTGACAACCTTTGTGTTGATATATAACTTTTTCAATTCGTAATGTATTACCAAAATTAGCTATCCATTCCTCAACTGTAGGAGGGTCCTCTGACTTCCAATGTACCATTATTAGCTTTCAAGCCAAGAATAGTACCCTGGCTATGGCCTCTCTAGTATGGTTTTCCTATTCAAATTCGTCCAAGTGGGCGGCAACATGTTAAATCCACATAGCTCATTGGTAGTGCAATTCAGTGAATTTACTCCCCATCAGAAGTATGTTTCAGGGCTTCCTACTCACTTTTATTTGAAGAAAGAAAAAGTTCACAAATGTATAGCTTCCCACACAGGGGGTTCTCACCACCAATACGAAAAATTTAAGCCTTCTCGCTCTCTTTGCAGCTCTACTGCTCAGGCCTCATGCCCTGGTCATCCAGGCCATCTAGCATCTGTCCCCAGTGCTAGTACACACACGCTGTACCTCTTTCAGCTCTGTGTCTTTTTCTTTACAGCTTCCAGCTGTTCTATCTGTCATAGACTCTCTCCAACTCAGACCTCTGGCTTGGGGCACCTCTGACGCCCCCAGATGAGACCCTGTCTTGGCTTCTTTCTCTCAGACTTGGGCCTCTGGCTTGGGGCACTTTTGACACCCGGATGAGACCCTGTCTTGGCCTCCTTCTCTCAGACTCTGATCTCTGGCTTGGGGCACCTCTGGCCCCTGGGTAAAACCCTGTCTCTGCTTCTTTCTCTCAGACTCGGGCCACTGGCTTGGGGCACCTCTGACCCCCGGGTGAGACCCTGTCTCAGCTTCTTTCACTCAGACTCGAGTCTCTGTCTTGGGGCACCTCTAACCCTCAGGTGGGACCCTGTCTCGGCTTCTTTCACTCAGGCTCGGGCCTGTGGCTTGGGGCACCTCCGACCCTGTCTCAGCTTCTTTCTCTCAGACTCTCGCCTCAGGCTTGGGGCAACTCTGACCCCCGAGTGAGACCCTGTCTTGGCTTCTTTCTTTCAGACTCGGGCCTCTGGCTTGAGGCACCTCTGACCCCACCAGTGAGACCCTGTCTCGGCTTCTGTCACTCAAACTCAGGCCTCTGGCTTGTGGCACCTCTGGTCCCCAGGTAAGACCTTGTCTTGGCTTCTTTCTCTCAGACTCTGGCTTCCTCTGACCCCCCGGGTTAGACCCTGACTCGGCTTCTGTCACTCAGACTCAGGCCTCTGGCTTGGAGTACCTCTGACCTCTGGGTGAGACCCTGTCTCGGCTTCTTTCACTCAAACTCAAGCCTCTGGCTTGGGGCACCTCTGATCCCTGGCTGAGACCCTGTCCCTGCCTCTTTCTCTCAGACCCAGGCCTTTGGCTTGGGGCACCTCTGACCCCTGGGTGAAACCTTGTCTGTGAGCTTCTTGGCCTGTCCCATCCTGGACAGCACGGTGCAGACATGCACCTCTCATCTCCCTTACAACCAGTGACCCCCTCTGGAGGGTGGGGCCCAGACCCTGACCTCTAATCCTGATACTACTAAAAGAACAGCATACACCTGTGCCATTAGTGGGCCTGTTTTCTCCAAAACCTGGCCCAGACTGCCTTATTACATAGTGGCATTGTCTCATCCTGCCACACTGTGCAGAGTAATGTTAATGTAATCCTGCCGTGCACTGTGGTGCCATCACATTACTTCAATGTCACAAACAAAAAAAAAAAAACAGGGCGGATTTGATGGACCACTTGGTCTTTTTTCTGTCGTGACTCTTCTCTTTTTCTGTGCAGTGCTGAAAGATACTGAGCCTGCACAGTAGACAGCATACTAGCAGTCCCACCGTGGAGCAGATATTGGTATAATGATGTATTTTCTCCTTGTTCACTCCCTCCATACCTAATGGCCATCAGGATAGAAGGATGGCCATCTTGGCGCGGCTTTGCTTCGTTATGTCAGCTCTTCCAGCAAGGAAAACAGTGAGCAGCACAGCACTGACATCACTTAATCCCACTCTAAATCCTCTGAGACTGGCAGTCACAAGTAGCAGTGCCTTAAGGTGGCTATACCTGGCTCTGGTTGAATAGAAAAAATCTGAACCGATTTCATCGTTCTTTAAAGGTAGGTGGAGAAATCCTTCCTGCTGAGTCTTTGCATTCTGACAGCGAGACTCACTCACCATCAGCATACCTCCCAACTTTAGAAATTTACAATTAGAAGCACTTCGGAGAGGTATGGTCAAATTCAACAGTGCGAGGGGCTTAAAACCCAAATCCGGGCAAAAAAAGTTTTTTTCCTTGAAGTGGGGCTGTGTCCGCAGTCAGGGCCACTGATAGGTGGAGGGCACCGGTCCCACCAACCCTCCTGTAGAGGATCGGTGGGGCAGAGAAGCAAACGATTGCAGAACAATGCCCTGTGTGGCTCTCTGCAGCAACTGAAAGCCAGTTTCTCCCCCTCTCCTTCCTGCCGACTTTCAGCTGCTGGGTGAGAGACACACATGGCCAAAATTAGGGGGGTGCTAGTGTGGGCTATGCCTACCCAGATTTCAGTTCTGCCCCACAGGCCGGCCCTTTCCATGGATGTTGTGCTGGCCAGTGGCAGTTAAGCTCCTTTCCACCCCGCTCGCACTCAGGACTGGGACAAGGAGGCAGGAGGCTAGAGCAGCGAGAGAAGAGGCAGAGAGTAAACAGCCAGGAGTTGTTACGCTGTGTTGTGCTCTCATCTCCTGTCAAACCCAGCCCTAAGTCAAGTCAAGCTTTATTGTCATTCTACTACACGTAAGAACATACAGTAGAACGAAATGTCGTATCTCACAGGGCCACAGTGCTACATACAAATTAAACATAATTATAAATAAATATACAAAGAATAAAAACACCAATAAAAAAAACCTATACACATCTGGGAACTACGTAACTGTACATATACTATATGTTTCCAAAAGTCTTTGTAGCAGCAAGTGTTTATAAAAGTGTCTAGTGCATATTCAAGATTAAAATGGAGGGGACGTGAGACGTTCCTGATCACAATTTATAGGTTGTAGAAAAGGTTTCAAAGAGGATTTGAGGGCTCTCACAGCCTGGGGGAAAAAACTGTTGAACAGTCTGACAGTCCTGGTTTTGATACTCGGGTACCTTCTACCTGATGGCAAGAGCTGAAAGAGACTGTGGGAGGTATGGGTAGGATCCCTCACGATACTGGTAGCTTTGCTGGAGCATCATGTATGGAAAATGTCCAGGATGGAGGGGAGAAAGACACCAATAATCTTTTCAG
Organism: Aquarana catesbeiana; assembly: GCF_042186555.1. NCBI lineage: Eukaryota > Metazoa > Chordata > Amphibia > Anura > Ranidae > Aquarana > Aquarana catesbeiana. Next base: position 298,708,821 of record NC_133329.1, on the reverse strand, counting down.
CCATCTTCACTAGCTGCTGCAGGGTCTTGCGGTCAGCAGAACTGCAGTTCCCATACCAGACAATGATGCAGCTGGTCAGCACGCTTTCATTGGTTCCCCTATAGAATGTAGTAAGGATGGGTAGAGGGAGACCTTCTTTTTTAAGGCGGCAGAGAAAATATAGGCGCTGTTGTGCCTTCTTGGTTAGTGACGTGATGTTGGTTGTCCAAGTGAGATCCTCTGAGATGTGCACTCCCAGGAATTTAATACTGCCTACTTTCTCCACAGTCAAGCTGTCGATGGTCAGTGGGTGGTGATCAACAGAATTTCTCCTGAAACCCATCACAACCTCCTTTGTTTTGTTTACATTAAGGAAGAGGTTGTTTGTACTACACCATTTAACCAGTTGCTCCACTTCCTCTCTGTAGAGCATTTCATCATTGTTGCTGATAAGACCTACCACAGTTGTGTCATCCGCAAACTTGATGATATGGTTGGAGCTGAACGTGGCGGTACAGTCGTGGGTCAGCAGTGTGAAGAGCAGCGGGCTGAGCACACATCCCTGTGGGGCACCCGTGCTCAGTGTGGTAGTGCTCGACGTGCTGCAGCCAACACGGACTGACTGAGGTCTTCCAGGTAAAAAGTCCAGGATCCAATTACAGAGGGGCAGGTTGAGGCCCAGCGAGTTCAATTTAGTGATAAGTTTCTGAGGAATTATTGTATTAAATGCTGAGCTAAAGTCAATGAACAGCATTCTAACATAAGAGTCTTTCTGTTCTAAGTGGGTAAGGGCCAAGTGAAGAGTAGAAGATACTGCATCTTCCGTGGAACGGTTTGGATGGTATGCAAACTGCTATGGGTCCAGTGTGTTTGAAAGACTGGACTTAATGTGATGCATGACTAACCTCTCAAAGCACTTCATCATTATTGGAGTTAGTGCTATGGGATGATAGTCATTCAAACAGGACACAGGTGTCTTCTTTGGCACTGAAATTATGATGGTGGATTTAAGACACGTAGGGACAACCGCCTGGCTCAGCGAAATGTTAAAGATATCTGTAAGGACATCTGTCAGCTGTACAGCACAGTCTCTCAGCACACGTCCAGGTATGTCATCAGGGCCAGCAGCCTTCCTTTGGTTGATCCTGAACAGGGTCTTCCTTACCTCGGTTGGAGAAAAGCAGAGCGCCCGGTCGTTTCGGGATATGAGTAGTTTTTGTGCAGGTGTTTGGTTCTGCATCTCAAACTGTGCATAAAAGTGGTTGAGTGCATCTGGGAGAGAAGTATTGTTATCATTGGCCTGTGGCAGGGGCTTGTAATTAGTGATGGTCTGGATGGCTTGCCACAGGGCCCGTGTGTCTTTGCTGTCGCTAAAGTGTTTATTAATTTTTTTTTTTCCTTAATATTTTATTGGTAAAAGAAAAATAAGGTTTACATTGCAGTTAGTTACAGAAAATGAGGCATAACAAAATATTCGATTACATTGACATTCAAAGCTAACAAGCAGTAATTATTGTAAAAAACTTTTTCCCGATAACGGTGATATGATGGACACTTATAGAAAATATGAGATATGGTTGTGGAAGGTCACTTGTATAAATGCATTTGTCCCAATACTATTAGTTCTGTCTGTCACCTATGAATGTTTGGGTGTATTTCATGAATAGAATTGAAGCTTTACTCTATCGTAACAGCTGATGTTGAGTAGCGAAATCCGTTTGTAATCTATACAGCTAAGGATGGTTGAACATCAATGTTTACACAGAAGGTATTCTGTCCGAAGGGGAAACTAATTTATGGTGTAAACCTGAATATATAGGAGACGAAAGAGGGAGAGGGGGGAGGGAGGGAAAAGTGAAGAAGGAGAACGGAGGGGAGGAAGGGAGGGGTGGAGGGGGGGGTGTGGAAGGGGTCAGGAATATCTCACAGCCTCCGCCACCATATCTAAAGGTTTGTATTCCTGCGGGTAAGACTGCCCGACAGGTGGGTCTTCGGGTGGGTACGTATATAATGTGACAAGAGGCCTCCCCCATTCTTCCATTGTTTAGGTGAGGGAGGCCGACCATCACATACTTTGATAAGTTTAGCTTCTGAATGTAGTAAAAAAGTTATTGAGAGTTGTCAGTGTCCTGGGGAGAGCGGTCTGTGTGAGATTGGTTGGTCAACTGTTTGTATTGATCTGTGGTACGGAAGTGGGACCAACATGCCCATGTGTATGAAAATTTGGTTGGGCAATCTTTGGCTATGGAGATCAGTTCCTCCATTTCCGTAATTTTTTCTACTCGTTTGAGCCATTCCAGGATAGTGGGAGCATGGGTTGTTCCCCAATGAAGAGGGATACACAATTTGGCTGCATTTAATAGGGGTGGTATTAGTGTTTTGCGGTATTGATGTGTCGGTATGTCCGAGTGATGAAGGAGGCATTGTGCTGGGGTGTGCTCTAGGGTGTATGTGGAGATTTGTGAGGTCAGTTCCCTAACTTGGGTCCAGAAAGGCTGGATTAAGGGACAGGACCACCATATGTGTTCTAATGTACCTACTTCATTGGCACACCTCCAACACTTGTCAGATAGGGCAGGATAGTATTTGTTGATGACTACAGGGGTTCTGTACCAACGCATTAAAATTTTATAATTATTCTCTTGAATCGAGACATTAAGGGAGCCTTTATGCGTTATCATAGAAATGTGTTCCCATTGTGCCTCTGTTAATTCTGTTTGTAATTCTCTTTCCCAGCTTAAGCAAGCTTTGTTAGTTTTCACTGAGCTTCCAGAGGAGAGTAAGTTATAGACGTTTGAGATCATATGCTGCTGGGGTGTGGAGTGAGCGCATAATTGTTCAAATGGTGTGAGTGGGCGAGAGACTGAGGAAACACTGTCAATTTCTTTTAAGAAATGTCTGATCTGGAAATATGTCCAGAGTGGAAAGGCATTACTGTTTGCATTAGTTAGTAGGGAAGAACGCTCCAGAAGTGTACCCGATCAGAAGAAGTGATGAGCTAGGACCCCTAAGTGTTGCCAGGTATCCGTCAGAAAGTTGGTGGACATACCGGGTGGGAATGCTGGGTTGTGTTTTACCGGAGTGAGGGGTCCCGGATTGGAGGAAATGTGTAGCTTTCGGCAAGCTTCCTTAAAACATTGGAGTGTCGGGGCAATGAGAGGATGAATGTTTAGCATTCTCAGGGTGTATTTGGACAAAGTCCAAGGCAAGGATCGAAGTTGTAGTGGGGAAAATGTATGTTCAAGAGCGACCTAATCTTTACATTTGTCGTGCACTGACCAATCTATAATTCTAGAGAGGTGACAAGCCCAATAATATTTCTTGAGATCCGGGAGGCCGATGCCCCCTTTTGTCTTAGGGTGTGTTAGTTGGTTGTATGCTACTCTAGGTCTTTTCTGTCTCCATAGAAATCTAGTACACAAACGTTTGTAAAGTTGGAAGAAAGTTGGGGGGAGTTTAATGGGTATGGTTTGTAAGATATAAAGGATGCAAGGAAGTATATTCATCTTTAGGATTGCTGCCCTTCCAAACCAGGAAAAATGGGGATTATTCCATTTACTTAGGTTGTTCATAATGGCTTTGAGGATGGGTTGAAAATTTTTGGAGTATAAGTCTGAAAGCTTTGCCGGTAGATGTATCCCGAGATATTTAATCTGATCTTGCCTCCATTGAAAGGGGAAGTTGCTTTTGCATTGAGTTACCAGTTCCTGTGGGAGGGAGATATTTAGGGCCTGGGATTTTGCAAAATTGATCTTGAAATTGGAAATGGTGTGAAAGATATTTGATTCTTTTAGGAGGTTTGGGATCGATATGCGTGGCTCCCTCAGGAATAGAAGTATATCATCGGCGAAGGCAGCAATCTTTTATGTACGATCGGCGATGTGGAAGCCCTTATATTATTGTTATTATTGGATCTGAGACATTGGAGAAAGGGTTCTAGCGTTAAGATGAATAATATTGGGGAAAGTGGGCATCCTTGTCTTGTTCCATTACTAATAGAGAAGGCATTCGACAGGTGGCCGTTAACATGTACCTGAGCAGTTGGAGTGGTATAGAGGGACATGATAGCGTTGAACATCCGATCCTGGAGACCAATATGTCTCAGGACTGCTCCAAGATAGTCCCATGCCAACCTGTCGAACGCCTTCTCTGCATCTAGCAACAGAAAGAATCCTTTATGTTTTTGATTCGTAATCCAATGGTGTATATTCGGAGCCTTGATTGAGTTGTCCCTGGCCTCTCTTCCACGTATGAAACCAACTTGGTCTCTCCCTATTAGAGAAGATAGGAGAGGTAAAAGACGGGAGGCTAAAATCTTGGCATAAAGCTTTACATCAACGTTTAATAAAGATATTGGCCTATAGTTACTCACTGATGTAGGGTCTTTTTCATCTTTTGGGATCACTGTGATGTGAGCTTCTAGGAACCTATGGAAAGGGAGAGTGGATGATGTTAAGGAGTTAAAGGTCCTAATCATATGTGGGGCTAGAGTATCTGTAAAGGTTTTAAAGTAAGTGGCTGTAAGTCCGTCTGGACCAGGACTTTTACCATTTTTCAGTTGTTTGTTAGCCGCTTTGAGTTCTTCTTCCGATATAGGATTTTCAAGATGTGCGGCATCTTCTCTATCTATGGGTTTGGGGGAAAATTTGTTGAGAAAAGACTTGATTATATTGCGTCTGTTTTCGGATCCAGAATGGCTTGTGTTTTGTTTCGGGAGATTATATAGTTTAGAATAGTAGGTCTCAAATTGGGCTGCTATGTCTGTCGGGGTGATATGAGACTTCCCTTGAGAATCCTTAATAGTATGAATGTTTGCATGTGCTTTCCTGTTCTGGAGGGCTTTAGCAAGATATTTACCGCATTTATTGCCAAATTCATAGAAGATCTTTTGGTGCAAAATAAATCTGCGTTGCGTTCTACGGTTCAGTTCTTCATGTAACATTTTCCTGGTTAGGGTGAGTTCCTGATAGGTTTGTTGTGCTTGTATTTGTTTATGGGCAAGTTCAGGCTCTTTAATCTTGTCAAGGAGATCTGTGATTTTCTGTTGTTGGGCTTTTTGACGTGAAGCTTTAAGGGCAATGAATTTACCTCTGACTACACACTTGTGGGCTTCCCATTGTGTGAGTGGGGCTGTGTCCGGCGTGTCGTTCTCTAGAAAAAATGTGTGTATGCAGCTACTGATATAGTTGACTACTTCTTTCGAAGTAAGCAATGACGAGTCTAAGCGCCAAATGTTTTTGGGAGTGTGTTTGTCAGGGAACTGTAATTGGGTGGTGGTCCGTCAGCAGCATTGGTTCAATGGTAGCAGTAGTTAGAAAGGGGATATCTTTCTGGGACAGGAATAGGCAGTCGATTCTCGAATATTTATTATGTGGGGCCGAAAAGAAAGTAAAGTCTTTCTCGTCAGGGTGGAGGGAGCGCCATGTATCATGTAAAAGAAGGTCTTGGATTTGTAGTTTAATTTGTCGGATAGCTTTGTATGGTAGAGAGGTTGTACCAGTGGAGGTGTCTAAGATTGGGGAAAGGGCGACATTGAAGTCTCCCCCTAGGATGGTCAGTCCAGAGTGAAAATCTGAAAGTAGTCGTGAGATTGATCTAAAGAAGCTCACTTGGGCAGAGTTGGGGCTATATATGTTGGCCAGGGTCACAGGTCGTCCCTGGAGTCGGCCTTTCAGAAAGAGGTATCTGCCTTCTGTATCTATGAGTATGTCCTCAAATTGCCAGTCAAGGTTTTTTGAAATAAGAATTGAGACCCCTTTGGACTTCACAAGAGAATTGGTGGCATGGTATACCTTTGGGAACCTGTGGTTCATGAGCTTGGGTATTTTGTTTGTGTGAAAATGTGTCTCTTGTAAGAACACTACGTTTGGCTTCAGTTTAGACATCATATCAAGAACTTGACTACGCTTCTCTGGGATGTTGAGTCCCTTTGCGTTTAGCGAGACTATTTTGAGTATAGAGGGTTTTGTGGTGGTGCGTGTGTGTGCCATAGTGAACTATTGTTCAGTCTGAGCGTTATTAATTGAGCGAGATATATAAGGTAGTTGTTCTCTCCCGAGTGAGTTGGAAGGGTTCGGGGAAAAGAGCTTTTTGTGGGTTTAGCTTTGGCCGGGATGTGGTGGTGGCGGAGACTGTGAAGTAAGGAAGGAAAGGAGAGGGGAGGAAGGGAAGAGAAGGGGGTAAAGGAGAAAGATAGGTGAGAGAGAGAGGAGAGGGGGGAGGGAAACAGGGGAGGGAGAAGGAGTATGTGGTAAGTGAATTGGGATTTAGAAAGAAGTGGGATGTACGGTATTACGGAGTGAGGGAGGTTATATATAACCTATCCTAAGGTTCGAAAAGTATCCGGTAGGGTTTGACAGGAAAACTTACGTTCCTGTCTTGTGGGGGGGTGAAAAGTGTCAGATTGGAACGATCGAGATTCAGTATCCCCCGTCCACTGAGGTACGTGCCTTTGAGTACATGAGGGAGCCAATGTTGTTTTAAGTGCTAGGCATAATACCCCTGGGCCTAAACTCATGGGAGCCAGATATGAGACATTCCAGTCAGGTCATTCAGCAGATATATTAGGTCCACATTGAATAAACAATAGCAGCTCTATATAGTAAAACAAAGTAAATTGGTAAAGGAACCAGAACATTAACCCGAGGTCCTCTCAACCTGAAAGTAAGTCATGTTGTATCATCACGGAAATAGAGATGGGAGAGGACTCTAATAGTTATACATATCAACCTCGTTAGTAATAATCTTCCAAAATATTCAACAACATAGAACAACCATTGAACCTGTATCGGAAAGTAACCCTTCTCACTTGTGTGTGTGTTCGGGCAATAATCAGTTTATGGTCGGTAGTTTTGCAGAACACACTCTAAGTTGGGCTGGGAAGGGAACGTCCCTAACCTTACTGTGTGCTTAGTATCTTAGAGGTTACAAGGTGAAAAAGCCCTTTACCTCTTTGAGATGGTGTTAGTTAGGTATATATAATAGGTGTGCTTAGTTTCGGGAGTATTCAAATCGATTGGACACCTAGGTTTTGAGGATACCGCTGAACAAGAGAGAAGGGTCTTTCTAACATATTGTAACTTTTAAACAGTCATATAACATCTTTCCAATGAAAGGTGCCAGGAGGAGGGGTGAGGCTCCCACAGATGCCACATTTTGGAGGTTAGGTAGAGTGTTTAAAGCTCTCGAAAACTTAGAGAGCGGCTAAGAGTTAGATTCTCCTAATTATAGGGGAAGTGAAGGATAGAAATGTGGATTCACTCCACTGCCTGTCATGGAAAGGCGGTTGGCATCTGTGTAACATCACCCCCCATAAGTCACCCGTATATAATATCTGAAAATACATTCATAATACGTATTGAGCTGCGGAACCGGATATTACTGCGAGCAGAGTGGACAAGGAGGTTCGCATGCAGCAAACCTGCTAGGGTAGATAGGATTGGGGGGAGCGTGGGGTAGGGTGGAAAGGGACGGGGGGGTTGGGGAGGGGAAGGTGTATAGGGAAGGGCATAGAAGGGTGAGGGGAGGGGATAGGGAGAGGTGCTGGACGGCATTTAAAGTGAGAGCCTCATCCTTGAAGATGCTTATGTATATCTAGAGGAGTCGATTGGTCTCTTGGTACGGGGAAGTGGGCAAAGTAATGGAGCGTATGGGATTGCCCCTAAAAAAATGTCTTTTACCTTGGAGACCGTCAAATCTTCTAGAAGGATCAGACATTGCATAGGGGTCTCCCAAGGGGAAAGTTCGACTCACAGTTTAGCTGGGGGCGTTTCCACTTGTTCTGAGACCCATTTTCGCAGTGGGCGATCAGGAGCGTCTAGGAATAATTGTCACTGGGAGGAGAAAAGAAAAGTTATCTTTAAAGTAGCCGTCTTCTGCAAACGCTTGTCATCTTGGGTGCCACTGGCAGGTGTTGCAGAAAGGTTCCTATCTTGATAAGGCGTACTCAGTGTTGAGAAATACAGGAAAGTAGGGTTGAGATTGTTCAGTTGAATCTGTCATGGCGGGCTCTTCTGTGGGCCGGGGAGGCCGTTGGGCTGTTGAGTGGGGCATTCCGGGTATCTGACCTGGTAGTTTCCCTCGGCGGGGTGTGTCTGCAGCATCTTATATGGAAGTCATCACGGACTGGGATAGCATCAGTGGAGGCTGATCTTCTCATGCGTGGCGGAAGAAGGGTGGTGTACCAATCCGGGATGTCGATGCGTGGAAGATTCAGTGCTTCACAGAAAGCGGGGAGATCTTCTGGCAGGCGTAGGTTTGCAGTGCGACCTTGGAATGAAGCAGAGAGGCAGAAGGGAAATTTCCACCGGTATTGAATTCCTTTGGTGCGCAGGAGATCAAGAAGAGGGCGTAAGTCTCTCCTATTTTGAAGAGTGATGGGAGAGAGGTCTTGGAACAACTTTATGTCGGCTCCTTGGTAGAGTAAGGAGTGGCGATCTCTGGCCCTATGAAGAATTTCCTCCTTCAGTTTAAAGTTGATGAGACAACATATCACGTCTCTAGGAGGGTCAGACTCTCTGCCTCTGGGCCTCAAGGCTCTATGCAAGCGTTCAAATTCAATGGGTGTTTCAGGAGGTCTGCCCAGGAGATCATTAAATATGGCGATAGTAGCTTTTGTAATTTGCGCATTTTCAACTGATTCAGGAATACCTCTTACCCGGATGTTGTGGCGACGACCACGTCCAAATCTTCCATATGCCTCTGGATATCCCTGAGTTGTGAAGATTAGGCATGAGAGAAGGTCTGTAATTGTTGAATGGTGGCGTCATGGAGGGTTGCTGTTTCCTCCAGATCATCTAAGCGCACTGTCATTACTTGGACATCTCTCCTGAGATCTGTGATGGCTGCAGAAAGTGTGGCTTTAATGTCTTCCGCCACAGATCGCAGATCTTGCATAGAAAGGGGCTGTGGGGCACATGCTGCAGCTGTTGAGGGCTGGGGTTGTGTGTGGTTTCTTCCCGAAGGGCTGAGGCTGGAGGAGCGTGCTGCATTCGAGTAGGCCCCGTTAGAAGCCGGGGCCTCGCATGCCTGGGTCCGGAAGATTTCTGGAATATTACGGCCGATTTGCAATCTGGATCCCCTGGGAGAACGGGACCTGGCTGGGGAGGGTTCCCTGGAGGTTTTCCCCATGATTGGTCTTGGCTGGCTCGGCTGTGCTAATTATGAATCCCTCCATGGACGGGAGCTCGGGAACTAGGCGGCCATTAATTCATTTACGCCCCCTATTAATTTTTTTAGCATATTGTTGTTTTGCCTTCTTGATGCCATGAGACAGATTGGCTCTTGCTGTTTTGAGAGCTGTTTTATCTCCTGATCTAAATACCTCATCTCTGGTCTTTAACAGCCCATGAACCTCTGCTGTCATCCATGGCTTCTGGTTGGCACGTGTGGTAATAATCTTGGTGACTGTCACATCATCTATGCACTTTTTGATGTAAGCAGTCACTGTTTCAGTGTACTCTTGTAAGTCTGTATGATTGTTGTAAGTGGCTGCCTCTTTAACCACCTCAATACAGTGCATTTTCACCCCCTTCCTGCCCAAGCCATTTTTCAGCTTTCAGCGCTGTCACACTTTGAATGACAATTGCGCGGTCATACAACACTGTACCCAGATGAAATTGTTATCATTTTTTTCCCACAAATAGAGCTTTCTTTTAGTGGTATTTGATCGCCTTTGCGGCTTTTATTTTTTGCGCTATAAACAAAAGAAGAGTGACAAGTTTGAAAAAAAACACAATATTTTTTACTTTTTGCTATAATAAATATCCAATTTTTTTTTTTCTTTAAAACTATTTTTTTCCCCATTTTAGGCTGATATGTATTCTTCTACATATTTTTGGTAAAAAAAAAAATCACAATAAGCGTATATTGATTGGTTTGCGCAAAAGTTATTGTTCTGTCCACCAGATGTCTTGCTGATGTTTTATACTGGTTATTTGTACCTGTGTTGTTAAATTTACATGCAAAATGTGTAATTTACTTAAGACAATCATATGTGGTGTGCAGGCTCCATCTAGCGTTCTTTTTTGGTATTGCTGCAGTTCTGTTAATTGTTGTATGTGTAAATAGGAAGTTGTCAGCAAGCAGGGAATTCTGGGTAGACAGGAAGTCAACCATCCACCATTCTTTTCAACACATTGCAAGAAGCAAGTCATGTATTTCTCTATCTATTGCCATCACCCCTTAGAGAACTTAAAAAGTAAGTTTTTATTATCTCATCTTGTACTGTATATCGTTGTTTATGCAATGTATGCTGTATTGTATGCAATATTATACTTATTGAGGTCTATTTCTGTTATTTTGTAGTTTCACCTGGCTTGTTCTAATAAAACTGAGATCAAAGAAATATGGTATCTACAGTTATTGGAATGAGAAGGTTTAGCTTTCTGCTCCTTGAGACAGAACAGCGAAATTTTTAAGCTGACCTCTGAAGGGAAGATAAGCCGACTTCGGAAGTCTGTACAGCCGGGGGCTATGGTATCCATACAGTCAGAAGCCTTAAAGATACAGGCCTGTGGCAGGTGAAGCAAGCAGCCACGCTACACAGAGATGCGCTCTGTCAAGCAGCAACGACACTAGAACGGTCTCTATACAGCAGCTTCTTCCCCGCAGCCATATCTCACAGTGGGACATCTTACAAAACACGTTCACAAGCAAGCTAATCTAAGTCATCTGTTGCAAATGCAGCAGCTATCGCCCGTTCAAAAGCCGAAGCAGCAAAAGCCAGGGCCGCATTCGCAGACCAAGAGTTGCAGATGAAAAAAGAAAAGGCCCGCCTTGATGCAGAAAAGGTGAGACAGGAACAAGAGAGAGAGAAGGAAAGAGTACACATGGAACAAGAGAGAGACAAGGAAAGAATACGCCTGGAAGAAGAGCTAGCCCAGCAGGAAGCATCTCTGAGATTGCAGCAAGCTATCTTAGAAGCTAACATGGAGAAGCTGGCAGTAGAAAGAGACGCTGCAGCCACCATTGCAGAAGCTTTAGAAGCAGCCGTCTACGATGAGCCAAGACTAGGCAGCAGCATACCGGGTCTAGAAGAGGACCAACAAGATTTTTCACAAGGCATGTCAGATTATGTCTACCAGCACTGTGACCCAAGCAGCATCCCACAACAAGAAATTAAACATGACATCAGTGAGTCACATCAAATAAAGCAGCAACAAGACGACCTGAGACCCCAGTGCTACAAGCAAGAAAAATCTGACAGAGTTCCAGACTTTCCAGTTCCAACCAAACCTTCTACTCCACAAGGTACCCAGCCTTCATACAAGCATCAAACACCAGTCTTCACTCCAAAGGTGTATGCCAACCTTATGTAAGTTTGAACCCAGCGCGCCTAAAGAAGAGACTTTTAACAGGTATGCCTTTACACCGCACCGCTATACACCAGCAGCCTACCCCAATGCCAATCAGGCTACTGTAGACTTTGCCAAGTTCCTGGCCAAGAGAGAGTTAGTTACCCAAGGACTTGTCAAATTCAGTGATCGCTCCCAACACTACAGGGCATGGCGATCCACTTTCCAGAGTGTCGTTCAAGGTCTAGATCTATCCTGCAGGGAACAGATAGAACTCCTCGTAAAGTGGCTTGGCAATTATTCTGCTGAACATGCCAAAAGGATCAGAGACATTAATATAAACCACCCTGAGATAGGCCTTGTAAACATCTGGAACAGACTGCATAGATGTTATGGCTCACCAGAAGCTATAGAAAGTACACTGTTTAAAAGGATAGAAGACTTTCCAAAAATACCTAGCAGAGGTTACCAAAGACTCAGAGAATTCAGTGGCCTGTGTATGGAGTTACAAGTGGCTAAAGCAGAAGGAGACTTAACTGGCCTTTCTTATCTTGACTCTGCTAGAGGTATTAACTCCTTAGCACAAAAAACTTCCTTATGAGTTACACGAAAGATGGATTACTCATGGCTGTAACTACAAACAAAAACACAATGTGCCTTTTCCACCCTTTAGTGAGTTTGTAGACAGACAAGCAGGAATGAAAGATGACCCCAGCTTCATTTTTCCGGTGTCTTATACCACTTCTGGCCCTAAACAGCACAGAGCTCCAGTAGCAGTGCACAAAACTAACATTTCTTCCCATAGATTTGCAGAGTCTCAGCCAAAGAATCAAGACAGTGACCCTGCTAAGTTCTGCCCTCTACATAAGATGCCACATCCTCTTCTGGAATGCAGAGCCTTCAGGACAAAGACCATCAAGGATCGCAAAGCTTTCCTCAAAGAGAACAACATCTGTTACAAGTGCTGCTCTTCGTCCAAACATTTCGCCAAGGACTGTAAAGTCAGTGTCAAATGTACAGAATGTGACAGCACAGAGCACAACACAGCTCTACACCCAAGGAATACTACAAGAACTTTCCCACCTGTTCATAGGGACAAGGAGCAAGGCAGGGAGACCAAAGACTCTAGTACAGATGCCATAGCAATCACTTCACAGTGTACTGAAGTTTGCAAAGGAAGTACGGGTGGCAGGTCCTGCTCTAAAATCTGTCTTGTGAGAGTTTACCCAAAAGGACACAGAGACAAAACAGTCAAGCTCTACATCATCTTGGATGATCAGAGTAACAAGTCACTAGCTAGATCTATGTTTTTTGACATTCTAAACCTTAAAGGCCCCAGCAGCCCTTACTCCCTTAAGACTTATGCAGGTACAGTGGAAACGGCGGGGAGAAGAGCTGACGGCCAACAAATTGGATCTATGGATGTTCAGACATGCCTACCCTTACCGACCATAAAAGAGTGCAACCAGATGCCAGACAACAGATCAGGGATTCCCACACCAGACGCAGCAGCTCACCAGACTCACTTGAACCACATAGCACATCTCATAGCAGAACTAGATGATCAGGCTCAGATAATCTTACTCCTAGGAAGGGATATCTTGCAAGTCCACAAAGTAAGAAAACTGATCAACGGTCCTAAAAATGCCCCATATGCCCAAAAACTGGATCTCGGGTGTGTCATTGTAGGTGATGTTTGCCTGGGAGGTGCACACAAACCGGCATCTGTTAATAACCTGCTCACTAGTACCCTCAAGAACGGTCGTCCTACTCTTTTCCAACCCTGTCAAAATCACATCCTCATAAAAGAGCTACCACACAACAACCCTGTACCTCTTCCTTTCCTAAGTCCCCTCTGTGACAGTAATACCTATGACAACGACCAAAGCGACTTAGGAAGCATAGTGTTCCAGAGAACAAAGGAAGATAACCAGGTAGCAATGTCCATTGAGGATAGGCTCTTCTTAGAAGTTATGGAAAGGAGTATGGAGAAAGACGGGACTAATAGCTGGGTTGCAATTCTTCCCTTTAGACCACAAAGACGACGTTTGCCTAACAATAGAGAACTAGAATATAAACGTCTCACTTCCCTAAGACACAATCTTCAAAGGAAACCAGAGATGAAAGAACATTTCTTTTCCTTCATGGAGAAAATATTCCAGAATGGTCATGCTGCGATACCCCCAAACCTCAAAGACTCTATCACCCTGAGAAGCCAGGACAGATTAGAGTGGTGTTCGATTCCAGCGCCAAACATGAGGGTGTCTCTCTAAATGATGTCCTCCTCTCTGGCCCTGACCTTAACAACAGACTATTAGGAGTACTTCTTCGCTTTCGCAAGGATTCAGTCGCTTTTATTGCAGACATACAGCAAATGTTCTATTGCTTTCTTGTTAAAGAAGAACACCGTAACTTTCTGAGGTTTCTCTGGTTCAGGGACAACAACCCCTCTGGAGACATCACAGAATACCGCATGAGGTTGCACATATTTGGTAACAGTCTTTCCCCTGCAGTTGCTATATATAGCCTCAGACATTCTGCTAGAGTGGGAGAGTCAGAGTATGGGTCAGATGTCAGACAGTTTGTGGACAAGGATTTCTATGTAGACGATTGCTTGAAATCACTACCTACAAATGAAGCCGCAATCAGTCTCCTCAAAAGAACTCAGGCAATGCTTGCTTGTTCCAACTTTAGACTCCACAAGATTGCTTCCAACAGTAGAGAGGTTTTAGAAGCCTTTCCTGTCCAAGATCGTTCTAACGATTTAAAGGACTTAGATCTAGGCACAGACTCACTTCCCATGCAACGCAGTCTTGGTTTGCTTTGGGACTTAAGATCTGACACGTTTACTTTCCAAGTAAACACAGAAGAAAAACCCTTTACCCATAGAGGTGTCCTGTCTACCATAAACAGCCTACTGAGAGACTTAACCTGTGAGTCGCTAGATTGGGACCACCCTCTCCCCACCGACAAGAAGAACCTATGGCTAGAGTGGAAGGACTTAGTAACAGCTCTATCCAATCTTAAAATTCTACAACCATATGCTCCTCTGTCTTCTGCAGACGTTCAGATGCAAAGGCTTTGTGTGTTTTCGGATGCTTCTGTTAAAGCAATTACTGCTGTAACTTACTTTAAAACCATAGATACTTAAGGACAATGCCACATAGGGTTTGCAATGGGGAAACCAAAACTTGCACCACTTCTCAAACACACCATACCCAGGCTGGAAAAGCAAAACTGCACGTGGATCTTCAACCCACCTCACTCTTCTCACATGGGAGGTGTTTGAGAGAGGATGATAGGCATAGCCCGCAGAATCCTTGACTCTATCTTCCTACAAGTAGGAACTGCAGGACTTACTCATGAATGTTTAGTGACATTTATGGCAGAGGTTACAGCTATCATTGACAACAGACCTTTGACCTCCATTTCAAGTGACTCTGAGGATCCAGTGGTCCTCACACCTGCCATGTTACTCACGCAAAAGACTAGTCTTGCCAGTGCTCCAGCTGGAGAGTTTTGTGAGAAGGACCTTTACAAACGTCAATGGAGACAAGTACAAACCCTTGCCAATACCTTCTGGAACCGGTGGAGGGAACAATATATATCTACTCTACAAGTAAGGAGAAAGTGGCACACTGAAAAACCTAATCTTAAACCTGGTGATGTTGTGCTCATGAAAGTTTGCCAGACACTAAGGAATATGTGGCCTTTAGGTTTGATCACCAAAGTACTGCCAAGCAAGGATAATCATGTCCATAAGGTCAAGGTCAAGATCTTTCAACAGAATGAGGTTAAAGTATTCTTGAGACCAGTGACCGAACTTATTCTGTTGCTTCCTACGGAGGACTCTGTCAGTGACATCACTTGATGTCAGGCGGGGAGTGTTCTGTCCACCAGATGTCTTGCTGATGTTTTATACTTGTTATTTGTACCTGTGTTGTTAAATTTACATGCAAAATGTGTAATTTACTTAAGACAATCATATGTGGTGTGCGGGCTCCATCTAGAATTCTTTTTTGGTATTGCTGCAGTTCTGTTAATTGTTGTATGTGTAAATAGGAAGTCAACCATCCACCATTTTTTTCAACACATTGCAAGAAGCAAGTCATGTATTTCTCTATCTATCACCATCACCCCTTAGAGAACTTAAAAAGTAAGTTTTTATTATCTCATCTTGTACTGTATATCGTTGTTTATGCAATGTATGCTGTATTGTATGATATATTATACTTATTGAGGTCTATTTCTGTTATTTTGTAATTTCACCTGGCTTGTTCTAATAAAACTGAGATCAAAGAAATATGGTGTCACGGAACGTCCCTCACTCCGCTTGAGTGCTTCCGTCAGTATACCACTTCCTCCCAGTCTGGACTCAGATATCAGATATTCCAACTGCTCCCAAGCACAAAATAAGGCGAGACTTGCTTAGATGCTAACATGGACTAACTTTATTTAGAATCAAAATTACAAGACTTTATATGCCGTTGGAACCTCCTCTAACAATACAACTGTAACCTAATTAACATGAGCTAGTTTACTAAGTCATTTACCCGGACTAGGTGACTATTCAATACACATTACCATAAACATCAACACAGGGTTAATTAGAACAAACAACAATGTGTGGAATACCCTTAGAACCTGTGGTAAGCCAGACTAGACTCATTTACATTAAACACATTATAGCAGACAACAAGACAGGTAGTTGGAGTTGATGACACCAGCATCTCCTCACAGTATGTGTCCCAACAGTATGAATCAGTCTTATCAGCAGGGGGGCTGCTGGAGGAATCCCCCCTCCCTCTACAGGGACAAACATCCCAAATGATCTCAGCAAAGAGTCCACAACAGAATGAGACAACATATATTATATATATATATACACGACTGAGTCCGACTAGTACAGTTCAGACTGGATTTCTCCTTCACTTCACAAAGAGTATTGTTCCCTTGAAAATCCAGGGCCCATAATCAAAATTCCTCTCCAACAGCCTCTGTCCCGGCTAGATCTGTCACATATGGTATCTACAGTTATTGGGATAAGAAGGTTTAGCTTTCTGCTCCTTGGGACAGAACAGTTATAGCGTCTACAAAATAGAGGATAGATTTATAGCATTTTTATTATTTTTTTTTTTTTACTAGTAAAGGTGGCGATCTGCGATTTTTATCGTGACTGCGATATTGCGTTGGACATATCGGACACTTTTGACACATTTTTGGGACCATTCACATTTATACAGCGATCCGTGCTATAAAAATACATTGATTACTGTATAAATGTGACTGGCAGGGAAGGGGTTAACACTAGGGGGTGATTGAGGGGTTAATTATGTTCTTAGGGAGTGTTTCTAACTGTAGGGGGAGGGGACTCACAAGGGGAAGTGACTGATCGGTGTTCCTCTGTACTGGGAACACACCATCGGTCTCCTCTCACCTGACAGGACGTGGATCTGTGTGTTTACACACACAGATCCACGGTCCTGCTGTGTTACCGGGCAATCACGGGTGCCCAGCGGACATCGCGGCCGCCGGGCACGCGCATCGAGTGCCCAGTGAAACGGTGGGCGCATCCCCTGGTGGGCCGGGAAAGCGAGGGCGTCATATGACACCCTCCCGCAACGAGAGCTGCGCCGCCTGGCTGTCAATTGACAGCCAGCGGTCGGCAAGCAGTTAAACATGTTCCAATCTGTGTGCTGAAAGCAGTCCTACAGTACTGGGGTAGCATTGTCTGTCCATACTTTGATTTCTTTTTGAACCGGTTTTGCAAGTGTAAGCAATGGTTTGTATGCTGGAATTAGCATAACAGAGATGTGATCTGAATAACCAAGGTGGGGGCAGGGTTCAGCCTTGTATGCATTTTTCTCTGTTGTTTAAACAAAATCCAGTATGTTGTATCCCCTTGTTGCAAAATTCACATGTTGGTAGAACTTCGGCAAAACTGTCTTTAAGTGTACATGGTTGAAGTCACCAGCAATAATGAAAAAGCCATCAGGGGTGTTTGATGTTCGTTGATAGAGCTGTAGAGTTTGCGAAGTGCGTCCTTAGCGTTTACACATGGGGGAATGTAAACCGCGACAATAACAGTGGCTGTGAACTCCCTCGGCAGATAGAATGGTTGACATTTCCCAAACATAAACTCTACCAGTGATGGGCAGTGTTTTGTTACCACCACAGCATTGTTACACCATTCTTTGTTGATATACACACACACAGACCACCTCCACGAGTCTTACCGTACAGTGATGAATCTCTATCTGCCTGGTAGCAGGTTAGCCCGTGTAGCTGAATGGAGGAATCCGAGATGTTGTTATTTAGCCATGTTTCAGTGAAGATAAACACACAACAATCTCCTGTCTCATGCTGTGTAGACGGACTGAGTTGAATTAAGTCCAGTTTATTTTCCAGCAAGCGAACATTAGAGAGCATAAGTGTTGGAAGAGCCGGCCTTGTGGGTTTAGCCCTTAGCCTAGCTCGTATACCTCCACGCTTACCACGTTTCCGTCTCCTCTCACACCGCTTGCGTCGCTGCCTTGTGTGGGAAGCTTCAGTAGGCGAAACTGCGGTCTCGGGGTCAGGTTTCAGTAAACAGAGGTCCCGTAGCTTCTTGATAGCCGCTGGTGAAAGTTGATGTTTGTGTATACGGCCGATATCCAAAAGACTTTGGCAGTCGTAGTTATGTTTTAAAGTAGTTTCCAGATGACTTTGTGATAAGGTAAGACTATTTGAAGACAGAGACAACATTAGAAGACATAAAAGCTCGTCTTTTGGACCCGGAGTAGCCGCTGCGTCTGTAGCTGAAGGTGATACACACACTGCAGAGACACAGACTGAACTATGAGGCCTGTAGCTGGAGATGATACACACACATGGTTAACCATTTGCCTACTGGGCACTTTCACTCCCTTCCTGCCCAGGCCAATTTTCAGCTGAAAAAAAAGTGGGGGGGTGTTTTCTATCTATCCTCCCCTATATTGATACAAGCTAGTTTACTTAGTTATTTTATTCTCCCATTGCAGATACATCACATGTCTTCTCCTGAAGAGCAGCTTAAAGCCGTGAAACGCGTCAAACTACCAGATGTCGTGTATTTCAATTACACGCCCACTAAGATATGTGCCCATGTATACAATTTTTGTAACAGGGATCAGAAAGACCATAGACCATGCAGATGTTATTTTTCAATTGTGTATACCCAATCATGAATATTGGTGGACTCCTTAATCTTATCATGTGATTAATGTTTATAAATAGGTTACTACCTGATATTACCGTTTTAGAAATTGGCACCATGGAAGTGTGCATTTATTTGTATATGAAATTCAATGTATCTAAACATGTATCTATGCATTATTAAAAGTTTTACTATCCACCATGCTATTAATTTTGTTATCATGAGCTTCATATAAAGTCCCACCCTTTTTCTGCTGCATTTTTGTTCCTTTTCCTCACTGATAGGGATGGAGGCACGTGACCATACCCGGCCATGGCTTCATTTAAAGTCCCAAATTCCCCAATCCCCCCCCCCCTTTTTTTATGATTATCAGTTTAGGGATGGAAGCTCATGGTAGCATCTATGGTTACTTCTTTAACCATTAGTCCTGAGTTTAGTAACAATGATTCTATGCTAGCTTTCCCCAGACAATCTGCTTACTTTCTTAACCACGTATTATCTTTAATTCTATTCTACCTTGGTTATCAAAGTCTACATATTTATTAGTTATTATTATATTACTGTGCATTGGCAATATTGATGTTTAACTGTGGTGTTGCCCAGAATCATTCAGTTCAGGGAGCTGTGATGCGCACTGTGGGCGTTCCTGCCACTGCCCGTCCCGTTGACGCTCGGGGTGGGGTCGGACGCGCCGTCACTGCGATCGATGTCAACACCTACGCGCCGGCGTCCTTGTGACGCTGTCTCACTGACGGGTCATTTTCCATCTCCACGAGCACCTGGGTGGGTCTGTGATGGCACCGACTGCCGAGCGAATCACCGCATCACATGTCTGCTCCTGAAGAGATACCTGATATTACCGTTTTAGAAACTGGCACCATGGAAGTGTGCATTTCTTTGTATATGAAATTCAATGTATATAAAGATGTATCTATGCATTATTAAATATTTTACTATGCACCACTCTATTAATTTTGTTAACATGAGCTTCATATAAAGTCCTACCCTTTTTGTTGCATC
This sequence comes from Aquarana catesbeiana, assembly GCF_042186555.1. NCBI lineage: Eukaryota > Metazoa > Chordata > Amphibia > Anura > Ranidae > Aquarana > Aquarana catesbeiana. The sequence goes on along the minus strand of NC_133329.1, from coordinate 298,689,354 downwards.
TTTGCTGCTTTTTCAGCTGCATTTTAGCTCCTTTTCCTCACACTGTCACACTTTGAATGACAATTGCGCTGTCATGCAACACTGTACCCAAACTTTTTATTTTTATTTTTTGCTAAGCAAACAAAAAAGCACCACAAATGAACAAAAAATAAAATAAATATGTGTTTCTTAGTTTCTGTTATAAAATATTGCAAATAAGTAATCCTTCACTAATGTGCACTGATGAGGCTGCACTGATAAGGAGACACTGATATGCAGCACTGATGGGCACTGACAGGTGGCACTGATATGTAGCACTGATAAGCCTAGGCTCATAGGCTTTTTACCGTGATCGGTGATGCCCTGAGTCCCAGGGACACACCGCACCATTGCTCGCCGCGCTGCACGACCCCGCAAGCACCACTTGCACCGTGAGAATGGGAGGACATCATATGACATCCGCCCAGAACGAGAGTGCTCCCGTCCATCCATCATTTTACTATACGGCGGGCAGGGAAGCAGTTAAACAAAACTTTGGCTTCCTTTCTGCTTTGATTGCTGTGCCACAAGCAAGAGTCATACACACACATATAACTGTGTCACTGAACTCTGCGTCACTTACTACTGATTCCTGAATTCTCTGTAAGGCTTTGTTGAGTTTGTTCACACCTAGGCGTTTTGTTTTCAGGCAGAAAGTCATGCGATTTTGCAGCAATTTTTGCCACGTTTTTGTACAGGTCAAAGGGTCACCAATGTAAAAAGCAGAAACGCCTGTAATCTGCCAAAAAAGAAGCTCCTGTACTTTTTTTGAGCTTCAGGTATTTTGCTTCAAATGACAAAACTCTCAGATGTGAATAGTGGCTATTAAAATTAATGCGATTTGTCTTGTTGGGCTTTTTTAGAGCTGAGGCTTACAGCAGAAAAACGCCCAAAAACGCCTAGATGTGAACAAAGCCTTACTACTGACCTCTGAGTCACTTCTGACCTCTGCCTCACTTATTAAGTTCAGAGGTCAGTAGTGACACAGAGTACAGAGTGCAGTAGTAAGTAACCCTTGCCTCTACACTGCTTACCTCTGTTCTCCTTCTGCCTGGACACTCCATAATACTCAGAGTACTACAGCTCTTCAAAGCAAGCTGGATTGCTTTTACAGACAGCAGTATGGGAATGTCACCCCCCTGCTGCCTTCCGGGGCTTCATCGGCTGTCCCATTCCACCAGAATACCCGATCGACCAGCCGGCACTTCCGCTGGCTGATCATAGAGACGAACAAAGACTGGAACCACTTTGTTCGTCTCTATGATAGAGGGAACTGGAAACGATGACCTTACATCACTTCCAGTTTACCCGGAAGTAAACAACACCATTTTTAAAAATAAAAAGCATTTGATCACGCCGATCTTTATGTGATCAAATGTTTTTAAGGGAAGAGGAGAAATCTAATTTCTTCATAAATTTAGGCCAATATGTATTCTGCTACATATGTTTGGTAAACAAAAATCCTAATAAGCGTATATTGATTGGTTTGTGCAGAAGTTACAGCATCTACAAACTATGGGATATACATTATGCTGCGTACACACAATGGGTTTTGCCGTCAGAATAAACTCCGAAGGTTTCTCAGACGGAACTCCGACGGAATTCTATTCAAGCGGTCTTGCCTACACATGGTCAAACCAAAGTCCGACCGTCCAGAACGCGGTGACGTACAACACTTACAACGGGACTAGAAAAAGGAAGTTCAATAGCCAGTAGCCAATAGCTTCCGTCTCATACTTGCTTCAGAGTATGCGTCATTTTTGGTCCGTCCGAACAGCATACAGACGAGCGGTTTACCCGATAGGAATTAGTTCCATCGGAAATATTTAGAACATGTTCCATTTCTAGGTCCGTCAGAATTTTCGCAAAAAAAAGTCTGATGAGGCATACTCAGCTTTCGTCTGACTTTTTCTGTCGGACATTCCACTCGTGTGTACGCGGCTTTAGACTTTTTATTTATTTAGTTATTTTTTAATACTAGTAATAGTGGTGATCAGCAACGTATAGCCAGACTGCAATATTGCGATGGCCAATCAGATACTAACTGACACTTTGTGGGAACCAGTGACACTAATACAGTGCAGTGCTAACAAGATACACTGGCTGGGAAGGGGTTAAACTTCTAGGTTGATCAAAGTGTTAACTGTGCCTAGCCAGTGTTTTTGTGTACTGTATATGCTGCTATTACTAAGGGAAGTGATGGATTGTATTCCCTCCTTTGAAGGGGCACAAAATCCATCACTTCCTCCCATCTGAACAAAGCTCTGTCTTGTTTACATAGGCAGAGCTCCGTTCTGTGTCTCTGCCCAACGATCGGTGGGTGCTGGTGGACATCTAGGGCACGGCATCCGCAGATCAGCTTCTGATGAGAGTAATCACAGCAGAAGCAGCCTCTTGGCGACGCTCACGCGTGTCCCCTAGGCGGAAGTGCAGAATCACGTATATATACCTGATTCTGCACAGGAGGGCCACCCTGTAGCAGTATATGTGCTATGGGGTGGTCTGGAAGTGGATAAAGAGTACCTGTCAGTCACATGCCTATTGCTATCACAAGGGATGTTTACATTCCTTGTGACAGCAATAAAACTGAGCAAGAGTAATAATTCTGGCAATTGAAATTAATTTAATGCTCAAGTGCTAGCGTTTAGGTGCGTTTAGAAACTTCAAGTGTTTTTTCTGCCAAAATGCTGCTGCTCCAAGACTCAGTAGCAGAGGGTTTTTTTTCTTGCCACTAAACTCTCCTGCCTGAAAATCCTGCTAAAAACCTATGTGTACATGGAAACATAGGATAACATGCAGGGGAGTTAGGAGGTAGTAAAAAAAAAAAAAAGCCTGATGCCCCTAGAAGTAGCTTCAAAAACACCCAGTGTGCATGAGGCCTTAATGTATTCCAATGGCCATGAATATTCTGGCCAGTAGAATGTGTGACGGAATACGGACACCCTGACTGAGTATCTCCGCCAAGAAGCTGCTTCCCAATGCTCTAGAACACGAGATCAGTAAATCTGGCTATAGTTAACCCCAAGAACTAGGCAACACCAATTTTGGAGTAAACCAGAATAAGAACTGTTTATTTGAACAGAGGCTTAAAGAGATATACACTCAGAGGAGAATCCCCCCTCCTTTGCATAATGACACAGGGTGGGGTAGACTTTACCTCCTCCAGTAACATGTAAGCTAATCCACATACACATATACATCCCATAATACTTTGCTCCCAAGACAGACAGAAGCAATAGAACAATGGGATACAGGCACTTAACAAACACATAACAACCCAGGGCTGTCTTTAGGGCAGGGCAAAAGGGACAGCTGCCCTGGGCCCCATCATTGTTGTGAGGCCCTTAGCTGCCAAATATGCCAACTATCCCAGTTTAAATTCCCTTGTTCCTTGAAGTTTTAATCCCGTGCTGTGTCCCGATAGCTTAGTGTGAAGTTCTGTTACTAATGCTGCTTGGCTCTGCCCTATTGCCATGTATAGATGACTCACCTGCAGACCCTGTGTTTACATGTAAATAACCTGCATTGTTATGTAAATAGCGACAGCATTAATATGTAAATAGCCACGGATCAGCAGCATTGTTATGTAATTAGAGGCGGCATTCATATGTATATCATATATCATGCTCCCCTGAGGTCATATCCACCATCACCTCTGATGGATGCTGCCCACTGGGGAGGTAAAGGAGCATGCTTGAAAGTCCTATCTACAACTGTATTCATTAAGCCTATCATCAGCCTGTTCTGCAAAGGTAGGCAAATTTTGGAGGTGGTATATATAAGAGATAATAACTAATGCGCAAAGACCACAATAAGGAAAGATAGACAAGGAACCGCCAACATAAATGGTATACTCACATAACCTTGCTCAACATATGATAAAGAATATATGTAGCGCTACCTCAGTCACAACATGAAGGAATAATGATAAATACATCCAAGGCAAAAATAAACACAAAACAGGTAGAGCTCAGTACAGCAGTGTGTACATATATAGTGCTAAGGTGGAACACAAAAAATAATCCAATCTCACACCAGATCTCATGAAAAAACCAACCTCTTGTGACAAAGTGGATCGTAAATAATGTCTCCAAAAATTTTCCAATCAGTAATAAGCATCTACCATAAATATAACAACCGGAAACTAAACAGTATTAATAGCATTCATATTCACAAATGTGCAATTCGCAGATGCAGTAAAGTGATACGGCTTCCCACATTTTGACAAAGTGCAATGTGCGTGATCAAGAAAAATAACTGAAGGACCCCATAATCAAAATAAACACTTCACAACTGTAACTTCCAGATAGAAATTATAAATTGCGGCATATAATGTGTGTATAACTAAAAATAATTGATTTCACGAATATGCAATTCACAAATGCGATAATCAATGCGACTGAAAAAATATACAATTTCTAACAAAGTGCAATGTGCATATAATAATAATAATATTGAAATTCATACAAAATAATGTGCAAAAAATTCCACGAGCATGCATGAACTCTGCTACTGATTACTGTTATTTTATATGTAAGTGACGCTATAGATTATATTAAAATTGTTTAAATTTACTACACTATGGAGCCCATTTTTTTCTTATATACGTCCATTTGAAAACACCGATCGAGAGAGAGCGAATATTATTCCATCCTGCTCCAATCCCATTTCCAAGGGAGCTGACATCTAGATTGGGAATCTTACTGTGGGAAGCCGTTCCAGTGTGGATATCCTGACCCACCTGTGGTTACAAGTGTGACTCGGCCCACTTGGGGGCCGCTACTACAGGTGAGAGGCTGGGAGAAATGGTCACTGTGGTCATCGCACATTGCACTTTGGAAAAGGATCGGATGAACCAGTTATAGACGTTTGTTTCCTGTCACTGCACCAGCACTTTTCTTATTCTATAGAAGATTTTTGTCTTCCCGTAAATTTGGAGTGTTATCAGAAGTCGCACCTATCTGTGTTTGGACTGCACCCGATTAATTCTTTATATATCACTTTATTTTGAGATATGAGTTCACTATTAATTGGATAATTTTCTTCTTCACTGACTATTTATTATGCACATCGCACTTTGTTAGAAATGATATATTTTGCTATATATATGCGAATTGCATGCTCTTGGAATTTTTTGCACATTATTTTGTATGAATTTCAATATTATTATTATTATATGCACTTTGTTAGAAATTGTAAATTTTTTCAGTCGCATTGATTATTGCATTTGTGAATTGCATATTCGTGAAATCAATTATTTTTAGTTATACACACATTATATGCCGCAGTTTATCATTTTTTATCTGGAAGTTGCAGTTGTGAAGTGTTTATTTTGATTATGGGGTCCTTCAGTTGTTTTTCTTGATCACGCACATTGCACTTTGTCAAATTGTGGGAAGTCGTATCACTTTACTGCATCTGCGAATTGCACATTTGTGAATATGAATGCTATTAATACTGTTTAGTTTCTGGTTGTTATATTTATGGTAGATGCTTATTACTGATTGGAAAATTTTTGGAGACATTATTTACGATCCACTTTGTCACGAGAGGCTGGTTTTTTCATGAGATCTGGTGTGAAATTTGGAGGTGGTACTCTTTTTCAAAATAACACGGTGCCACAGCGCTGTGAATTTTGGTGCATGTGATATATGCACATCTCAGCAGATGTGTGAGGGTGTCATTAACAATTAATGGAACTGCTGTGTATCTGCTAAAGGGCAGCACAATTCTGTGGTGTCAGGAAAGCAATTTTGCATGTATTCCCAACACACACAAATGTGAACGCAGGCTAAATGTCTCAGTTACATTGGTGGTCAATGTGAATCTTCTCATTACATTGGGGCTTTGTGTAAAATCCTGGCCAGTGTAGAAACTCCTCTTTATATTGGTAATCGGTAAAAAATCCAAACTTGCATTTGTGATCATTTTCAAATCCTCACTTACATTAGTGGTCCATGTAGAAGCCCCCTTTAAATTGGTGGTGAGTGTAAATCCCCCCTTACATTGGTGGCCAGTGTAGAAATCCCCCTTTATTGGTTGTTGATGTAAAATCCCCCATTACATTGGTTGTCAGTGTAATTTCTTTGTTTCATTGGTGATCAGTGTACATTTCCCTTTACATTGGTGGTAAGTGCAGAATTGCCCTTACACTGGTGGTCAGTGTAAATCCCCCTTAACATTGGTGGTCATTGTAAATCCAACCCCTAACATTGGTGGTCGGTGTCGAAGTGTCACCTTACATTGGTGGTCAGTACAAATCTCCTCCACAATGGTTGTCAGTGTAAATTCCCCCTTACAGGGAGGTCATTGTTTATTCCGCCTTACACTGGTGGTTGGTGTAAATGCTCCTATTACATTGGTGTCAGTGTAGAAATCCCTCTTTATATTGGTGGGTGGCGTAAAATCCCCTGTTACATGGTGATCAGTGCAAATTCTCCCACACATTGGTGGTCAGTGTAAATCCCCCCTCACATGGGTGGTCATTGCAAATTCCCCAATACATTGGTGGTCAGTGTAGAATTCACCACTATATACTTGCCAAAGATTTACAGCTTTGCTCTACATCATTCAGAATTTGCCACAGTGTAATGCCTCCTAACTAATCCCACCCCCCCCCTTACTGATCCCATCAACCCCCCAGCATTGCCACTGATCACCCCCCCCCCCCCCCCCAGCATTGCCACTAATCCCAGGAGTCCTAGGATACCTAGGAGTTTTTTGTCTATTGATGGGTCCCCTCACCTCCCCAGTCCATGGTGTGCAGGCAGTGAGGAGATGATGTGCTGTAATCTTTAGCAACCAATAAACAAGCAGAAGTCATGTGCTGTAACCTCTAGCAGCCAGTCAGTGAGCAGTAATGATACACTGTAACCTGTGGCAACCAATCGCAATTGCTGCCTGATTTGATTCAGTAAACTGCTATTTTTTTGTATGTCTCAGAGCAGGTGGAGAACAAAATTGCATGGGGGGGGGGGGGGGGAATGTTTACCCAGGGTTCCTACAATAAAAAAAGACGGCCTTGTAACAAACCCACCCCACCTCAAACGATCTAGCAGTCTGAAAAGTGAAATTATTTATCTTCATATATTCCTTGAGGGATATTGTTCAGAAATATTATGATCCCAAGTGAAAGAACCCCTTTATTCATTCAGCACACACCACACATATAGAACCCTGGATAGCAGGGGTAAAACGAAATGTTGAGTCCGGAATGGTTGTACTGGGAGTCTGGTTAGTGTAGACCCAACTGCAGTTCTCGGTCACCTTGTGCCCCTAATAGAAACAGGGTAACTTACACATAGGAGGGGCCGGGGGAGCTGGACAAGGAGTTTCCCAACCTCTCTAAGGTAAGCTGGGTTCCACAAGCCCTCTGCTCAAAGTGACTCCAGTCACAGAATACACTTACACTCAAATGCCATTAGCGCATAAACGTGAGTAAATATATGCATAAAGGCACATACATATTGTAACATTAGAGGCATTTTTTTCTATCAAATTATGGCAGAAAAAAATGCTGCTGATTGCATGAGGCCTAAGGTTTTGCAGAAATACTACAGAAGCACTACACTCCATTTAACATGGTTTCTTATGGGACACATTCACACCTATGCTTTTTTTCAGCTGCTGCCTTTTTGGAAAGGGTCAGGGACTTTTTAAAAGCAAAATGGTGCGTTTTTGGTTCAATAGACTTCAATAGGAAACAGTGGCGGCCGTCCATTAGGGGCGCTGCCCCCCCATCCATGCATCTGGCCCCCTGATCTACATACAGTGCGCTAGGCGCATGGATTCCAATGGCAGGGGTGTGTTTTTTCGAAGCACGTGATTAGAGCCGGAGGCTCTAATAGGCTTCAAAAAAGGGTGGGCTCGGAGTGCAGTGTTCTGAGCCCACGATCCCACCCAGTTGTGTGACAATAGCGAATGAATGTTCACTAATGCCACAATGATCCTTCTCACAGCCAATCAGGAAATGGGTCTTGAGGCCCCTCACCGATTGGCTGACCGTACAGGTGATCCTATTGGACGCCTAGAAGGAAGAGGGAGGAGCTGCATGGCGGAAGCCGTTGAAGCCGAGGAGGAGAGGACACAGGAGCCGCTGCCTGTAACCCGCCCGCTGCCCGCCATGAAGAGGAGAGGACACAGGAGCCCCTGCCTGCCACCAAAGCTGAAGAGGAGAGGACACAGGAGCCGCTGCCCGTAACCCACCCGCTGCCTGCTGCCCGCCATGAAGCGGAAGCAGAGAGGACACAGGAGCCGCTGCTCGCCACCGAAGCTGAAGAGGAGAGGACACAGGAGCCGCTGCCCGTAACCCACTCGCTGCCTGCTGCCCGCCATGAAGCGGAAGCGGAGAGGACACAGGAGCCGCTGCTCGCCACCGAAGCTGAAAAGGAGAGGACACAGGAGCTGCTGTGGGTTCCACAAATAAAAAAAGAAAAATGCAAAATGCATCAATAAAGTGTGAGAAATGCGTAAAAAATTGTGCAAAAAAAACGCACCACAAAAATGGGTCAAAATCAAACTCCATAGGTGTGAACCGAGCCTAAATCCTAACTCTGGGCTAATACTTGACATGTATTTATTCGTGGCTAGTTTGGGCTTGTTATAGGGGATGACAGCATACCTCCCAACATTTGAGATGGGAATGAGGGACACCTATCAGCAAAAGTATGCAGGCATAGGACACACCCCTGGCCACGCCCCCTTAAAGGAGAATTGTACAAAAAAAAAACAAGATTGGTTAAACCCACAAGTGCTTTTTTTTACCACTACTATTCCTTTATATTGGCTTTTGGAATTTACAAATGCAACAATTTTGAAATCAGATGAAAGGTTTATTGCTGGAAAACACTTTTTGGTAGATAAAACATGCATTTTATATACATCTATATAGATCAGACCAAAATGAGGGACAAATGAGGAGGAATGAGGGACATTGCTCCAAATCAGTGACATAGTTGCCAACATTGAAAAAAAAATATGTGGGACACTTTTTTGGCTGTAGGCGGAGCCGATCAATAATTAGGAGGCGGGGCATTCGTTTGTGGGCGTGGCCTAGCAAAAATTAACAGCTGCGGCGCGCGGAGCGCGCCGCGGCGAAAAATGGGCGTGTCTTACGTGGAAAGTGGGCGTGTCTTGCGTGGAAAGTGGGCGTGTCTTGCGTGGAAAGTGGGCGTGGCTTAAATTGGCGTGGCTCAAGAGGGTGTGGTTAAAGTCTGAGATGAATGAGGGATGGAGAGGGAGAGGGAAAGGGGGAGAGAGGAATGACGGGACAGCAGCCCCAGGTCCTACACAACAATAGAAATATGTGTATTCTAGAAAGTTTAACAATCAGCAGATAAAGATACTCCAAACACCTGGTGTTAACGCTTCAATCATCCCGGCACCATGATTGTTATGGTGTCAGGATGATTGAAGCGCATTATTTCTATTATTACATTGTAATATAAAATTAAATCATTCAACTCACCATAATGCCGAATCAGTGGGATCCCTGAGCGTGTCACTAGCCACGTCGCCTGCCACCAGCAGAGTCTGTCCTTGCATCAGGTGCCCCCGCCAGAGTCTTTCCTTGCATCAGGTGCCCCCGCCAGAGTCTGTCCTTGCATCAGGTGCCCCCGCCAGTGCAGCCCCCCCTCAGTTAGTGCAGCCCCCCCTCAGTTAGTGCAGCCCCCCCTCAGTTAGTGCAGCCCCCCCTCAGTTAGTGCAGCCCCCCTCAGTGCAGCCCCCCTCAGTTAATGCAGCCCCCCTTCAGTTAGTGCAGCCCCCCCTCAGTTAGTGCAGCCCCCCCCCTCAGTTAATGCAGCCCCCCCCTCAGTTAATGCAGCCCCCCTTCAGTTAGTGCAGCCCCCCCCTCAGTGCAGCCCCCCTTCAGTTAGTGCAGCCCCCACTCAGTTAGTGCAGCCCCCCTTCAGTTAGTGCAGCCCCCCCTCAGTTAGTGCAGCCCCCCCCTCAGTTAGTGCAGCCCCCCCCTCAGTGCAGCCCCCCTTCAGTTAGTGCAGCCCCCACTCAGTTAGTGCAGCCCCCCCCTCAGTGCAGCCCCCCTTCAGTTAGTGCAGCCCCCCCCTCAGTTAGTGCAGCCCCCCTTCAGTTAGTGCAGCCCCCCCTCAGTTAGTGCAGCCCCCCCCTCAGTTAGTGCAGCCCCCCCCTCAGTGCAGCCCCCCTTCAGTTAGTGCAGCCCCCCCTCAGTTAGTGCAGCCCCCCCCTCAGTTAGTGCAGCCCCCCCCTCAGTGCAGCCCCCCTTCAGTTAGTGCAGCCACCCCTCAGTGCAGCCCCCTCAGTTAGTGCAGCCTCCCCCCAGTTAGTGCAGCCTCCCCACCTCAGTTAGTGCAGCTCCCCCCCCTCAGTTAGTGCAGCCCCCCCCCCTCAGTGCAGCCTCCCCCCCCTCAGTTAGTGCAGCCTCCCCCCCCCCTCAGTGCAGCCCCCCCTCAGTTAGTGCAGCCTCCCCCCCTCAATGCAGCCCGGCCCCCGCTCAGTGGAGGAGCGGCCGGTGTTCTGCCGAGAAAGTTCCCCTCGGCAATGGCGGACCCCCTGTACTGCGCAGGCGCAGCGCTTGCGCAGTACGGGGCTGGGGAACTTTCAGGAAGACACGGCGCCGCTCGCTTCAGTGGAGAGAGGAGGGGCCGTGCAGCCAAAGAAGCCGCTTCATTGGCTGCACGGATCGAGCCCCCTTCCCCTCTCCACTCAACGCTAGAGGCAGCTAGAGCGGCGGCGCCGGTCGCCATTTTTCTGGAGCCCGCTGCTCCAAAAAAAAAAAAAAAAAAAAAAAAAAAACAACATTCCCGATTTTCCTTATGGAAAATCCCGATTCGGGACACTCTCCAATTCGGGACAAGGTCCCAAAATCGGGATTGTCCCGGGAAAATCGGGACTGTTGGCAACTATGCAGTGACAGTCCCTCGAAATCAGGGACAGTTGGGAGCTATGTGACAGGGACTCTTCATAGCTTCTCATCATGGCCTCTGTACAAATATGAAAACAGTCCTCTTCTGTGTGGACGAAACCTCTGTTGCCCACTAGGTGGCGATCTAGCCAATAACTTCTATCTTATACTTGCTCACACGCTGCTAAGCTTCGCCTTTAGTGTTTGGGGGGGCGGGTTGCGAGAGGCCAATGAACGTGTAGCGTGGGGTGGTGAAAGGCCAATGAGCGTGCAGCGTGAGTCTGTGGGCGGGTGTCAGAGGACGCTCAGGTGAAGGTATGCACGCTGTGTAGTTCCGGCTGTCCGGTCATTGTGTGAGTTGTAGTGCAGAGTGCGGGGGCGGGGGATGGGCCGTGGTGTCAGTGCGCCTGCAGTAGTGCGGTCACTGTGTGATGATGATGCGGGTCTTCTCCAGCATTGCATAGCAGGCCGCCCACCCATTTCAGATCAGCATCTCTCCCCTCTATTATTCCTTCCCAACTACCTGCGTGGTTGAGTGGGGGACATATACGTATCAATAGGATCATTCGATTTGAGTTGAATGAAAATGTAAAGATTGCTCTGTGTACTGAGCTCTTCATTGATTTTGACTGTCAGAACGATCAGCCAAATATTGATCATTTCTGATCTATGAACATCTCTGTGTGTGTTGGAAAGCTGGATCAATGAATGATCGTTTTTAAAGATGTCCATGCATGTATCAATATGATCATGCAATGTTCGATGTGTCTAAGCTGATTAATATGGATACTAATTGCAATCTGCAGGCCCTCCGTTCTGTTCAATGGCTGAGCTTTCCATCTGTTTCAGTGCTGGAAAATTGACCTGTCATGGCGAAATATCTGAGCAATCAAATGATTGTGTGTGTGTGTCAGACATCCAGTTGTCATACAGATTGATCTTATCTGATGGGTCATATTTTCAATCAATACTGTAAAGCTGGGTATAAAAAAAACCCACAGATTCCCACGGCATTCACACAAGTGAGGATGCAGGAATCTCTCCCACTGTGTGATTGTATTCATCCCTCCCACCAGAATACAGAGATCAGCGCTGCATCCATTGGCTGCAAGTACTGATTGCTGCTTTCCCAGCAGAACCGTTCTATAAACGCTGGTCTAATGACAGCAGGGCACACATCGAAATTTGTCCACTTCCTGCTGAAACAGCCACATTTTGGCAGGGAAAAACTGGGTTAAAGTCGGTGTTTATTTCGTCATATTTCCAGTGATGGAAACTAAACGAAAATTACCCCACATTTTCATCAATTGACAAAAACTATGACAAAAATTAATTCCATTTTCGTCAATGAACAAAAATGTGAGGGAGGGACACTTACCCACGTGAACTCCCGGTTTCCTCGGAGCTGCGCCCTTAAAGCCAGTGAGTGTTTCCCCTCCCAGCAAGAAAGATAGTGACCGTAGCATGCCTGGTGGTGTTATGTACTTAGCACAGTGCAGCATTACAAGCCTCCTCAGACTGTCTAAAATACTGTGTGCATTATAGGCCTCCTCAGGCCACCATCCAGAGCACTGTGTGCATTGCAGGCCTCTCCTCAGACCGTCCAGAGCACTGTGCGCATTGCAGGCCTCTCCTTAGACCGTCCAGAGCATTGTGCGCATTGCAGGCCTCTCCTTAGACCGTCCAGAGCACTGTGCGCATTGCAGGCCTCTCCTTAGACCGTCCAGAGCACTGTGCGCATTGCAGGCCTCTCCTTAGACCGTCCAGAGCACTGTGCGCATTGCAGGCCTCTCCTCAGACTGTCCAGAGCACTGCGCGTTGCAGGCCTCTCCTCAGACTGTCCAAAGCACTGTGCGCATTGCATTCCTCTCTTCTGACCGTTCAGAGCACTGTGCGCATTGCATTCCTTCCTCAGACCGTCCAGAGCACTGTGCGCATTGCAGGCCTCTCCTCAGACCGTCCAGAGCACTGTGTGCATTGCTGGCCTCTGCTCAGACTGTCCAGAGCACTGTGCGCATTGCTGGCCTCTGCTCAGACTGTCCAGAGCACTGTGAGCAGAGGCCAGCAATGCGCAGACTGTCCAGAGCACTGTGCACATTGCCGGCCTCTCCTCAGACCGTCCAGAGCACTGTGCGCATTGCAGGCCTCTCCTCAGACCGTCCAGAGCACTGTGTGCATTGCAGGCCTCTCCTCAGACCGTCCAGAGCACTGTGTGCATTGCAGGCCTCTCCTCAGACCGTCCAGAGCACTGTGCGGCCTCTCCTCAGACCGTCCAGAGCACTGTGCGCATTGCTGGCCTCTCCTCAGACCGTCCAGAGCACTGTGCGCATTGCTGGCCTCTCCTCAGACCGTCCAGAGCACTGTGCGCATTGCTGGCCTCTCCTCAGACCGTCCAGAGCACTGTGCGCATTGCTGGCCTCTCCTCAGACCATCCAGAGCACTGTGCGCATTGCTGGCCTCTGCTCAGACTGTCCAGAGCACTGTGAGCAGAGGCCAGCAATGCGCAGACTGTCCAGAGCACTGTGCACATTGCTGGCCTCTCCTCAGACCGTCCAGAGCACTGTACGCATTGCTGGCCTCTCCTCAGACCGTCCAGAGCACTGTGCGCATTGCTGGCCTCTCCTCAGACCGTCCAGAGCACTGTGCGCATTGCTGGCCTCTCCTCAGACCATCCAGAGCACTGTGCGCATTGCTGACCTCTTCTCAGACCGTCCAGAGCACCGTGCGCTTTGCAGGCCTCTCCTCAGCCCGTCCAGAGCACTGTGCGCAATACAGGCCTTCTCAGACTATTCAGAGCACTGTGTGCATTACAGTAAATTCCTCAGACTGTCTAGAGTGTGTAGTTTGTTCAAACCTTAATACATAAATATATTTTTTTTTATTCCAGGTGTATATAACGAGTTTGGAAATGCTTAAATGATGCCTTACAATTTAACTAAACTCTTTAGATTTTAGTTGACTGTAAAATGTACTGCAGCTTTTAGTCGACTAAATATGACTAAAACTAAATAGAAATTTGATGCAATAATTAACACTGCTTAAAGTGATTGTAAATGTGTGTGGTGTTTTTTTTTTTTTTTTTTTTTTTTTTTAATAAACCTGTCATACCTACCTGTTCTGTGCAATGGTTTTTCAAAGAGCAGCCCTGATCCTCCTCTTTGGTCCCCTACTGTCACTTCTGAGTCCCCCTCCTCAGCTGTCTATGTCTATAGACACTGACAGTGCGGCTCAACACCACCCCCTCATCACAGAATTTGACAGCAACAGGAGTCAATCAATCTGCCCTGTGAGTAGGGAGAGAGCGGAGAGTAGTCTGCAATGAGAGAATTGAGATGTTGTATATCATGAGACCAAATAAAACTGGAAAGATGACTTGATCATAAGACTGTGGTATGAAATATGTCATTGGCATTACTTATTTAGCACTACCCCCGTAGGGGTTTCTGAAGTTAGGGTTCCCTACTGCTACACAGCATTTCCTTCATTCACTCAAATGCAGAAAACAGTCCTTGGCTTGTATTGTAGTTTTTTTAGGAAGGGGATGATAACTTGGATGGGTTGAGGGATTATGGGATGCCCAGTGTGACAATAGCAGAACTTCAAGGACACCCCCCCCCCCCCCATTTACTTTTTTTTTTCCTTCCATCTGCACAAACTTGGTTCCTTATGTACAGCTTCTGCTGACTCACTCCTGGAGAAAGTAACCAGTTTATTGTTAGTTCAGCAACTGCCCATCACAGGCAGGAACTCTCAATCCCTTGACAATGTAGCACAAAAAGAGTGAACAGCAAATCACAACACCTTCTGCTTCCCTGTGGCCATTGATCCCAGTTCCACTGCTTGCAGAATGCTAGCCCACCTGGCTGCCACCAGTCGCATTTTGCTACTTTTTCTCTTTCCACACTGACGTGCTCATAGAGATTCTGTAGGGCAAGGTTAGATAAAGACTTGGCACAGTGCTGTCTTCAAGAGAGACCTGCTACAGCCCCCACGGCTAAGGGGTCCATCAAGGGCCACCAGCCTCCCTCAGTACTGCTTCTCCATCTTGCACCCGACTACTCCTGCTGGAAAGGCTCATGTTTATTTAAGGGCTCCTTAGTTCCCTACCCTGGAGATTGGCTTAAGGCCCCTAAATATTCAAATCAACCCCCCCACCTTCCGCCCACTAGTTCCAGAACATTCTCCAACATTCTAAAAATGGGGAAGCACCAGAGAGCTGCCAGATTGAGTCATCCAGCCCTGGCCTCTAATAACCCTGACCCAGATTCGATGACTCCCTGGCCAGACTATAATTTGCCTACTCAATAGTAGTAGCACACACTAGAGGGTGCTACACTTATTTTAAAAAAGGTTATTGTTTCTATCAATATCTGTTATTATTTTTCCTAGAATTCAGTAGCATACCATGGACGGCAGAAGTTACCCAAATCCATATCCAGATTACAATGGAGAGGTGTCACCTGCCTTCACGTCTACTGGGCAGGTGAGCTAAAACTATTAACATTTCGACTGTTTTTATTCCACAAGTTTGTCTAATGGAGCCTTAACCCCTTACTGTCCCTTCCGGACACCCTTTAACTGGGTATTTGGCAGGACGGGGGTGGGCTTCCCAATCACATCATTAGTGATTGGTTGTTATTGTAGTCATATAACCGGGATCTCCTGACCATAATCAGGGACCAGGGTCTGTCTGTAGCAACTCAGTCATTGTGCAGGGAGGGCGCAGTAAATGCCTTGTTAGCACAGAAACCTCAGCCGCCTTGGACATATATGTGGTGTGTGGGCAATAAGGCTCACCCTCCCTGCCTCCGCACATGTGCGTTATGTTGTTGGTTAAAGTATATCTAAACCCAAAATCAAAAAATGTTAAAAATTGCAGCTTACCCATTCTTAGATGTTGTGCCTGCAATAGTTTTTCTTTTTCAGGCTTTCTTTCCCTTTTTTTTTTTTTTTCTCTTAATAACAATTTCCTTCCCTTTTTTTTTTTTATATCTATGCATTTCTGCATTGTATCTTTGGAAGGAGTGAGCCATGGTTGTCACACAAGCTGGACTTCAAACATGTCTGCTTTTGTCTATCTCCATTACATGGTGGGCTGATGGGGCCAGTAGTCAACATAATAAAGATAACAATGTTTGTGCTTTCTTCTAAGCTTACACAAAGTGTCATGGACATTCTGGCACGATTAACAGGTATTTTATGTATTTGCCAAAAGTGAGCTTAGTCTGAAAAGTGAAAATTAATGCGGTGAGCAAACTAGTAATCTGCAATATATAACATTTTTGCTTTTGGGTTTAGATACACTTTCAAAAGTGGTTAGCCGGACCTTCTAATTGAGAGCAATATATCTATATCTCTCTATCTCGCACTCACCCGCCACTTTATTAGGTACACCTGTTCAATTGCTTGGTAACACAAATTGCTAATCAGCCAATCACATGACACCAACTCCATGCATTTAGCCATCTAGACATGGTGAAGAGGACTTGCTGAAGTGCAAAAACGAGCATCAGAACGGGGAAGAAAGGGGATTGAGGGGACTTTGAATGTGGCATGGTTGTTGGTGCCAGACCAGCTGGTCTGAGTATTTAAAAAACGACTGATCTACCGAGATATTCACGCACAACCATCTCTCGGGTTTACAGAGAATGGTCTGAAAAAGAGAAAATATCCAGTGAGCGGAAGTTGTGTGGACAAAAATGCCTTGATGTCAGAAGAAGGGGCTGACTGGTTTGAGAACATAGAAAGGCAACCGTTACTCAAATAACCACTCGTTACAACCAAGGTATGCAGAATATCTTTGAACGCACAACACATCGTACCTTGAAGCAGTGCCACTTCTGTCAGCTATGAACAGGAAACTGAGGCTACAATTCGCACAGGCTCGCCAAAATCGGGCAATTGAACATTAGAAAAACGTTGCCTGGTCTGATGAGTCTCAATTTCAGCTGTAACCTTCAGATGGTAGGGTCAGAATTTGGCGTAAACAACATGAAAGCATGGATCCA
Organism: Aquarana catesbeiana; assembly: GCF_042186555.1. Lineage (NCBI taxonomy): Eukaryota > Metazoa > Chordata > Amphibia > Anura > Ranidae > Aquarana > Aquarana catesbeiana. Next base: position 298,672,449 of record NC_133329.1, on the reverse strand, counting down.
TCCTGCCTTGTATCAATGGTTCAGGCTGGTGGTGGTGTAATGGTGTGGGGGATATTTTCTTGGCAAACTTTGGGCCCCTTAGTACCAATTGAGTATCGTTTAACCACTTCCATACCGAGCCTATTCTGGCACTCCTCTTCTACATGTAAAAATCATCATTATTTTTATTTTTTTTGCTAGAAAATTACTCAGAATCCCCAAACATTATATATGTTTTTTTAGCAGATACCCTAGGGAATAAAATGGTGGTCGCTGCAACTTTTTATGTCACATGGTATTTGCATAACAATTTTTCAAACGTGTTTTTTTTTTTTTTTTTTTTGGGGTTGCAAACAAAAATAACAAAACCGTAAGGTAAGCCCAATTTTTCTTTATTTTTTTTACAAATTGCGCACAGTTGTGGAATGGCACCAAACTTTGGTACTTTAAAAATCTCCATAAGCGAAGCTTTAACATTTTTTACAGGTTACCAGTTTAGAGTTAGAGGAGGCCTAGTGCTAGAATTGTTGCTCTAACGCACGTGACGGTACCTCACTTGTGGTTTGAACGGCGTTGACATATGCGGGCGCAACTTGCGTGTGCGTTCACTTCTGTGAACACGGGGACTTTAAAAATTTTTTTTTCTTCATTTTTATTTTACTTTTACATTTTTTTTTTTCTCACTTTTATTCCTATTACAAGGAATGTAAACATCCTTTGTAATAGGGATGGTGCATGACAGGTCCTCTTTATGGAGAGATGTGGCATCAGATCAAAAACAAAAAAGAATGATCTGATGCTTTCCAGCCGAGATTTAGCTTTGTTTACATCCGCGGCCCAGATGTGACGTCATAATGACGGTAAATCTCTATGCTCTTCATCCGGCGACGGATTCTTTCTCGAGATCCCCAATAGCACGGGCGGGCCCAGAGGGCGGCGGGAGGGGGGAGGAACGATCAAGTGGCTGAACTGCCGCTTTGATCGTTTTTACAGTGCACAGAAATGTCGGCTGAAAAAGAAGATATCTGATGTATGCAGCTGCAGGCATGACGTCCTTGTGCTGGAAGTGGTTAAACACCACAGCCTACCTGAGTATTGTTGCTGACCATGTCCATCCCTTTATGACTTCAATGTACCCAACTTCTGATGGCTACTTCCAGCAGGATAATGCACCATGTCACAAAGCTCAAATCATCTCACCACTGGTTTCTTGAACATGACAAGTTCACTGTACTCCAGTGACCTCCACAGTCACCAGATCTCAATCCAATAGAGCACCTTTGGGATGTGGTGGAACAGGAGATTGGAATCATGGATGTGCAGCCGACAAACTGCAACTGCATGACACTATCATGTCAATTTGGACCAAAATCTCTGAGGAATGTTTTCAACACCTTGTTAAATCTGTGCCACAAAGAATTAAAGTAGTTCTGAAGGTAAAAGCGGGTCCAACCCGATACTAGCAAGGTGTACCTAATAAAGTGGACGGTATGTATATGTTATACAGTATCTCACAAAAGTGAGTACACCCCTCACATTTTGGTAAATATTTTATATCTTTTCATGTGACAACACTGAAGAAATGACACTTTGCTACAATGTAAAGTAGTGAGTGTACAGCTTGTATAACAGTGTAAATTTGCTGTCCCCTCAAAATAACCCAACACACAACCATTAATGTCTAAACCGTTGGCAACAAAAGTGAGTACACCCCTAAGTAAAAATGTCCAAATTGGGCCCAAAGTGTCAATATTTTGTGTGGCCACCATTTTCCAGCACTGCCTCTTGGGCATGACGTTCACCAGAGGTTCACAAGTTGCCACTGTAGTCCTCTTCCACTCCTCCATGACGACATCACGGAGCTGGTGGATGTTAGAGACCTCCATCTTCTGTTTGAGGATGCCCCACAGATGCTCAATAGGGTTTAGGTCTGGAGACATGCTTGGCCAGTCCATCACCTTTACCCTCAGCTTCTTTAGCAAGGCAGTGGTCGTCTTCGAGGTGTGTTTGGGGTCGTTATGTTGGAATACTGCCCTGAAGGGAGGGGATCATGCTCTGCTTCAGTATGTCACAGTACATGTTGGCATTCATGATTCCCTCAATGAACTGTAGAGCCCCAGTGCCAGCAACACTCATGCAGCCCCAGACCATGACACTCCCACCACCATGCTTGACTGTAGGCAAGATACACTTGTCTTTGTACTCCCCATTTGGTTGCCACCAGACATACTTGACACCATCTGAACCAAATACGTTTATCTTGGTCTCATCAGACCACAGGACATGGTTACAGTAATCCAAGTCCTTAGTCCTGCTTGTCTTCAGCAAAAAGTTTGCTGGCTTTCTTGTGCATCATCTTTAGAAGAGGCTTCCTTCTGGGATGAAAGCCTGGCAGACCAATTTGATGCAGTGTGCGGCATATGGTCTGAACACTGACAGGCTGACCCTCCACCCCTTCAACCTCTGCAGAAATGCTGGCAGCACTTATACATCTCAACTAAAGATGATCTCTGGATATGATGCTGAGCACGTGCACTCAACTTCTTTGATAGACCATGGCGAGGCCTGTTCTGCAGGGAACCTGTCCTGTTAAACCGCTGTATGGTCTTGGCTACTGTTCTGCAGCTCAGTTTCAGGGTCTTGGCAATCTTCTTATAGTCTAGGCCATCTTTTTGTAGAGCAACAATTCTTTTTTTCAGATCCTCAGAGAATTCTTTGCCAGGAGGTGCCATGTTGAACTTCCAGTGACCAGTAAGAGAGCGATAACGCCAAATTTAACACATCATTCACACCTGAGACCATGTAACACTAATGAGTCACATGACACAGGAGACAGAAATGGCAAATTTGGACATTTTCACTTAGGGGTGTACTCACTTTTGTTGCCAGCGGTTTAGACATTAATGGCTGTGTGTTGAGTTACTTTGAGGGGGACAGCAAATTTACACTGTTATACAAGCTGTACACTCACTACTTTACATTGTAGCAAAGTGTAATTTCTTCAGTGTTGTCACATGAAAAGATATAATAAAATATTTACAAAAAATGTGAGGGATGTTACTACCCAAATGACCCTGATCAAAAGTTTATATACTCCAGTTCTTAATACCGTGTATTGCCCTGTTTAACATCAATGACAGCTTGAAGTCTTTTGTGGCTGAGGCTCATTTTCTTCTCAGATGGTAAAGCTACCCATTCCTCTTGACAAAAAGCCTCCAGTTCCTGTAAATTCTTGGGCTGTCTTGAATGAATTGCATGTTTCAGATCTCCCCAGAGTGGCTCAGTGATATTGAGGTCAGGAGACTTAGATGGTCACTCCAGAACCTTCACTTAATTCTGCTGTAGCCAATGACAGGTTGACTTGGCCTTGTGTTTTGGATCATTGTCATGTTGGAATGTCCAAGTACATCCCATGCGCAGCTTCCTGGCTGATGAATGCAAATGTTCCTCCAGTATCTTTTTGATAACATACTGCATTCATCTTGCCATCAATTTCCTGTGCCTTTTGTAGATCGCACATCCCCAAAACATCAGCGATCCACCTCTGTGTTTAACAGTAGGAATGGTGTGCCTTTCATCATAGGCCTTGTTGACTCCTCTCCAAATTTAGTGTTTATGGTTGTGGCAAAAAAGCAAAATCTTGGTCTCATCACTCCAAATGACTTTGTGCCAGAAGGTTTGAGGTTTGTCTCTGTGCTGTTTGGCGTATTGTAAGTGGGATACTTGTGGCATTTGCGTAGTAATGGCTTTCTTGCTAATGGACCATGCAGCCCATTTTTCTTCAAGTGCCTCCTTATTATGCATCTTGAAACAGCCACACCACATGTTTTCAGAGAGTCCTGTATTTCACCTGAAGTTATTTGTGGGTTTTTCTTTGCATCCCGAACAATTTTCCTGGCAGCTGTGGCTGAAATTTTAGTTGGTCTACCTGATCGTGGTTTGGTTTCAACATAACCCCTAATTTTCCACTGCCAATCAGCAGTGTTCAAACTCTAATCAAGAATTCTCAATTCTTGAACACAGCAACACAGCACCCCATATTGACAGAAAAACACAGAATTGTTGACATTTTTGCAGATTTATTAAAAAAGAAAAACTGAAATATCACATGGTCCTAAGTATTCAGACCCTTTGCTCAGTATTTAGTAGAAGCACCCTTTTGATCTAATACAGCCATGAGTCTTTTTGGGAAAGATGCAACAAATTATTCACACTTGGATTTGGGGATCCTCTTCCATTCCTCATTGCAGATCCTCTCCAGTTCTGTCAGGTTGGATGGTAAACGTTGGTGGACAGCCATTTTTAGGTCTCGCCAGAGCTCAATTGGGTTTAAGTCAGGGGTCTGGCTGGGCCATTCAAGAACAGTCACAGAGTTGTTGTGAAGCCACTCCTTCGTTATTTTAGCTGTGTGCTGTGAGTCATTGTCTTGTTGGAAGGTAAACCTTCGGCCCAGTATGAGGTCCTGAGCACTCTGCAGAAGGTTTTTGTCCAGGATATCCCTGTACTTGGCCGCATTCATCTTTCCCTCGATTGCAACCAGTCGTCCTGTCCCTGCAGCTGAAAAACACCCCCACAGCATGATGCTGCCACCACCATGCTTCACTGTTGGGACTGTGTATTGGACAGGTGATGAGCTGTGCCTGGTTTTCTCCACACATACCGCTTAGAATTAAGGCCAAAAAGTTCCATCTTGGTCTCATCAGACCAGAGAATCTTATTTCTCACCATCTTGGAGTCCTTCAGGTGTTTTTTTTGCAACTCCATGCGGGCTTTCATGTGTCTTGCACTGAGGAGAGGCTTCCATCGGGCCACTCTGCCATAAAGCCCCGACTGGTGGAGGGCTGCAGTGATGGTTGACTTTCTCCAACTTCCTCCCATCTCCCGACTGCATCTCTGGAGCTCAGCCACAGTGATCTTTGGGTTATTCTTTACCTCTCACCAAGTCTCTTCTCCCCCCTGATAGCTCAGTTTGGCTGGACGGCCAGCTCTAGGAAGGGTACTGGTCGTCCCAAACTTCTTCCATTTAAGGATTATGGAGGCCACTGTGCTGTACTGTGCAGCAGAATTTTTTTTGTAACCTTGGCCAGATCTGTGCCTTGCCACAATTCTGTCTCTGAGCTCTTCGGGCAGTTCCTTTTGACCTCATGATTCTCATTTGCTCCGACATGCACTGTGAGCTGTAAGGTCTTATTTAGACAGGTGTGTGGCTTTCATAATCAAACACAGCTGGACTCAAATGAAGGTTTAGAACCATCTCAAGGATGATCAGAAGAAATGGACAGCACCTGAGTTAAATATGAGTGTCACAGCAAAGGGTCTGAATACTTAGGACCATGTGATATTTCAGTTTTTCTTTTTTAATCTGCAAAAATGTCAACAATTCTGTGTTTTTCTGTCAATATGGGGTGCTGTGTGTGTACATTGAGGGAAAAAAATGAACTTAAATGATTTTAGCAAATGGCTGCAATATAACAAAGAGTGAAAAATTTAAGGGGGTCTGAATACTTTCTGTCCCCACTGTGTATGTATATATGTATGTGTGTGTATGTGTGTGTGTGTGTGTGTGTGTGTGTATGTGTATATATGTATATATATATATATATATATATATATATATATATATATATATATATATATATATATATATATATATATATATATATATATATATATATATATATATATATATATATATATATATATATATAATAAAATGGTGGTTGTTGCAATATTTTATGTCATACTGTATTTGCGCAGCGGTCTTTCAAAGCAAATGCAATTTTTTAATGAATTAAAAATAAATAAACTAACCAGTAAAGTTTTTTTTTTTTTTTTTGCGAAAGATTTTACGTCATGAGAATCGTGATCTTTTTATTGTAGGCAAAAAAATTGTGACACACACAGACAGACACACTACAAGCAAACAGATCACAAATGAGAATGGTTACCTTTTTAAATAGCCATTCAAACCCCTTTGTGTCAACTTGTGTGCATGTTATCAGGCCAAAATCACCAGGGTATGTAAACTTTTGATCAGGGTCATTTGTGTAGTTTCTGTTGTCATTATGATTTTAAAAGAGTAAACACAGTTGATTGATAATAAATGGCTTCAGCCAAACACTAACCATGAGTGAAAAAAGTTTGTGTTATTCATATTCTCTAAAAAAATCATAAATTCTATGTATGTAAACTTTTGAGCACAACTCTGTGTGTATATTTTAATAGGCCTTTTGGAAGGCTTTGGTAAAATATCAGGGGTCTAAACATACCCCTGATGTCTCCCTTTTAAGACTGAGAGAGGGACTGAGGACATAGGTAACTCAGCCCCCTTTTCTGCTGCCTCAGCTACACTGGAGATGAAAGAGCAGAAAGCGCTCTGGACAGAGGCGGCTCACTGTTCATTCACAAACTTAAGCACAGTTGACTATACTTCAGTTATGAATGAACACTGGAGTGACTTTATTCATTAAAGGAAGGGGCTAGTAAATGTAATTTTTTTACCGACGCTCCCCACTCTCCATCCTGAACCTGAACCTGTGCCCCGCTGCAGCTGACACTAGCCATTGTGATGCCATTCATTTTATGGCAATGCGGCTCCAACACATGCATTGCAATGCATGGGGATGCTCTACTATGCATAGTGGTCCTCTGCAGCGCTGAAAATGGTATATGTCAGTTTTGGTGCATTACTAGCCCATTTATTTGAATGCACTTCCTTAAAGCAATATGTGGAAATCCTTTTATTAAAGGTTTTGTTAACCCACTAGGTTAAAATGACATAATCCTTTCTATGTATTAATGTAATGTGCCCTGTGTCTATGCCTTATAAAAATAATGCTGCAATAGACCTGTTTCAGAGCGATGATCGTCAGTCACGTTATCCGCCATCTCTCTCCTCTTTTGGCCTGACAGCTGCAGTGGGCAGGGCCGATGATCCTCCGCTGATGTCAGCCAGGAGGAGGAGAGAGGCAGCCCCACCCGCTGCAGCTGTCATGCGAGAGAGGAAAGAGACAGTGGATCACGTAACCGCCGATCAGAGCTCTGAAACGGGTATATTGCAGCATTATTTTTATAAGGCTTAGACACAGGGCACATTACAATAATACATAAAGAGGGTTATGTAATTTTAAGCAGCAGGAGGGGAGGGGGGTGGGAAGCAGAGCGGCATGGACACGGAGCTGACAGGCAGGGAGGGAGGAGAGAGCACAGAGGAGGACAAAGCAGGCCTGTAGATAACAGAGGCATGTAAACTGACCACGGTGTCAGGGCTCAGCAGCCATAAATTACCGTGGTCAGTTTACAGAGGGGAGGGTATAGTCAAGCAGGATAAGCCAGGTATTACAGGTGTTACAGGGGTCCAAATGACACAACTGTATGGTATAACATGCTTTAAGGGAACAGGATTTATGTTTTATTTTTATTTTTTTCTGGGTTAACAAACACTTTAAATCAGCCTCATAGTGTATTGGCAAGCTCTGAGAGAGACTGGGGAAGATATTAATCTTTGCAATCGGAGAGGGATAGAGAGGGGTGGGTGTTCTCTAGTCCAACAGGCAGGGCTGACAACACTGGTTGGGATTTCAGTGCCACTAAGTCACTGTTGTCAGTGGAAACAAAGTCAAAAGCTCACTGGATTTCTGTATTTCTCTATACTTGCAGAATTTTAAATGGATACAACATGGGGAAAAATGTTGCAGAGATGTATTGAATATGTGTTGTGTGTGTGTGGTGTTTTTTTTTTTTTTTTTTTTTTTTTTTTTTTCTATATCATGCATTAGCAGAGCACACATTTTTCATTAACAGTTTATTCACTTTTACTCATAGCTGACTCCTGACTTTAAACATCTATTGAACAATAAAATCAGAGAGCTTCTCCAACACATGGAACATGGCCTGAAATCTGCAGATCCGAGCGACTTCACTGTGTACACAGGCTGGTCAGGTAACATTTAAATTAACACGCAGACCTAGAAAAAGAAATGAATTCAGGGATGTAGGAAAATGCCACCTTGCTCTTATGCCCCGTACACACGGTTGGATTTTCCGACGGAAAATGTTTGATGGGAGCTTGTTGTCGGAAATTCCGACTGTGTGTAGGCTCCATCGGAATTTCCGTCGTTCAAAATTTGAGATCTGGATCTCAAATTTTCCGACAACAAAATCCGTTGTCGTAAATTCCAATCGTGTGTACACAATTCCAATGCACAAAGTTCCAATTAGAAGAGCCGCACTGGCTATTGAACTTCATTTTTCTTGGCTCATCGGACATGTTGTACGTCACCGCGTTCTTGACGTTTGGAATTTCCGACAAGGTTTGTGTGACCGTGTGTATGCAAGACAAGTTTGAGCCAACATCCGTCGGAAAAAATCCATGGATTTTGTTGTCGGAATTTCCGATCATGTGTACAGGGCATTAGAGTAACTTTGCCTTCTACACATGTCCTGCTTGTCCCTGGTTTTGTTGTGAGTTCATAAATAAGTAGTTTGTTTTACTGCATGAGAGCGGACTAGAGAATGGATTGGGCAGAAGCAGCGTGGACTGTGAAGCAATGTCAAAAGAAAAGATCCCTAAGCCGCACATCATGAAGCAGACCCATGTGCATGAATTGAGACGAATGGCAGCCTCAGCCCGGACTCCAGCCAGGCCACACCCCCAACATGTTTGACTCCACCCATTGGCGCGGTCCTCATGATTAAGCTCCAAGGGGTGGAGCGAAACACATTGGGGGCATGGCCTGACATTGCTGCAGCTTGGAGCTAGGACGAGCCTCTTGTCCCTGCCTGCACTCACAGCAGTCTAGTTGGACTTTATCTCTCTACCTGAGCGGCACCTAAATTTTGTCTTTTTGGGCCACAAAGACTGTGTAGACTTTATTATCACACTTTCCTGCAGGCCCGCAAGCTCAAAGAAGCTCTGTCTCTACAGTAAAAAAACATAAATCTGTCTTTTTGTAAAGGGTAATACTCAGCTTTCTGTCTGGCAGTGAGTTAGATCTCCACTCTTTTGAAGAGGTATAAGCATTGCTGGCATCCCACACTTCTGTATGCTTTGTATACCTCCTCCTGGGAACCACATCATCCAGCAAGGGACCATATCTCCTACATACCTGAAGTGTCAGATACCAGTAGTGCTGTAGCTTTTCAAGAGAATGAACATTTGACTCACTGCCTGCTGAAAAGTTAAAGTGGAACTTAGAAAATGAAGTCCTGCTAGATCACTTCATGTGATCACTTCATACTGTTTAAAATCCAGTAGTACACTGTCTCACCCTGCTCTGCACATGCTCAGTTGCTCTCTATTTTTAGGCACTGTTGAGTTTGTAGAGGTCGATCTACTGCCTTAGGGCCAGTTCACACCACATGCAGTCCAGTGCGTGGTTTCTTTTTTTTTTTTTTTTTTTTTTCTACATCAAAAAACGCATAGAAAGTAAGTTGTATGGTTTTCGATGGCATAGTTCACACCAGTGCTTGCAGTTCCAGAAAAAAAAGTAGAACATGCTGCATTTTTCCTGCACTGGACTGTACTGGAACACTGTAAAAAGCATCAAAAACTCACGGGAACGCACCTAAATGCACCAAAAACGCACCGGAACACCCATGTTCTTATGTAAGGTTAAGGGGAAAAAAAAAGGGGGGAAAATGCACTGGACTGCATCAAAAACGTGCATGCAAAAAAGCAACTGGAGCACATCCGGACTGCGTTTCTATGGTGTGAACTGGCCCTTAAAGCGGAATTAAACCCTCCTAACCTTTACAGCCAAAGACGCTGCTTCTGTTCGATCTGCAACTACTATGGTGCTGCACATGTGATCAGTTATGACACCAGCCATTTGATAGTTTGACAGTTTAGTTGAGGACACAAGCAAATGTGATAGTTAGCAGTCCCGGTATTCCAGGAATGTAACTGATTTTTGAAACCGTTAAATTGATGAGTTTAGTTCCACTTTATAATATACTGCCGTTCAGGGGCTTTGGGCTTCAGCAAAATGGCAGCCTCCAGCAAGAAGAAACAGAAGCAATGCTGGAGGCAATGTACAGCACACACTAATTCTGGTAGTTAATTATTCATGTGGAATATATGTTCCTTTGTAAAGAACATTATTTTTTTATCAATTTGTTATGGTTAAGGTTCTGTTTTAAGCTCTGAACTCCTAAAATTATTTACTGTTGCTTTTTAGGGAAACTCCACTTTGCTTTTATTCAACAAAAAAACTGTATACAACATTGTTTGCACATTGCTTTTTGGTTTAAGAGCTCCTTCACACAGACGTGTCCGTGTACGGAGCCCACTCTGCTCAGCGGGGGATCGCTCCGTCGATCCCCGCTGAGCAGGCAGATGACAGGTCCGTCGCTGCACACTGTGCAGCGACGGACCTGTCAGAGTGCCGCTCTCCCCTATGGGGGATCGGATGACGATGGACCGTAGAGTCCGTCGTCATCCGATCCACAGACGGATGGAAAAGTAGGTTTTTCCTCCCTCACACTTTTTTGGATCGGAGCGGGTCAGATGTCAGCGGACATGTCACCGCTGACATCCCACGCGCCATAGAGGTCTATGGAGCGTCCGTTAAGGTCCGCCTAAAAAACTGACAGGCGGACCTGAACGGACAGTCCATGTGAAAGAGGCCTTAATCTTCAGCCATCTAATGTGTTTTTCTAAAACTGACAGATTCAAATGTCACATCTTTGCAACAGTAGCAACACTGGAAGTATTCTGTAATTTATCTTTTTTTAGATTTTGTGATTGGGCTTGGGATGCAATTTTCAGGCATCCCCAGAACTGCCCTTGGATTTGCTGTGATGAGTTTTAATTTTAAGTCATTCTTGCTGTTGTTGCATCTTTTGGAGTTTTTCTTTTTCAATACTGGGACTGGTGGAGTAGTTATAGCAGAGGGTAGTAGCTTGACTGTGTAAATTGGTGCAAATAATGTGCATTACTAAATGGTGTCAATAGTTGTCCTGAAGAGTATTTGATTTTTTTTTTTTCTATGCAAAAGTGGAATTTTACTTAAAATATGTTACTTAATGCCCTTGGATTTTACAAGCACCCTTTATGACTAAAATTACATTAACAAATTCAAATTTTAAAATCCCATTTTACTGGAAATTATGAAGCCATTCTGTATAATGTATGGCTACTGCTCCTAGATCTATGTGGGGATACATATATTTTATGCCTCCTCTCCTTTTATTGATTTATACAGTCACATGAAAGGATAAATACATCCTGAGAAAATTGTTGAATTTTTCAACATATTTGGGCAGGAAAATATTAGATCTTTATTGCCTAGAGATAAAGATGATATACTTGAACAAATGACATATACAGTTGACATGGCGTATTCATTCCAATAATCTAAGGCAGGGGTCTTCAGTCTTTCTAAATAAAGGTCCAGTTTACTGTCCTTCAGATTTAATGGGGCCAGAGTGTGGCCACTGGGAGTAGAAAATATCCTGGCCTCTGTGGGAGTAAACTAAGCTTGGTGGTCAGTGAATGTTAAAAAAAAAAACTGTCTGGTCAATAGGAGGAGGAATAGTGCTCCATCAATGGCATTATTTGGAGGAATAGCACCCCATCAATGGCATTAGTTATAGGAATAGCACCCCATCAATGGCATTAGTTGGAGGAATAGCACCCCATTAATGGCATTAGTTGGAGGAATAGCACCCCATCAGTGGCATTCGTTGAGGGAATAGCGCCCCATCAATGGTGTTAGTTGGAGGCATAGCACCCCGTCAATAGCGTTGGTTGGAGGAATAGCACCCCAACAATGGCATTAGTTGGAGGAATAGCGACCAATCAATGGGGTTAGTTGGAGGAATAGCGACCCATCAATGGTGTTGGTTGGAGGAATGGCGCCCCATCAATGGTATTGGTTGGAGGAATAGCGCCCCATCAATGGTATTGGTTGCAGGAATAGCGCCCCATCAATGGTATTGGTTGGAGGAATAGTGCCCCATCAATGGTATTGGTTGGAGGAATAGTGCCCCATCAATGGTATTAGTTGGAGGAATAGTGCCCCATCAATGGTATTAGTTGGAGGAATAGTGCCCCATCAATGGTATTAGTTGGATGAATAATGCCCATTCATTTATATCAGTGGGGGGAATTATGGCCCATTATTGGTGTCACTGGGAGGAATGCCACCTTTATTGTTGGTGTTAGTGGAAGGAATGGTGCCCGATAGCAGTGGGAACAATAGTTCCTCAAGGGCTGGATAGAAGCAAGCAGAGGCCACATTTGTTTGGAGACCACTGATCTAAAGTATCAAAAGTGCACATTTGCCATATGGAAGAGATAAGTACACCCCTACATACCACATCAAATCCATGAGATTAGAATTTGTTTTCTGGGTGGCATTTTAGGGAGTAGTCAGATGGAGCCTGTTTTATTTAAACCTCAGATGTCTATGATCTGGTTTTCTCTTTGCTATTGACATGTGAGGTGTTATGCCAAGATCGAAAATAGAGCGATCTCCCTCAGAAAGAACAGGCTTTCTAGAACAATGTGCTGTGAATTGATCAATCAAAGACAGAATTGTTTGGTAATAGTAGACATGTTTGTTGCAGAGGGAAGACAGCATTTCAGGTGAAGAGCCTCATACTAATTGTGAAGATGGTTTCCATGGTGGTGGAAATGTTATGACCTGGACTTTCTTTGCTGCTTCAGGGCTGGACAGTTTGCAGTCATCAGTCAACTATAAATTCTGCATTATATCAAATTGTGCTTGATGAGAATGTAAGGCCATCTATTTGAAAGTTGAACCAGAAATGGAAGTCTCAACTCGATAATGATCTGAAGCACGCTAGCAAATCCACCTAGGAATAGCTTAAAATGAAGAAGTGTAGGGTTCTGGACTTCACTAGTCAAAGTCCTGATTTTGAATCCTATTACAATGTTATGGTATGTGTTATGTTGAAAGGAACAGTTCATGCTAGTAAACCTACACACATTTAGAACCGGAAGGAATTTTGCATGAAGAAATGTTTGAGTCAGAGACCGGTGCGCACTTCTGCAAAACAACTACAAGAAGTAATTTCTACTAAAGGGGGCAATACTAGTTTCTGAGGCCAAGGGTGCACTTACTTTTTCCACAGCACACAATTACATCTATTGATATTTTTGTTAAATAATTGAATAAAGGCAAATTTCCATTGAGGTTTTGTTTTTGTTTTTTTTTCAAATATATCATTTTTTTTGTAGGCACTGTTTGAATGAATATCTGATGTTTGTTCATATATGTTGGAAAAGGCAACAATTTCCATGGGGGTATACTAAGGCCCCTTTCAGACCTGCGGATCCGTATTTAGCCATCCCCTTGCTCAGCAGGGATTGATTCGTTGATCCCCACTGAGCCGGCGGATGACAAGTCCATCTCTGCACACTGTGCAGGGACGGACCTGTCAGAGAGACCGCTCTCCTCTATGGGGGATCGGATGATTACGGACCGCCTGTCCATTTTTAATCCGATCCGCCAGACGGATAGAAAATAGGACATCCATCAGTCTGGATTTTGCGCAGCGGATCGGATATCAGCGGACATGTCACCGCTGACATCCGTCGCTCCATAGAGATGTATGGAGCGACCATTCAGATCCGCCTAAAAAAAACTGACAGGCGGATCTGAACGGTCCGCACATGTGAAAGGGGCCTTACTTTTTTCACACAACTGTATCTATTGGTCCATGTGCTCCAGGGTCTTTGTGTATGCCCAGTCAGCTTCACATGAAATACAGGCCTGGTGACATGAAGTAACTTACAGCCTGTATAGAGCTGGTTACAAAATTGGGCAACCAGACTTGTGCAAAGCACAATTTACAGGATGTAGTTTATGTGCGGTTTATATCAATTTAACAATAAAATGAAAATTCTATTCCAATGATACAAAGGCTGTTATGCCCCGTACACACGGTCGGACTTTGTTCGGACATTCCGACAACAAAATCCTAGGATTTTTTCCGACGGATGTTGGCTCAAACTTGTCTTGCATACACACGGTCACACAAAGTTGTCGGAAAATACGATCGTTATGAATGCGGTGACGTAAAACACGTACGTCGGGACTATAAACGGGGCAGTGGCCAATAGCTTTCATCTCTTTATTTATTCTGAACATGCGTGGCACTTTGTCCGTCGGATTTGTGTACACACGATCGGAATTTCCGACAACGGATTTTGTTGTCGGAAAATTTTATAGCCTGCTCTCAAACTTTGTGTGTCGGAAAATCCGATGGAAAATCTGTGATGGAGCCTACACACGGTCGGAATTTCCGACAACAAGGTCCTATCACACGTTTTCCGTCGGAAAATCCGACCGTGTGTACGGGGCATTAGTGTGTAAGTTGTGCTGTCAGTGAGCACGATGTAATGAAAGGGATGGGACAGTGATACTATATGGGGCTGACATTTGCTTTATCATATGTTTATATTAGTTTTAGCTGAGATTGTAACATATACATAATCAGTTTTCTCCTGCTATTCATTTTAATGTTGTCTCTGCCTCCTCTAGGAATTGCTTTACTGTATCTTCACCTGTCAGAGGTGTATGGGGATCCATTATGCCTGCAGAAAGCAAAGGAATATGCCACCAAAAGCTTACGTTGCTTGAACAAACGAGATGTCACTTTCCTTTGTGGGGATGCTGGACTCTACGCAGTGGCATCTGTTATTTTCCATAAACTGGGATCTGCTCAAGAGGCAGATGATTGTGTAAACAGGTAAGACATCCAGATCTGTGTTTGCAACGAGATCCCTCTAAAACTGACCATACACCACACAATCTATTTAGATTTACCCAAACTATATAATATGAGGACATACCTAAACAATCCATTCATTAATATCCAATCAGACAGACTCTTGCACTACATAGTTGATGAAACTTTTAAAGAAGATTGTAGAGTCATACTACACACTTATGCCCTGTACACACGATCGGACATTCCGACAACAAAATCCATGGATTTTTTCCGACGGATGTTGGCTCAAACTTGTTTTGCATACACACGGTCGCACAAAGTTGTCGGAAAATCTGATCGTTCTGAACGCGGTGACGTAAAACACGTACGTTGGAACTTTAAACGGGGCAGTAGCCAATAACTTGCGTCTCTTATTTTATTCTGAGCATGTGTGGCACTTTGTGCGTCGGAATTGTCCACACACGTTCGGAATTTACGCAAATGGATTTTGTTGTCGGAAAATTTTATAGCCTGCTTTCAAACTTTGTGTGTCAGAAATTCCGATGGAAAAAGTCCGATGGAGCCCACACTCGGTCAGAATTTCCGACAACAAGCTCCGATCGCACATATTCCGTCGGAAAGTCCGACCGCGTGTACAGCTCAATAGACATAAGTCACTTGATCAAACCATGCAGTACTATGAACAGTGCACCCAATTTTATTCAACCCGATTAAAATTTAAAAAATGGTGCCATATAGTATACTGTAAATGGCAAATTATTTATTTTTTTACCAAATATTTAAAGATACAGTTAACATCTGTGTCTGATTTTACAAAATACAATATTTTCCCTACTCCCTCCCTTCCCTACTCCCTATCTTCCCTACTCCCCATCTGGTTTGCCATCGCTCGTTCCTTCTATTTCATGCCCTGCTGCCCTCCTCCATCATCCTTTCCACATATTTCCCTGAAGCCTTAAAATCTATCCATCTTCCCCAGATACTGTTATATTGTTCTATCTGCCCTATATCTCTACTGATTAAATATTCAATTTTACAGATGTAATCTACTCTTTCAAACCACTCCTTTTTATATCTGGTTTTCCTGCAGATAACCATTTCTTTGGTATTAGCCCTTTTGCAGCATTTAACAGCAATGGAGTCAATGTTATCCTATAGTGCTTTTTTGTATCATGAAACAGATACGTCTGTGGATTGTTTAATATCTTTTCACCAGTTATCTCTCCTATATAATCTTGAATTTCCTGCCAGTAATCTTTTATTTTTGGACAATCCCACCAGATATGTGTCATTGTACCGATTTGTTTACATTTCCCTTCAACATTTTGGGGATTTATCCTGTTGGTATTTATGAATTTTCTCTGATGTTCTGTACCATCTTACCAAAAACTTGTAGTTCATTTCTATTGTGTTTATGGCCATTGCGTAGTTCTAAACTGCTCCTATCATTCTCTCTACTTGTTCTTCCAATTCCAATTTTCCAATCTTCCAATATTTCGTGTAATAACTGCTTTATAGTATCTATTTGTATGCGGTGCTGCTAAACCTCCGTTTTTGTTTTTTGTTTTTTTTTGTTTTTTTTTTTCCAAGTGATTAATGCAAATTTTACTCTCTGCTTTTTGTTTTGCCATATATATTTTAGCATCATTGTTTTTATTGTTCTAAAAAAAACTTTGTGGTATTGCTATTGGTATTATTTTGGAACTTTTATATATTATTTTTGGAAGGATCACCATTTTTAATATTTATCCTTCCCATCCAGGATAGAGGTCTTGTTATTTTCTTAATTTCCGTTTATATCCCATTACTGAATGAGATCAAGTTAGCCAAGTATAACTTCTCTAATGTAGGTGTCAGCTTAATTCCTAAGTATGATCGTTTACCTCCCACCCAAGTGAATGGGAATTCCCTTTGTAGAGCTAGTTCCTTTTTTTTTTATTTAGTATTTCTGTTTTTATGGGATCTTAAAATTGGAGAGTTCCCCATATTTTTTTTATTTCTCTCATGTTTGGCAATGTCACCCTTGGTTTGGTTACATACAATAAGATATCATCTGCATATGCCGTCACCTTATGTTCCTCCTCTCCCACTCTTGCCCCTCCTATATCATCACTATCCAGTCACTAAGTTGCCAGGAGTGGTTCTAATGACAGTATATACAGGAGTGGCGAGAGCGGGCACCCCTGTCTTGTTCCGTTGAACATTTCAAAAGGCGGCGACATACTTTCTTTAACCCTCACCGTCGCCATAGGAAGACTGTATAGATTTTTAATCCAATGAATAATTTTTGGTCCCAATCCTATCTGTTGGAGCGTATCCATCATGAATCACAGTCTACCCTGTCAAACGCTTTCTCCGTGTCGATTGACAGGAGTAGCGCTGGGGGTCCCCTGTTTTTTCCCTTTTGCAGCATTAACATTGTTCTTATACTATTATCCCTGTTTGATCTGCGTTCACCCATTCCGGCATCAAATTGTATCGGCGTTCAGCAATGCTATGGGCCTATAGTTAGAAAAGATAGTTTTATCCTTTCCCTCTTTGGGTATTATTGTAATATGGGCTAGTAAGGACTATCTTCTTATTTCTTCATTTTCCCCTGTTTTATTCAGGTAGTCGCACAATTTTGGTATTAATTGATTTTGAAATATTTTATAATATTTAATCGTAACCCGTCGGGTCCTGGGCTTTTCCCTATAGGTGTTTCGTTCAATGCCTTTCTGATTTCAAATTGTGTAATTGGTTCCTCCTAGTTCCTTCAGTCTTTCTTCTGGGATTTTTGGTAATTTGGCATCTGTTAAGGTATTCTTGTGTTTTTTATTTTTCTTATTTCTTCTTCCTTCTGTGTCTTGTTTTTGTTCAAGTATAATGCACTACAGTATGTTTTTGAAAGGCGTTTGCAATATCAGTTGTGTTATATACCATCTCTCTTCTCGTTTTTTCTTTTATCCTTTCTATATAATTGAAAGTCTTCTTATTGCTTAAGATGTTTGCAAGGCGTTTCCCTAATTTATTTCCCCATTTGTATCTCTCCTTTACTACTCTGTTAAATACCTTTCTTGTTTCCTGTTCCATCAAATCCTTTTAGTTGATCTCTTTTTATGATTAAAGCCTGATGGATTTCGGCTTGCTTTTTATGCCTTTATTCTAATTCATATATTTCTTTTACCATTTTTTCCATAGTATTTGCTCTCTCCTTCTTCTTCTTTTTTTCTTGCCCCAATAGAGATCAACTTTCCCCTAATAAAAGCTTTATGGGCTTCCCATATAGCATATAGTTGCCTTTGTTTAATTCTGGTGCCTCATTCAGCAAGAAATATTGGTCGATTTAATTTATTACAGTCTTTTTCTACTTCTACATCTTCTATTAAGACTTCGTTTAATCTCCATGAGCCTTTCCCCCTGTTCTTCCCCTTTCAATTTCATCTGCATTATTACTGGAGCATGGTACGTGTCGTGCACTGCCGAGTGGTATGTATAATCTTTTGTGCTCGGATGTTGGATTCCCCAAACATCGACCAATTGATGTTTTTATATATATATATATATATATATATATATATATATATATATATATATATATATATATATATATATATATATTATATTTTTTTCCCTTTGCTTCAGTTTGGCGCCCTTTGATACTTTGTTTGCTTATCTCTGCTCCCTCCTTGTGTCACATATTTACTCATAGGGCCAGGGCTCAGACTAAGACAGCCCCACTTCCCAACTTCCCCCTCATATTTTCCCCTTTGTTCTTTGTTTCCCCCGCATTATGGAAAAAAAAAAAAAAGAGAAAATGCTGAGGTGTAACCAGGGCTCGACAAACCCCGGGCGCCAGGTCACATTTGCGACTAGAATTAGCGACCTGGGGCGGGGTATCCTGCAACACCCCCGCCCCCCATCCCGGCACGATCGCATTGGGCCATGGCGGTAATTGAGGCCGTGGCCTTCTGCAGTCCTATGGTTTCTTCTGGAATCGGGCGCCCTCTTGTGGTGGTCGTTGGTATGACAAGACAACCACCACTGCTAATGAAGCTTCCCCTGTCTGTTTTCACTGCCCGCCCATCTCCATATTATTCTAACACCCTAGAGAATAAGATGGCAGTCGTTGCAATACTTTCTGTCACACTGTATTTGCGTAGCGGACTTACAAGCGTACTTTTTTGAGAAAAAATACTTTTTTTAATTAAATAAGACAACAGTAAAGTTAGCCCAATTTTTTATTATATTGTGAAAGGTAATGTTACACCGACAATTGATAACCAACATGTCACGCTTCAAAATTTCGTCCGCTCATGGAATGGCGACAAACTTTTACCCTTTAAAATCTCCATAGGCGACGTTTAAAAAAAATTCTACAGGTTGCATGTTTTGAGTTACAGAGGAGGTCTAGGGCTAGAATTATTGCTCTCGCTCTACCAATCGTGGCGATACCTCACATGTGTGGTTTGAACACCGCTTTCATATGCGGGCGCTACTCACATATGCTTTCTTATTTATTTTAACTTTTTTATTTTTTCACTGTTCTTTAAAAAAAAAAAGTAACTTTTTTTCCTATTACAAGGAATGTAAAAATCCCTTGTAATAGAAAAAAAGGATGACATTACCTCTTAAATATGAGATCTGGGGTCAAAAAGACCTCAGATCTCATATTTAAACTAAAATGCATTAAAAAAAAAGCATTTGTCATTTGAAAAAAATAAATAAATAAAATGTCCCTTTTAAGAGCTATGGGCGGAAGTGACGATTTGACATCGCTTCTGCCCTGCAATGACTTGGAGACGGATGGGGGGGCCATCTTCCCCTCACTTGTCTCCATGTCAGGCCAGGGACAGGTCTGGATCGCCTCCGCCGTTACTGACGGCCACAGTAAGCGGTGAAGGGCACCGGAGCGCAGCGGTAGGGGGGCCCCTCTCCCGCCGCCGATAAAAGTGATCTCGCGGCAAATCCGCTGCAGAGACCACTTTTATCTGAAAGAAAACCGTGGGCTCTTGAAGATACTGGGGTTATGGTAGCTAACTACTACCATAACAACAGTATTTCTCTTCAAAGACAGGAAGTATATAGTCGTCCTGCAGGAAGGAAGCGGTTAATTAAAATGAATTTATTGTCATCTCCCTGCTTGGCCCCTTTCACGTGGGCTGTCTGATCAGGTTCGCCTCTGTTTTTCAGGCGGACCTGATTGGACCCTTAGCGGGGATATGGCGGTCTTGTGTCCCTGCATGGCAGGAAATAAAAGCAGTCACATTCGTTCTAGTCGTCTTTCTGTGTAAATTTAAGACTGGTTAATTTTTATATTGAAAATAAAGCTTTGTCGGTCGTTTTAAAAAAAAAAACAAAAAACCTGGCTCCTAACTTTTTTAGCTGGCTCCTAGATTCCAAGCAAATTTGTCAAGCCCTGGGTGTAACTATACACCGTTCAAGTAAGGTGGTGCAGTGGTGGGGTGGTGAGTTTCAAGAAATGAAGGGGGAAAAAAAAGTCTTTGCCGTCTATTTTCTACTGGTGGTCATTATGGACCTACATCCTCTCCTGGGAGTCCGTTACACTTTTATGTCTCCTCCGATCAATTCTTTCATGTGTCCAGACCCTTACCTCCACAAAAGATCAGACACACCAAACACTGGGTACTCTCCAAACATGAAGTACTCTCCAGAAATACTTCATGTTACCCGTTAAGGAAAAAATACATTCTTGTGTTAGAAATAACATACCCTGTTTCCCCGAAAATAAGACCTAGCCTGATTGTCGGTGATGGCTGCAATATAAGCCCTACCCCCCAAATAAGCCCTACCCTGTTTCCCCGAAAATAAGCCCTACCCTGAAAATAAGACCTACAAGGACTTTAACTAGGGCTTATTTGGGGGGTAGGGCTTATATTGCAGCCATCACCGACAATCACGCTAGGTTTTATTTTCGGGGAAACAGGGTATGGCGTATATGTAACCAACGTGTAAAAAAAATGCAGGTCTTTGCTAGTTGATCAGTATATGAAAAAAAATAAATAATAATAATTAAAAAAATTAAAAGGAACTCACCACTCCCCCTTTTCCCTTTTTCTTTCCCCCGTTTTTATCTTCCATCTTTCATCACTTCTTTTCCTTTCCTTTCATCCTCACTCTCCCTTCCTCCAAACCTTAATCAAACGGGGGGGCCATACAGCTCTACTCCGTACGGTATACACGGATCTCTCTGCCGTTCTAGTTCAGGAATCCCTGGGGGGGCCTTACTTTGGCTCCTCTCGGCTAATCTCTGCCGTCCTCTATCTATGCCGATCTCCGCCGCTTTTCTCGGAGTGCCTACGTCTCCTCCTGCCATCCCCGAGTACTTCCGAACAGCGGCTCTGGATATCCGCCGGGTATTCACGGTCACCTCTTACACCAATGGTCCTCTACGCTTCTCTCGGTCTAACCCCTCCACTCTGAAAAGGGAGGGGGGAGGTACTTCTTCACCGCCTCCACACTCTTTCTGGGCACTCTCAGCTTCCCACGATCTCTGCACTCACAGGGGCGTATGTCCCCGCGAGAGAGGGGCAGACCAAAACCAGCAGGGCCAGACCAAAACCAGCAGGGCCAGAGAAGGAGAGCCTCCTCCCCAATCCACGGCAGTCGCCTTCTCACAGGGACAAAGGAGAGGCAGGCCAAGAAGGGGGAATCTGAGACGGACGTGCAGGAATTAAGTGAGAAATTGCATAACCCAAGCATACAACTGGAGGTGTCACACCTTTTTGGCTCCTGTAACTAGTCTCTTATAGTGTCCACATCTAAAGGAGCAGTGAGATTGTAGACAATAGAGGACAAAACCTGTACCCCTCAGGCTGTATAATGGCTTTGGCTCTATACTCGAAAGCCCTGTACACACTGTTTTTTCATTATAAAAACTGACAGCTCAGGAGGAGCCACTGTACTAACTATCTGATGTTAGTACAGTGGTATCCCCTGCTGTTCTATTGTGTTCTGACAGGGGATGGCTCTTTCTGCCAGAACACCTCTGGTCAGCGTTCTCAGAAATTGGCTGAGAGCGCTGATCGGGAGCCGGTCAGCAGACTTTTTTTTACGGTCATACCCCTTCGATGGAATCCGGCTTCTGTCAGACAGATTCAAGTACACACGGGCCGAATGTTGGGCGGTTTCTGTTGAACCGGCCGATGCCGCCCAACAGTCGGCCCGTGTGTACTAGGCATAAGGCACTGCGGACAGCAAAAGGCTTAATCTGGATCCCTGAAGCCCAGTTTACCAACAGTGCCAGCTTCTGCCCATGCATCCACTATTTACTGACATATTGCAGAGCAGATTCAAAGCCAACTTACCGTAAAAGGTAAGACAGCTAGACAAAAAGAGCTTTGTCAGAGGTGTATTGTGCAATAAAAGTATGGAAAATATGGTGATGCACATATTTCTTTATCGTACATCATGGGACACAGAGCACCTTAGTAATTACTATGTGGGTATATAGGCACCTTCAGGTGATGGACACTGGTATGCCCAATACAGGAAGTTCACTCCCTATATAACCCCCTCCTCCTACCAGGAGTACCTCAGTTTTTTCGCCAGTGTCTAAGGTGTTAGTCACGAGTGAAGATGTGCCCCGAAGAGCTCCAAGCTGGAGGGATCCTTGCTGGATTTAAACAGCCTCCATAGACCGGATTCATCCAAAGTGTCACTGCGGCCAAGGTGGATGGTACCCGGGCCTTGTATACAAAGCACAAGATTTTTGCCTGTAACACCTCTCTTTGCAGGGCTTTACACCGGGACCCAGGACTTTTTGGCCATGCCTACATTACCTAAAGTTTTTTCCCGGAAGGGTGCTAATACAGGTCCAAGGGAGTGGAACCCCTACAAAGGGACCCGGTCCTTGAAGGTTTGCTAACGCACCCCGCCGTGATGGGTGAAGTTTGGATCTGTCTGTTACAGCAGTATCCTGCAGTGTGGATAAAGTAAGGAAAGAAACCTAGGAACTGTAAAAAGTCCACCTATGGCTTTTTTTCTTCCATGAGTAAAAAAGTTGTATGCCTTTTTAAAGTCTCCACTAGAGGGAGTAAATACACATACCTTGGTACGTTGCTCTCAGTCAGCTCTGTGTCCAGCTAGAACAGCATGTGTGTGGTCTCAGCAGCCAGACGGGGTTCTTAATTGAACAAATGGCATGTCCCTTTCCCCCCTGAGGGAACTAAGGAGCTGGGGGTACAGCAGCAGTCTGTAACACATGATGTTCAGCATGAATAGCGGCTCCTCCTAAACAAAGCCGTTTTTACAAAGGCTACGCATTTATCTTACAAATGATCCAGAAGCCAGCCTACTGCTGCTGACAAAACCCCCTCCCCCTTCCCGGAGAAGTTCGGGGGCGGCTTCCCTGTGGTGTATTCCTCAGTTTTTGTTTTTTTTTTTTATGCACCACATAAAACTATGTCAGTACCTGCCTTGCACCCCAAGCCTTTTTACATACTTGTTTTTCGCCAGAGGACGATCGCAGAGCCTCCTCTTCAGCGGGTCTGCATTTGCAAACCCGAATGCCGTCCAAGTGCGGACTAGTGTTCATTTGAAACGGGGGGGGGGGGGCGCGGTTTGATGGCGAAGGGGCGTGGCTTAGGGCAGGCGGTGCCGTGTGCGGGGCGTAGCGTCCACGTGGACACTGAAGACACCGAGCAGGCTCACACCTGAGGCTTGTTAAAACAGATGCTTACTCTGTCAGAAGATCTCTATCAGAGCAACTGAAGAGATGGAAGTCTGAAACACACTGGACACAGGAGCGCTGGGGCACGTAATGGATGTATACAGGCATTTCTAGTACAGGAAATACATTGTTTATTTTATTTATTTATTTCAGGTACTTATATAGCGCCGTCAATTTACGCAGCACTTTACATATACATTGTACATTCACATCAGTCCCTACCCTCAAGGAGCTTACAATCTAAGGTCCCTAACTCACATTCGTACATACTAGGGCCAATTTAGACAGGATCCAATTAACCTACCAGCATGTCTTTGGAGTGTGGGAAGAAACCGGAGTACCCGGAGGAAACCCACGCAGGCACAGGGAGAACATGCAAACTCCAGGCAGGTAGTGTCGTGGCTGGGATTCGAACCAGCGACCCTTCTTACTGCTAGGCGAAAGTGTTATCCACTATACCACTGTGCCGCCTGTTACTCAGCACCAAGCTGATATTTATAGCGGCATTGTATTGCTAGACTATTGCTCAGCAAGTAGTGCATTTATTTAGTGCTTTTGTGCTTGGCGCTATGGCTTCCAAAAGAGATACCACAAAGGTACCAAAAATTCCACCCCCAGGCGCTGGGAACTTCAGTCATGCCTCCACACTGTCATCCTCTCTTGAGATACCAGCTATGGCAAGCCAGGGTGAGTCATTGGAACCAATTGGTGGTGCAACTACCTCTCACACTTTAGCCCCTGTATACGTGATTGAAGACACATTTTCCTCTGCCCTGCAGGGCCTAGAAGGAAGTTTAGCGGCTTTAATCGCATCTCCCATCCAAAAGGATAGGAAGCGTGTTATAGATCCTCCTCCCCCACCTCAGACCCTTTACCAAGGGAACAGTGGGTACAGGATGAGGTGTTACCCTCAGGCAATCAGGAGGAAAAACAAACAGATTATTCCTCTGCGGAGGAAACAACAGTAGATGAACCCTTTTCAGCCTCGCAATCTGAGAAATTGCTGGTACAATCTCTTACGGAGATGGATCATTACACTTGCATGCTACCCTTAACAGAGTCAGCTGAAAGTTCTGTTTCTTCCTTGAGTTCTTTAAAACCTTTACAGCCTTTTCACGCGTTTCCTGTCCATGCATTACTAGAAAAGCTTATTTACTGTACATATTAAGTTCTTACACCGACACATCAACACCGTAGAACTAAATAAAGGGGACAAATATGAAGGACAAATTATCAGACATACAGTGAATTGCAGATATGACTTGAGACTCGTAACTAGACAAAAATAAATCTACATACCACTTTTGCCTGCTTGTGAGCTAAGAGAGGGTATTGTATCTTGAAGATTCTTAGTCAGATAGCTTACTTTATACACACACAAAAAAAACTTTAAAGCTTTGGAGCACAACACTATTTGATCTCCTTTCAGCTGCAAGAAAAAACAGGAAGTGACATGTAGTAATGCATGATTTCTAGAGGAAATTAACATTATAGACACAGAAACAGATTTAATCTCTGTGGTTGGCGTCCCTACCCAGCTGGCCCCTTGCTGCAGGCATTCTGATCTGTAATAAATTTGCCTGCTGTCTGTAGTAATTACCAGGTGGTAGCATCTTTGCATACATGTAGCGTCCTTTCAAAACCTACATTTTGTGAGGAACAGTTAAAGTAAGCAAACAAAAAAAAAAAATACTGACTTTGTATGATCATATTTCCAATCTCAGTTTATCAATATCTGATGGCTTCAAATGTATTGGATTGTCACATTTTTGGTAGACCAGACGTTTAAGTCTGTCATGTCAAATAATCTGCCTTGCATATTACCACTGCAACAGCTTCTTCAATTGACCACCCAATGCCTTATTTCTCCATGATCTTGTTAGAGTAGATGATAGATCATGGAAGACAGAGAAGAAGAGATGCTGTGTATACAGAAACATATTTGTTGCATACTTTTACATATTTATAAATGCAATTGCAGTATCTTGTTTGATCACTGTTTGTGTTATTGCATAGGGAGGAGTAGCTCTCTGTGATATCTTTCAGCCTTCCACCTCTTTTTTTTCTTTTATGTATGTATATGTACAGCATGTGTGTGTAATATATTATATTGCAGTCGGCAAGTGGTTGACATATGCTTTAAAACTTTCAAATTTGAAAAACATACATGCGTAACCCCTACCACCCGCCCCCCCCCCCTTCTTTTTTTTTTTCTTTTTTTTTTTTCTTTTCTTTTTTTTTCACATTTACTTCAAAATAACAAATGCATACTAATTATATTTCTCAGTGCTATGTAACAGAGGCTTTTTAGGTATGTGTCATTTTTGCTACTTGTAGAGTGCTTCAGATGCATTCAACTGTGATGAAGCTGGACTCCCGGTTACCAGATGAGCTTTTGTATGGCCGTGTGGGCTACCTTTATACTTTGTTGTTTATCAACAAGCATTTTGGGGACGGAAAGATTCCTTACCAGTATATGCAACAGGTAAGAGCTAGTTTTATGCTATAATCATCAGTTTAGTATGCGAGATTCATGCATTTCATTGCTTTATAGCAGCGGCCTCCAAACAACTGTATGGGCTGCTGGATACTGTAAACTGGCCACTGCAATGCAAACTAGAGGGCAGGAGACAATTGCAGAGTGGCAGTTAATGCCAGTCAATGGAAAACAGAGCGTTCAGTGTCCTAGCATCAGTAGCCATTAAGAGGCATGGTGCCTCATCCTTGGTGTTTATTAATCAGTGGGAGAAATATAGTGTCCGTTATTGGTGTTTAGTGGTAGGAATACAGTACCCAACATTGGTGTTCACTGGCACTCACCTTGTAGGCTCCATGGCCCCTGCCACACTACTTGGTGACATCAAGGCCGGGAATATGGGGTATTCTAATGGAAATATCTGTCCTGGCAAAAGCTATTTAGGAACTTTTAAAAAGGAATAGCGCGCTACTATGTAGTATAATGGTCAATTATATATAAGTGCAAACTGCTAGAAGTGCTGCAGCTGTCACAAAATAATGCTCACACATAAAATGACAATATTAACATGAAAAATGTGACAGCGCTGCATCAAACTGATTCACAAATGTAGATACAGTGGGGCAAAAAAGTATTTAGTCAGCCACCAATTGTGCAAGTTCTCCCACTTAAAAAGATGAGAGAGGCCTGTAATTGTCATCATAGGTATACCTCAACTATGAGAGACAAAATGTGGACACAAATCCAGACAATCACATTGTCTAATTTTTGAAAGAATTTATTTGCAAATTATGGTGGAAAATAAGTATTTTGTCAATATCAAAAGTTCATCTCAATACTTTGTTATATATCCTTTGTTGGCAATGACAGAGGTCAAACGTTTTCTGTAAGTCTTCACAAGGTTGTCACACACTGTTGCTGGTATGTTGGCCCATTCCTCCATGCAGACCTCCTCTAGAGCAGTGATGTTTTGGGGCTGCTGCTGGGCAACACGAACTTTCAACTCCCTCCAAAGGTTTTCTATGGGGTTGAGATCTGGAGACTGGCTAGGCCACTCCAGGACCTTGAAATGCTTCTTACGAAGCCACTCCTTCATTGCCCGGGCAGTGTGTTTGGGATCATTGTCATGCTGAAAGACCCAGCCACGTTTCATCCTCAATGCCCTTGCTGCTGGGAGGAGGTTTGCACTAAAAATCTCACGATACATGGCCCCATTCATTCTCTCATGTACATGGATCAGTCTTCCTTTTCCCTTTGCAGAGAAACAGCCCCAAAGCATGATGTTGCCACCCCCATGCTTCACAGTAGGTATGGTGTTTTATTAGTTGCAACTCAGCATTCTCTCCCCTCCAAACACAACGAGTTGTGTTTCTACCAAATAGTTCTACTTTGGTTTTATCTGACATTCTCCCAATCCTCTTTTGGATCATCCAAATGCTCTCTAGCAAACCTCAGACGGGCCCGGACATGTACTGGCTGAAGCAGGGGGACACGTCTGGCACTACAGGATCTGAGTCCGCGTAGTGTGTTACTGATGGTAGCCTTTGTTACGTTGGTCACAGCTCTCTGCAGGTCATTCACTAGGTCCCCCCGTGTGATTCTGGGATTTTTGTTCTCCGTTCTTGTGATCATTTTGACCCCACGGGGTGAGATCTTGCGTGGAGCCCCAGATCGAGGAAGATTATCAGTGGTCTTGTATGTCTTCCATTTTCTAATTATTGCTCCCACAGTTGATTTCTTCACACCAAGCTGCTTGCCTATTGCAGATTCAGTCTTCCCAGCCTAGGGCAGGTCTACAATTTTGTTTCTGGTGTCCTTCGACAGCTCTTTGGTCTTCACCATAGTGGAGTTTGGAGTGTGACTGTTTGACGTTGTGGACAGGTGTCTTTTATACTGATAACAAGTTCAAACAGGTGCCATTAATACAGGTAATGAGTGGAGGACAGAGGAGCCTCTTAAAGAAGAAGATACAGGTCTGTGAGAGCCAGAAATCTTGCTTGTTTGTAGGTGACCAAATACTTTATTTTCCACCATAATTTGCAAATAAACTCTTTCAAAAATAAGACCATGTGATTGTCTGGATTTGTTTCCACATTTTGTCTCTCATAGTTGAGGTATACCTATGATGACAATTACAGGCCTCTCTCATCTTTTTAAGTGGGAGAACTTGCACAACTGGTGGCTGACTAAATACTTTTTTCCCCACTGTATAACCAGTAGTAATCATTCCTCCAGATGAAGCCACGTGTGAGATGGTGAAACTAGTAGAGGTGGAACCTTATCCTAAACGAGTGAGACCTTTTGACGTAACATTTATGCTTTTAATCTTTCAAATAAATGTGAGTTGTATACTAGCTTGGGGTGGAGAAGATCATTTATAATCCTAATGATATTGCACTATTGGAGGCACTTTTTTTCTCTTTTCACGTATTATTGAAATCATCGTTGACCACTGTGGATCATTTTGGGATCCGAGTTGGAATTAACAGAGAGGGAAGAATCTCTATCAGTCCTATATCATTCTCTGGGTTCATGAAGGTCTAAATTTAAAAACCAGCAAGGAGCAGTGGAGTTGTCTTTGGAAGGATTATTGCACATTGTGCAAGGTGTGTTTGACCCCCCCTCAGGGTCTTGCAAGGAGGTGAGCGACTACTGTATGTGGTGGCGGGAGCACTTTTTCACTTGGAGGCTGTGTGGAGTAAAGAAATACTCTGCATCTCTTCGTGCATACTACTGGTATTATCTACATTTGTGAATCATTTTAATGCAGCGCTGTCACATTTTTCATTTTAATATTTAGGAACTTGCCCTCTTTTGTAGATATTTTTTATAACCCCTGTTGTGTTTACACAACCTGAAGAAGTATTAAACCTCCCTCATGGGGAGACAGTTTGTAATCACCCTTAACGTGGTTGTAAACCTCAGACCTGAAATATGAACAAAGCATATCCTTCTATAGTGTGTACCATTTCTGTCTGATGCTTTGTTCCTCTGCTATAAGCATAAATCACTTCTAACAAGTTTTCAAGAAAAATGGTGGGAGGGGTCTCCAACTGATTGACAGCCTCGACTGTGTTCCTGTGTGGAGGGGGTGTGTCCCTTCCCTCCAATCAGCTATCAGAGCTCTCCTCACTTTCAGCTCTCTGCACCCTTTTCTGAACTCTCAGACAAGCTTTATTGAGATTCAACACTTTGAATGGATGTAGAGAAGAGCAGATTGCAGATAGACAAGTACAGCTTATGTAGGAGGATTTGTTTCATCTCTGTGTATCACCTGAGGCCAGTCACTTCCCTGGATATATGTAAGGGTATACAACCACTTTAAGGGAAATCTATGCTGAGAAACAGACGTCCTTTACTGACCTTCTTGCAAAAATGCTAGTTGCCATGCAGTTATTTCTGACTTCTGTATTTTGATTCACTGACCTGGAATAAATATGCAGCCAGTGAAATCAAAGCAACCTGTTATTTACATACTTGTTTTAATCCATGACTTAGGAAATATTGAAGCCGCTATTTCAGCCTTCGAGGCAGGCAACTGAGGAAAACGTCTGGCAGCCTCTTTATTTTTTTCTCAGCACAAATTTTGCTTAAAGCAAACTTCCGATGAAGATATAAGTAATAAACTAAGATATGTAACAGATGACTGCACATACCTCTTAGATTTATGAGTTGTCACTTATGTGCTGCCTGTAGCCACCCTAATGACAGCACCTCTTAGTTGATTTCCTGCAGTATAATGCTATGTGTGCTCAGCTACATTTTATAGTTTATTAGTTTTAATGATGAAATTGTGTGACTGTGGTCTCTGTGGATTATTCTTATAAGCAGAATGATATACTACTTAATTAAGATTTTTGTTTTTTCGTCAGGTCTGTGACATTGTTATACAATCTGGAGAAAACATGGCAGCTCACAGACGAATACAGAATCTGAGCCCCTTAATGTATGAATGGTACGGAGAACACTATGTGGGACCAGCCCATGGCCTAGCGGGAATTTACTACTACTTAATGCAGGTAGGTTTACTGAATAGTACAGCTTGTATCAGTGTACCAGCGCTGGCACAGCTCCCTTAGGGGTGTCTTAACCATTTACGGACCGCCTACAGCAGCGTTACTGCAGCAAAGTGGCCCTGCTGTGCTTTTTCACATACATGTTCTGGGTAGGGGATTAGCGCACGCGTGGTCGGCTGTGCTGCCATTTGCTACAACACATACTGATCGGCGGGTTCCGATCATAAATCATTGGCTGAGTGAATGTCAGAACAGACCCTGTCTAGGTAAACAACACAGGGCTCTCCACTGTCAGCAGCGATGTGCCATTTTTTTTTTTTTTTTTTTTTTAAACAGCACATCGCTCCATAGAAACACTACACAGTACACAAAGTAAACATTGTTGGGCACACGTTTAACACCTTGATTGCCCTAGATGTTAGTCCCTTTCCAGCAAGTGTACAGTACAGTGACCATGCCTATTATTAGCACCGATCACTGTATTAGTGTCACTGGTGATATTAGAAGTCCCATTTTATAAGTTGCTGATCACTGCCATTAGTGGTATAAATAAATAATAATAAAATATATAATGTATGTTTTAGGGTCTACAAAACTATGGGATAGATATCTCTCTTCTATTCCATAGTTTTGTAGACCCTAAAACTTTCACGTAAATCAATCACTACAGTATACACTTATTGGAACCTTTTTTTTTTTTTATTTTTTTTTTTTTATTAAAGACATGTAGCAAAATACATTTTGTTGGATATGTTGTACAGCAGAACGTAAAAAATGTTTGAGTTTTTTCAAAATTGTCGTTCTTTTTTTGGTTATATCGCAAAAAATAAAAACCCAGTGGTGATTGAATACCTCCAAAACAAAGCTCTATTTGTATGAAAATATATATATATATATATATATATATATATATATATATATATATATATATATATATATATATATATATATATAATATACATTTCATTTGGGTACAGTGTTGCATAACCAAGCAATTGCCAGTTAAAGCAGAGCAGTGCTAAATGGCAAAAAATGGCCTCGTCATGAAGGTGGTAAAATCTTCCAGAGCTGAAGTGGTTTTGAAGTCAAATCATTTTTTACCTTCATGCGTTATTACACACCGCTGGTACACTTGTACCTACAGGTAGGCTTAAAATAACATAGATGAGCTGCAGCGCTTGTATAGACAGTCCATAGAAAATAAATCCAAGGGATGGTATTTGACACAGTTCACAAAATGGTTAGCAGGAGCTTAATAATAGAAGAAACCATCACCGGCACCCAATCACACAGCCGCTTACCATCCTTAGTGGACCCTCATCACAAAGGCCACATAAGCATATGGATGATAAAGGAAGCCCTTCAATCTCCATACATCATAATCTTGGGACAGCAAGCCGGAATATAGGTGCACCAACCCCAGGTAACAGCTATCCTTTTCAAAAATGCTCCAATAGTGATCACCACAAATGTTTCATTCTATGTGGATAAAAGGAGAAAAACCTCATTGTGCAGTAAATTAACCAGCTTTATTATGGATAAAAGAAGGGAATAAACTTGCATGTTCCAATTTAAAAACAGATTTGTGTTTGTATATGCATCCAGCAGTCCCCACCAGCAAAATGGTCACCGCGTCCTAGCATACAGCAGCGTCACGTCGCCGACTCCTCCCTACATCACTTTCTCGCAGAATGGCGTAGTCAGGGGCGTGGCTAGACGTACGCTCTAATGGTTTACATATTCGGGACAAGATAATTGAAAGGCGGAAGTCTGCTGCGCTCCAAACGCCGGATGTTGTGAAAACAATCACGGCCATTAGGACAGCAGCATTAATCTTTTAAAAATGCATTTATTGTGCCGAGTAAAACGAATTCAATAGTTAAAAAGCTTAAAGAAAAAACGAATAGTTAGAAAAGTTTGACTCTTTGACGCACACCTGAAAGTGCCATTTACTAAAAATAAATAATATAAATTCAATACAAAAATAACACTCAGACGCAGCACCATCTTGTGGACAAAAAGGGTATTACATTAAAATCCGATACATAATAATCTAAAACCATAACAATTTGAATTGTATAATGGTTAACATCTACATTGCTGTAAACACATTGGATGAAAAAAATAATGATATAGCTTATTCCAAGCAAAGGGACCTATAAAAACCATTGCTCATGCATTGCTGATAAATGCATTCACATCCCACTCTATGTTCATACCATGGGGGCTATAAGTTTTACCCTCATAAATCCATTAGGTCTCTAATTTAGAGACCCCTCTGGTCATATGGCTGCCCCACAAATTTCCAGTAAACTTGTCTATACCCAAAAACACAGTTCCCTTAGGGTTCTGATTGTGATGGGTGGCATAATAATGCCAGAGACTGTGCTTTGGGTATCCATTTTTGATGTTTGTTGCATGTTCCTTCAGTCGCGTCTGGAGTTGACGAATAGTATGACCTATATATTGGAGCCCACACGGACACCGTATAATATAGACTACATTTTTAGTGGTACATGTTATAAAGGGTTTAATTGGGAAATGGTTATGAGTGGAATTAGACATAAAGGAGTCTTTTTTTCCGACGTCTTTCTGCATTAATCTGGCAAATAGAGCATATCCTAAATGGGTGGGAACATATTGTGAAAAAAAGATCTATGGGGGGTGGGTTTATTACATTTGAAACGACTTGGAGTCTAAGCGGTAGAGCCACTCTAAA
Organism: Aquarana catesbeiana; assembly: GCF_042186555.1. NCBI lineage: Eukaryota > Metazoa > Chordata > Amphibia > Anura > Ranidae > Aquarana > Aquarana catesbeiana. The sequence goes on along the minus strand of NC_133329.1, from coordinate 298,639,888 downwards.
TGCAACTGCCGGTAGCTCTGGGAGGAGAGATCCCGCAACCCTGTCCTTGTGAAAACATTGGAATGTACTTCGTAATCTCGTTTTGATGGCATATTGCTAGGTAGAATAAGTAGTAAAGTAAGCATGTTTGAAGGTATCAACAGGTGCAACATCCCTCGGAACCAACAGCTCTTCTTTATCTCTCCCTGCTGCACGATAAAATGCTTCATCAAGTTCCATCATATCATAACCTTTCTCCAAAATCTTCCATTTTTAAAGCGGAGGTCTCCTGCAAAAAATCCTCATATTTTGTGCAATTCCTTCTGAGCACATCTTGTTTGTTTCATTTCAAATCCATTGTGGTGCTTTATAGAGCCAAAAAGATTAGAATTGTGTCGATGTCCCAATATTTATGGACCTGACTGTAGGTATCACAATCCGATAGTAATTTGGACATCTTAAATTTGCAGGCCTTGGAGTCCAGGATCACTATGCCACCCTCTTCATCCGCGGGACGTACCACTATATCCTTGCTTTCTCTCAGGAGATCAAGACCCCTTTTGAACATAAAATCTCACCTATTTTTCTTAAGCTTAAGCTGTTCCAAGTCCTTAGTAACCACTTCCCTGAACACTGAAAGTGAGGGGGCCAAACTACCAAGAGGATTAAAAACGGAAGCATTAGCCAGAGAGGTATTTCTAACTTCTGATCCAACGTGATATTGGTTCGGAACGGATTAGTAATCAAATATCGTTTTGATATTCCTCTTTTGAACAAATTTTTAAATATCTATGAAGGGGGGCGTGGCCAAGATGGCGAGCTGAGTCGACGTTTGAAAAGAGGGCTCCGCAAAAATCCTCAGCTTCTCCTCTCCTAACGGCACCTGGTCACGTGGCTGCAGACACCTCTATGTGGCCCCACTCATCCCGAGGGTCAAAAGTTCAGGGTAAGAAGTTGATTTTCCCCCCTATACCATAGGAATCCCCCCCCCCCCCCCCAGCCTGCAGTCAGAGCGTGGGGACCCCGCGTGCGCTCCTCCTTCAACATGGCGTCCCAGACGGAGCAGGCTGACCGGCCCTCTCCCTCTCAGCCGGGACTTGCTGATGTTTAAGCAGCCATAGCTAACTGTCAAGCCTCAATCACTGCCCTAACCACTAAGTTGGATGCCGTCCAGCTGGATGTAGGGCTCATTTGGCAAGACATGGACAAAATAAGATCCAGGCTCACTACTGCTGAGCAACGTCTGGGCCATGTGAAAGACACGCGGTTATTTACCTCCCCAGAGATGCAACCTGCTGGCTGGAATTGCTCCCTCCGCATCGCTGAGTGCTGGAGTCCCACCATTTGCTGTACAATATCCCTGCGGTGACACCAGATGGAGGTTTGCTAGTTACATGCTAGTGATTGATGCAGTGTACCTGTTGTGCCTGTTATAACTAACTGTTGGTAACGTTTCAAGCTCTGTGCCCCTGGTAGAGCCAGGCTTTTTTCTGGCTATGCATATCAGTACTTTTTGTGTTTATGGGTTTATTATACATGCACTATAACTGCCAGCAATCCTCCAACAATCTCTGCTTGAATTGTACATGACTGGACTATGTGGCAGAGCCGTGCACATGTCTGCTTTGCTTGCACTGTGTGTACAGTTTTCCACCTCCTGGGAGTCCCCTGAATCCTTTGCAAGCCACTGGTGGACTCTAGTGGATATTATCAGGAATTACACAGGTTACTGTTCCCATGTCAGGCGGCTGTTGCACAAGCTTCCACCCATTAGACTTGTTCACTGTCTCCGTATGGTCCGCTTCATACTGATGACTATGTTGCTTTTCTCTTCCCAGTCGGGTGGGTGTCCCCTACACCCACCTGGACCTTATTTAACCCTGCTGGCACTATTGTTTTTATGTTTTTCCTCATCCAGCCAAATTTTTTTTTTTTGGATTATTTAAGCTTAAAATTAAAGCTCACCTGTAGGTACAAGAAATATCTCCTAAACATGCACTGTTTAAGAGATATTCTCTGTTTGTGCAGCCAGTGACGTCACCGTCGCATGTGCTCTAAAAGGACGGAACTACGCGCAGCAGCCGTGACGTCATTGCGGCTTGGGCATACATTCAGCCATTTTTTTTTTTTTTTTCCTTTTGTGAAAGTTTACTACCGCTTTAATGAATTTTCTGAATTAACGTAGAAAAACTGTCCCACCATTTGTTTACCAACCTGCCTACTTTCAGCTTTCCTAAAGTAGCAATCAACCCTTCCATTAGGATCTTTGTTCAGCATTTACAAGCTGGAGCTGAATGGTACTTTAAAAGCTTTAACAAAGCTTGCTGAAAGCTCTACAAATGGCTTTATCAAAGCTTGCTGTCCACACTGCTCTTATACAAGCTGAAGCCCCCATGAAACAGGCCATACTGGACACTCAACCAAGCAGTCCATGGAGACATTTGAGGTTCCAATTTGCCAGCAACCATCCAGTCTTGGTGACCTTTAACAGTTATAAAGACATTTTATACATTAACTTAAAACTGATACAGTTTAGATTAGGCAATGAAACAAATGCAGATACCTTTTATAGAAAGCTGCATTAAAAACATATCTGTATTGCCAGATATGTGAACATCCCCCTGCTACCCAAAGCTCCTTATTGGAAAATTAGGCCACCAATCACATTATAGGTGTGGGAGGGGCTATGGCTTATTTTGACTTTTACTGGAAAAGTCAAGGTATGCATATCAGTGAAACATCAGCTGTCATTGTTTTTGGATCATACAGGTTAATAGGTTTACACTATGTGTAGTCTTTGCTTATGCATGTATTCATCTTATGCTAAGTTAGTATTGTCCAGGCTTTTGATGGGTCATGCAACGCTGTACCCAAATTAGTTTTTTATCATTTTTTTTTTCCACACAAATAGAGCTGTCTTTTGTTGCTATTTAATCACAACTGGGTTTTTTATTTTTTGCTAAAATATTTTTTTTAAAAGACCAAAAATGTTGAAATTTTTTTTTTCTTGTTTACAACATTTTCTGACAGAAAGAAAGTAATTTTTCTCCTTCACTAATGTACGCTGATGAGGAGGCACTGATGGGCAGCACTGATAGGTGGCATTGATGGACACTGATAGGCGACACTGATGAGCAGGCACCAAAAGGCAGCACTGACTTGCATCACTGATGGGCACAGATTGGCAGCATTGATCATCAGTGCCCTGATGATCAGTACAGGTCTCCCCTGTAAGGAGATGCTGCTGATCGGCTCTAATCTCCTCTCCTCATACTCTGTCAGTGTGAGGTGAGAAGAGCCGATTAACGGCACGTTCGTGTTTACGTGGGTAAAGAGCCATGTCATCGGCTCTTTACTGGGTTTGGAGTCTCGCCATTTCCCAGGAACACAGCGCACCCGCCGTGCTGCACTCCCCCGGTGGGATTGGGCTAAGTCATATGATGTTGGCCCAGAATGAGAGTGCATCCCCACTCCAAACCATAGTGGGACTCTGATGACAACTGATGATTGTTTAACCACTTCAGTACCGGGACATAGTCATATGACGTCCTCAGATGGGATCCCCCATCCTGGGTGGGCGTCATATGACGTCCTCGGCCTCTCGACGCTCCTGCGGGCCCCCGGGGGCCCGCAGTGCGGCGATCGGGGATGAGGTGTGTCCTTCGGACACAGCCCATTCCGGATCTGTGTAAAGAGCCAATAAAAAATGGCTCTTTACCACGTGACCGGCTGTGTCCAATTAGAGCCGGTCACATGTACTGTCCACGTGCACGGCGCTCGTGCACGCCCCTAGGGCACGAGCAGAGTGGCGATCGGGGACCAGGCTTGTCACCCTGACACAGCCCAACCCCGATCTCAGTAAAGAGCCAATCAAATTGGCTCTTTACCAAGTGACCGGCTATGTCCAATCACAGTCGGTCACAGAATGTCAACAAACCATGGTAACGAGATGTTACCGGGTTCTCCTCCTCACACATCGATCGTGTGTGAGGAGATTGCGGTAACATCTCATTACCACTTACAGTGTACACCAATCACACTGATTGCCCCCCTAATAAAGAGGACCTGTCACCACCCATCAAAGTAGCTGTCACCAGGCCATCAGAGTACCCGAGTACCTATCTGCAGCCCATGCCTCATAGAATATACGTTGGGGTGTTTGCTTTCCAAAATGGGGTCATTTTGTGGGTAATTCCACTGTCCTGGTGCTTAAGGACCTTCAAAAGTGTGATAGGTAGAAATGAAATGAGATGTGTAATTTATGCTCCTAGAACGCCTGAAGGAACTACTTGGCCAGGCTTTGTAAGTCTCACATGTGGTATCGCCATACTCGGGAGGAGTAGCAGAATGTGTTATGGGGTGTAATTTTTGCTATATATATATGCTATGTGTTAGAAATATCTTATAAACAGACCACTTTGTGTTAAAAAAAAAAAAATAATAATAATTTTCTTTGCACGTTTTCCAAAGACTTGTGGGAAAAAAAATGAACTGTTGAAAAGACTCATTATGCCTCATAGAATAGACGTTGGGGTGTTTGCTTTCCAAAATGGGGTTATTTTGTGTGAAATTCCATTGTCCTGGTGCTCCAGGGCCTTCACAAATGTAATAGGTCGTTAGGAAATTAGAGGTGTAATTTATGCACCTAGAACCTCTGATGGTGCTCCCTACATGTTGGACCTCTCTGTGTGGCCAAGCTGTGTAAAAGTCACACACATACGTGGTATTGCCATACTCAGAAGGAGTAGCAGAATGTATTTTGGGGTGTAATTGGAAGTATGCATATGCTGTGTGTGAGAAATAACTTGTTATTATGACAATTTTGTGAAAAAAAAAAAATTCTTAATTTTCCCAAGAATTGTGGGAAAAAATTACATCTTCAAAAAACTCACCATGCCTCTTACTAAATACCGTTGACTGTCTACTTTTCAAAAAGGGGGTCATTTGGGGGGTATTTGTACTTTCCTGATATTTCAGAGCCTCAAGAAATGAGATGGGCCGTCAGTGTGTCAGGTGTGATCAATTTTCAATGATTTGCACCATAGCTGGTAGAATCTCTAACTTTCACAGAGACTAAATAATATCCACTAATTTTGGTTATTTTTACCAAAGAGATGTAGCAGTATAAATTTTGGCCCAAATTTATGAACATAAACATGTTGCATAACTGAGTAATTGGCATTCAAAGTGTAAGAGCGCTGAAAGCTAAAAATTGGTCTGTGCAGGAAGAGTGTATAAATGCCCTGTATTGAAGTGGTTAAAGTACTAAAGACCAACTACAGAAAAATAATTGTATCCTCATAGATCAGTGTTGTCTTGTGTTTCAATAGATGTTTTTATCAGCAGGTGATGTTATTGGGAAATTTGCTGTGGTGTAGGATGGGTGGAGGATACCTCTGTGTACTAACATTTCCATGTTTCCTGGTTTATGATGAATTGCAAACAGGATAAAAAAATACACTTTTTTTTTTTTTTTCACTTCAGGCTACGTGTTATGTAAGCAGCGAAAAGATACAGAGCCTTGTCCGTCCCAGTGTAGACTACGTCACTCAGCTGAAGTTCCCATCTGGAAACTATCCTCCATGCATTGGAGACAAGAGAGACCTGCTAGTCCACTGGTGTCATGGTGCCCCTGGTGTTATTTATATGTTAATTCAAGCATATAAGGTGTGTAAACAAGTTGCATTTTTGTGTATATACTGTAGCTATTGTGAACACATGCATGTATAAGAGTGCCGGAACTTCCAAACCTAACTTATAATATTCCAAGCTTCTGTATGTAAAGATATTATTACAGTGTTCTATAACATGTTACTGTGTTGACACCACTGAACAGATATTGTGTGGTAGTCTGGGGCTGCACCAGTAGATTTATCTTTCGTTTTGTCAAGGGGTGACCAGAAAGCCTTCTACTCACCTGAACCTTTGCTCCAGCGGGAAACTGCACTTCCCCACAATCCAGCAGTGGACTGTTCCTGACATCTTCATGTCCAGAGCTGGTCTAAGGGCGTTATGTCAGAAACCGTCCACCACGCAAGACTGCTAGACCATAAGGGAAGGGGGGGGGGGGTGCGGTCTTGTGCTGGGAGGATCAGAGGATTAGGTAAGTATATCTCCGCTCTCCAATCCTCTAGACCAAAATGAGCAGTTAACCCATGCAGTGCAGGCTCAACCCCACCGCATGAGGAAAAAAAACAATTGACCGGAGTTCAGCTTTAAAGTGTATCTATAGTCATATAAAATCATGCATGCATTTTCACATTTGTATTTCAATTATTTTTAGTCTACTCCTAATAATCTGGACAATCTTGATGTTTGGAAGCCTTACTTTTTGAAGAATCCTACAAATTTACTTTCTTGAATTCTGTAACTGGTATTCCCTACGTCCTATAAGTGGGCAGCTGTGTCAAACATTTCAGAGAGCCTACCTTCTGAACTACAGAGGTGCAGAGAGGTGTTTCAGGAGGCTGAATCATTACAGGAACCAGTGCTTGTAGGTACCATATGTAGTCCTTAGTAATAAGCCAAGTAAATCAAAGAAATGAGCACAGGATAAGCTGCAAAGCATGTAGGGAATCCAGGAATTTGTGGAAAGAGATAGTCAGTAGACAGACAGAACTCACAACACGAAAGAAGATTTTTCAAGTAGGCTTATATTTGATTGTCAAAATAATTGTTTGTATTGCTATGCTGATGCTGAAGTTATAAAATTAACGTATGCTGTGACTATATAATTGCCTTTATGTAACGAATGGCATTTCTGTTGTGCTGAGTCCAAATGCCAAATCCTGTTCTGCTAAGCTTTGCCCCTTCACATTGTGTGGTGGCTATTGCAGGGCTTGGTACTATCACTTCGCGCAATTATGGACAGCATGTGAAATGTATTTCCTTAATGAGTGTTTTCATGGTATGAAGTCAGAAGGACAAAGCAGCTTTGCGGTCAGGTCTAGTTCTACATCCTAGTTGGATAAAACCAATCCAGAAAGAGTATCCCTAGGGACAGTTTTAGAAATGAGTCTCAAAGCACAATAATCTATTTATGGGATCAGCAGTAAAACTGGGGCGTGACCTCTCTGACTTTGACTTGCGGGCCCTCCTATGGGATTACAGACAGGAGTTACATCGGCTTTCCTCTTCCTCTCCCCTGACCATTGCTGCCTTACACCTGTGGTATAGGTGGGTGCTGTCTTCCCTACTATCCACAGACCCCTCACCTCTCACTTCACTGTTTGACCACCCTGCACTGCCTCAGGGAATGGGATCACACATGGGCTCATTTGTACGCTCCTCATGGCCGGTAGCTAGCTCGATTGTGCACCTATCGTCCCTGGGGGAAGTGGTAACTGGCTTGCTGCTCTCCATATATCCTCCTGCTCAGATTTGACGTCCTCCTCCCAGATTCACAGGTTATGAACAGCTGTGCTCTCTCTCGGAAACTCCCAGACACTTAAAGGAAGATTTACTAAAACGGAAGTGTGCAAAATCTGGTGCTGCACTACATAGAAACCAATCAGCTTCCAGCTTAATTAAACAAGCTGCATTTAAAAGCTGATTGGCTACCATGTACAGCTGCACCAGATTCTAAGTGCTCCAGTTTTAGTAAATCTCCTCCTTACTCTCTTCCATCTATAAACTACTACATGCCTCATTACACGATCAACTCCCACCATACACCAGGCGGTGGTCCATGGACTTGGGGAAGAAGCTCACAACGGTCGACTGACAGAAGTCATTCTACTTCATGCACAAATTCTCCATCTCTTGTTACACATGAGAAACAATTTTAAACTCCCCTCCACATGGTACAGGGACCCCCAGTCTTTGCATAAAATTTTTCCGTCTGGCCCCCCCCCCCCCCACACACACACACACACACACACACACACACACACACACACACACACACACACACACACACACACATGTTGGAAGTGTGGATCGTCGGAGGGGATTTATCTCCACATATGGTGGGAATGCTCTGGAATCCAGACCTTCTGGTCACAGGTGTTCTCCATACACGGAAGCCTCTATGATCGACCCTTGATGCCCACACCTGAAATAGCATTATTAGCCATGCTCCCAGGTTCCATACCTTCCCAAAAACACAATTTTCTATGCTTTTTTCTTGTCAGTAGCCAGGCAGGCAATTGATTTCCCTCTTCTGGAAAACAACCACAACCCCCCCGGTGTCCTTGTGGGTCTCCACAGTCAATGCCATTATGCTCATGGAGGAAATGCTTGCTATGGATAATGACACCTTTGAAAAAATGTAAGGCCCTATGGCTCCTCTGGACCACTGCTTGACCAAACCCTGCAGGTTTGTCCTTCAATGTTTGCTCAAACCCTGCCTTAACTTTCTCACCCTATTCTCTAACCCCTTTCCTTTTTTCTACTCTATTTTCCTGTTCCCCTGCTCCAAATATGACAGGGCTGACCTCGACACCCAACACATTCTTCCGATTTGATGATTTCATATTCTCCCGTGATGGATGATAATTACATGCGACAATACCTTAATTGTGTTTGTGTCTTTTCCCCTTAATTCTATTCCTGACACATTTATTGTACTGTTCAAAATATGATGCTGCATATTTGGATTCTCTTTTGTTTTCTTATCCTGAAATGCAATAAAAAAATATTTGACTCTAAAACTGGGTGTGAAAAATCTGGTGCAGCTGTGCATGGTAGCCAATCCGCTTCTAACTTCAGCTTGTTCAATTAAGCTTTGACAATAAAACCTGGAAGCTAATTGATTTCTGTGCGGAGCTGCACCAGATTTTACACTCTCCAGTTTTAGTAAATCAATCCCAGTGGTACAATTCTGAGTTTTGCTCTACTAGTCTGTGGCAGGGAATTGGAACTCGAGGTTCAGAACAAGGCTTTCCTGTTTCCCCTGTCCATCTTATTTCAGGTCATGATTTAGCAGTTTCTTTTATTTTAAGTAGTGATTGCAAACAACATAAATCGGGTTATCTGCATGGTTTCTGGATTTGCACTACATAAAAGAATAAATCATGGCAATTTGGAAGTATAGTTTTGAAGTGCCGTTAAACTCACATTTTAAAAATTATCAATAAATGTTTTGTTACATGCTGTTCATACTCATTCTGTCTCACTATGAGATTAATTTTCTGCATTCAGCAAAAAAAACTGGTTGATCCTGCTGTTCTCTATCTCCCCCTCCTGTCCATGTCCCCAGTGCAATTGGGGATTTTGCAGAGCAGTGTTGGCAACTCTGCACATGCTAATTTTTCAGTGAGTTTCTATGTTGAGCATTTCCTCCCTATTACATCTAAACAGCCCATGTGCCTATAGAGTAACACATGGGCGTGTACACAGTGGTAAATGACAGCCCACTCCCTCCCTCCTCTTCCATGCCCACTAACCAGCTAAACACAATGGGGGCGGGATATTACATCTTGATTGATGGAGGCTGCACCTCCCTGTTTTCTTTCTCGAACATCACGGGACACAGAGCCACAGTAATTACTGATGGGTTATATAGGTATCACTGGTGATTGGACACTGGCACACCCTATCAGGAAGTTCAACCCCCTATATAATCCCTCCCCCTTGCAGGGATACCTCAGTTTTTACGCCAGTGTCTTAGGTGATGGACGTGTAAGGATGTCCTGTGCTGAGCTCCAAAGGGAATATCCTAAGATCCTATACTGGGGCAAGCCAGGCGAACCGGATCCATTCAAAGTGTCTTTTCATGGCCGAATTGAATGGTACCCGGGCCTCGTGTCCGAAGAAACGAGGTTTTACCCGTAATGCTTCTCTTTTTAGAGAGCTGGACCCCGCAGATCAGAAAATGGCTTTAAACTTCCTAATTTCTGGCGAGGTGCTTTACGGTCCCAGAACTGTTGGATCCCCCTACTGATGGGGGCCCCAGTCTCTGACGGTTTTTTCAAACGGAGCCCACCGTGAGAGGTGAAGATTGGGTCTGCGTAAACAGCACCCTGCGGCTGGATAAGGTAAGAGGAGATTCCACAGAATTTTTGAGTTCTAGTGGCTTTTCTCCTTTAAGGTAAATGCATGCTATGCCTATTGTGACCACCGGGGGCTGCCAAGAGCAAAAACCTACACATGCTGACTCTGTCTCAGGTGTTGTAATCGCTGTTTATGTCCCAGCGTCTCAAGCAGGCTGCAAACAGGTAAGGTGGAAAGGGGGATTTCTCATGTTTGAATGTTCCCCCCCAGGCTAGAGAGGGGCCACAGGGGTCTAGAAAGTGGTTATACCACCCGGGCTCTGCGGCCTAATGGCCACCATCTCTCAAGATAGCCGTTCAGGCAGATCTTGTTACCAGCCTCCCTCCCCCCCCCCCCCCATCCCCAGCCTTTCTCCGGAAGCATGACAGGAGAGTCGGCAGCACGGGGAGCGCTCGTTTTTTTCAAAACTCGAGGGGGGGGGGGCGGTAGAGGAGGGGGCGGGACGTCAGCACAGAGTGCTTAGACTCCAACTCAGGCCAGCTGCAGGCTATTAAAGGCACTCTGTACAGGTGCACTCAGCCTTCTGAGAGACACAGAGCTGACGGTCGCATGTAAGGTGGGACACAGGCATTCTCCTAGGCAGCATTTACTGAAGTAACACCAGACTGAGCATTGGGTAGCAAGGCTTTTAGCCAGACTACATCGCTCAGCGGGCAGTGTTCATTTGTATACCTCACACCTTGTTGCTTTGCACTATGGGTAGAAGAGGTTCAAGCACCCCAGGAACCAGAGACACTAGGGGATCTCGTTCAGGTTCTGAGGGCCCCCTGTCGGCAGCATCCTCCCCCCCTAAAGATGGGCCAGGGAGAGCCATCGGGGTCAGGGGCTACACCTGCTTCTGGCACTTCAGCCCCTGTATATATTACACAAGAGGTTTTTTCCTCAACCATTAATGGTCTAGAGGAAAGATTAATGGCCGTGATTACGTCTTCACTCAGTGGAAGAAAACGCACTAGGCTTTCCTCTGTTCCCCAAGACCCTCAGACAGAGGAGCTCTGGGATAAAGGAGATGAATCCCTTTCAGAGGATCGGGATGGGATGGATGATTCCTCTTCGGAGGATTCAGGTTGAGAGGGACCCTCTGCGACTTCCCAAGAGGAGAAAGTCTTAGTGCAGATCCTCACTGGATCGGTCCGCTCCACATTTAAGTTGCCCATACCTGAAACTGCTAAAGAATCCTCTTCTGCTTTGGGGTCACTGAAACCTTTCCAAGCAGCACATGCTTTTCCTGTTCATACTTTACTTGAAAAGCTTATTTATTCTGAGTGGGATCACCCAGACAAACATTTTTTTCCGCCGAGAAAGTTTTCAACACTTTATCCGATGGAAGAAAATGTGCGGAATACCGGCTATTGATGCCGCCATTTCCTCCGTAAATAATAGCCTGACTTGTCCTGTAGACAATGCTCAGATGCTCAGGGATCCTGTAGATAAAAGGATGGAATCCCTATTGAAGGATGTTTTCTCCTTAGCAGGATCAGTGGCCCAACCTGCAGTAGCAGCGATTGGAGTCTGTCAATACTTAAGAGACCATGTTGAGCAGGTCGTCAAAGTATTACCTGAACAGCAGGCCCAGGGGTTTGCTAACCTTCCAGCGGCCTTATGCTTTGTGGTTGACGCCATTAGAGATTCTATCGTGCAAACCTCCCGTCTTTCACTGGGGTTGGTGCATATACGTAGAATCCTATGGTTGAAAAATTGGTCAGCCGAAGCACCATGTAAGAAGCTACTGGCTGGGTTTCCATTTCGTGGTGCAAGGTTGTTTGGAGAGGACTTGGATAACTATATCAAGAGAATCTCTTGTGGGAAAAGCACTCTCTTACCTGTCAAGAAGAAGAGTAAGCGTCCCTCTTTCAAACGGACTCTTTCCCCAGCGCCGGGGGCTTCAGCCTCCAGGCAGTCTCGACGGCCGCCTCCATCGGGGTCCAGAGACAAGAGTCAACCCCAGGGACAAAAGAAGTCCTGGGGAAAGAAGCCTACTAGGCAAAACACTAAGACCTCTGCATGAGGGGGCGCCCCCACTCACTCGAGTGGGGGGAAGACTGCGACAGTTCTCAGAGCTCTGGCAGGAGGACTTCCAGGACAGATGGGTAATCTCCACGGTAACCTTAGGGTACAAGCTGGAGTTTCAGGAATTCCCCTCTCCTCGGTTCCTCAGATCAAATGTTCCCAGAGACCCAGAGAAGAAGCAGTCGCTCCTTCTAGCGTTAGAGCGACTTTTGTCGCAGGAGGTCATTATGATAGTTCCCGCAAAGGACCAGGGATTGGGCTTCTATTCCAACCTTTTTACGGTCCAAAAGCCAAATGGGGATGTCAGGCTCATTCTGGACTTAAGGGATCTGAACCGATTCCTAAGGATTCAATCCTTCCGCATGGAATCAATTCGAACAGTAGTTCCCACCCTGCAGGGAGGAGAATTTCTGGCATCAATAGACATCAGAGATGCATATCTGCATGTGCTCATTTTTCCTGCTCATCAGAAGTTTCTGCGCTTCGAGGTAGGAGGGCGCCATTTCCAGTTTGTGGCTCTGCCTCTTGATAGACCGGTCGGTAGCCTCTTTGAAGGGAAACTTGAGGACCACGGTCAGGTATCTAGAACACCTGGGTTGGATCCTCAACTTAGAAAAGTCTTTCCTAAAACCAGTAAGAAGACTGGAGTATTTAGGTCTGATTATAGATACAAGCCAGGAGAAGATATTTCTACCCCAGGCAAAGATCACTGCTTTGAGAGAGCTGATTCTGACAGTAAGGACCAAGAAGGGTCCCTCAGTCCGCCTTTGTATGAGGCTACTAGGGAAGATGGTGTCTTCATTCGAAGCAGTTCCCTATGCTCAGTTTCACTCAAGAATGCTGCAACACAGTATTCTGTCGACCTGGAACAAGAAGGTTCAGGCATTAGACTTTCCGATGCACCTGTCGCATGCGGTGCGTCAGAGCCTCAATTGGTGGCTCATACCCGAAAACCTGCAGAAGGGGAAATCCTTTCTACCGGTTACCTGGACGGTGGTAACAACAGATGCCAGTCTGTCAGGTTGGGGAGCAGTTCTGGAACAGGCTGCGGTCCAAGGGGTATGGTCCAAAACAGAGAGGACCTTACCCATCAACATTCTGGAGATCCGGGCGATACATCTAGCTCTAAAAGCCTGGACTATCAGGCTACAGGGTTGTCCGGTCAGGATCCAGTCCGACAATGCCACAGCAGTGGCTTATGTCAATCATCAGGGAGGCACCCGGAGCCGAGCTGCTCAAAAAGAGGTGAACCAGATCTTAGTCTGGGCAGAGATGCATGTGCCATGCATATCGGCAGTTTTCATCCCGGGAATAGAAAATTGGCAGGCGGACTATCTAAGTCGCCAGCAGTTACTTCCAGGGGAATGGTCTCTGCATCCCGACGTCTTTTGGGCCATATGCCAAAGATGGGAGGTTCCAGATGTAGATCTCTTTGCATCCCGATTCAACAAAAAGATAGACAGACAGATTTGTGGCAAGGACAAAAGATCCTCTTGCATGCGGGACGGATGCGTTGGTGATTCCGTGGCATCGGTTCTCACTGATTTACGCATTCCCGCCTATTCTGCTACTACCACGACTCCTTCGCAGGATCAGGCAGGAAAGGAAGTCGGTACTTCTGGTGGCCCCCGCTTGGCCCAGAAGGACTTGGTATGCAGAAATAGTAAGGATGACGGTGGGTTCCCCGTGGACCCTACTGGTACGCCCAGACCTGTTATCTCAAGGTCCAGTGTTCCATCCTGCCTTACAAACGCTAAATTTGACGGTTTGGCTATTGAGACCCACATTCTGAAGAGTCGTGGGCTCTCAGGTCCTGTCATATCCACCTTGATTAATGCAAGGAAGCCAGCTTCCAGGATGATTTATCATAGAGTCTGGAAGGCTTATATAACCTGGTGTGAATCCAGAGGTTGGCATCCCAGGAAATATGTCATAGGTAGAATCCTTGATTTTCTAAAGATGGGATTAGAGATGAAGCTGGCCTTGAGTACCATCAAGGGCCAGGTTTCTGCTTTATCAGTATTATTTCAGCGGCCACTTGCTTCGCATTCTTTGGTCCGAAACTTTAAGCAGGGGGTGATGCGTCTTAATCCTCCGGTTAAAGCGCCCCTAAAAGCCTGGGACTTGAATTTGGTCCTGGCTGTGTTACAGAAACAGCCTTTTGAATCAATAAGTCAGATTCCTTTGGTCTTGTTGACAAGGAAATTAATTTTTCTGATGGCCATCTCTTCTGCTAGAAGAGTATCAGAATTAGCAGCTCTTTCCTGTAAGGAGCCTTATTTGATTATACACAAGGATAGAGTGGTACTACGCCCTCATCCTAGTTTTTTACCGAAGGTGGTTTCTGATTTTCATTGAAACCAAGACATTGTTCTACCTTCCTTTTTTCCAGATCCCTGTTCTCCGGAAGAGAGATCTCTACATTCGTTGGATGTAGTAAGAGCAGTTAAGGCCTATCTAGGGGCAACTACTCAGATCCGCAAGACGGATGTTTTGTTTGTGCTGCCAGAGGGTCCCAATAGAGGACAGGCAGCGTCAAAAGCTACCATTTCTAAATGGATTCGACAGTTGATCATTCAAGCTTACGGTTTGAAACAGAAGATTCCTCCGTTTCAGATCAGGGCACATTCCACAAGGGCTATTGGTGCTTCTTGGGCAGTGCATCACCGGGCCTCTATGGCTCAAATCTGCAAGGCCGCAACCTGGTCTTCAGTTCATACATTCACCAGATTCTATCAGGTGGATGTGAGAAGGCATGAGGATATCGCCTTTGGGCGTAGTGTGCTGCAGGCAGCGGTACAGGGTCCTCAGGTCTGATTGCACCCTACTTGGTCGTGGTTCCCCCCCCCTCAGGTAGCATTGCTCTGGGACATCCCATCAGTAATTACTGTGGCTCTGTGTCCCGTGATGTTCGAGAAAGAAAATAGGATTTTTTAAAACAGCTTACCTGTAAAATCCTTTTCTTTCGAAGGACATCACGGGACACAGAGGTCCCGCCCCTCTTCTAATACACTATATTGCTTGGCTACAAAACTGAGGTATCCCTGCAAGGGGGAGGGATTATATAGGGGGTTGAACTTCCTGATAGGGTGTGCCAGTGTCCAATCACCAGTGATACCTATATAACCCATCAGTAATTACTGTGGCTCTGTGTCCCGTGATGTCCTTCGAAAGAAAAGGATTTTACAGGTAAGCTGTTTTAAAAAATCCTATTATTCTAAGACACAGGCTAGAGGGGTGTGACACAGCTTGGGACCGGCAGAAATCCGCCCACACCATGGTATTGCTAAAAAATAAAGATGTGATTTTTAAATATCTATTTGTATGGCAATTTAAAACAGTTTATTGATATTATTTATGTTTACTCTGTATTAAATATGCGTCCAGCAGCAGAGGACAAGACATGCTCCTCCTGCTTGTTTCCTTACAGACAGGGAAAGATCTGGGTCATTAACCACTTGCCGACCGCCGCACGCCGATGTACGTCCAAATTTTGGCGGCGGATATCGTTGTTATGGCAGCAGCTCAGCTAGCTGCCATAACCCCGATATCCCCGTTTTCGTGCGGCGGTCGGCTATCAGATAAAAGTGGTCTCTGCAGCGGATTCGCCGCAAGATCACATTTATCGGTGGCGGGAGAGGGGCCCCTCCCGCCACGATCCGGTGCCCTCCGCCGCTTACCGGAGCCGCCGGTAGCGGCGGAGGCGATCACGTCTGTCTCCCTTCTGTGCCTGGAGACGAGCGAGGCTAAGATGGCGCCCACTCGTCTCCATGACACTGCTGGGCGGAAGTGACGTCAAAATGTCACTTCCGCCCATACGTCTTAAAGGCACATTTTTTTCAATGTCATTTTTTTTACATGACTTTTTTTTTTTTTTTTTTTTTTTTTTAATTGCATTTTAGTGTAAATATGAGATCTCAGGTCTTTTTGACCCCAGATCTCATATTTAAGAGGTCCTGTCACGCTTTTTTCTATTACAAGGGATGTTTACATTCCTTGTAATAGGAATAAAAGTGACACAATTTTTTTTTTTTTTAAACAGTGTAAAAATAAATAAAATCATGTAAAATAAATAATAAAAATAAATTTTTTTAAACCCCTCCCCCTCCCCCGACGAGCTCGTGCGCAGAAGCGAACGCATACGTGAGTAGCGCCCGCATATGAAAACGGTGGTCAAACCACACATGTGAGGTATCGCCACGACTGGTAGAGTGAGAGCAATAATTCTAGCCCTAGACCTCCTCTGCAACGCAAAATATGCAACCTGTAGAATTTTTTTAAATGTCGCCTATGGAGATTTTTGAGGGTAAAAGTTTGACGCCATTCCACGAGCGGGCTCAATTTTGAAGCGTGACATGTTGGGTATCAATTTACTTGGCGTAACATTATATTTCACAATATAAAAAAAAATTGGGCTAACTTTACTGTTGTCTTATTTTTTTATTCAAAAAAGTGAATTTTTTCCAAAAAAAGGGCGCTTATAAGACCGCTGCGCAAATACGGTGCAAAAAAAGTATTGCATTGACTGCCATTTTATTCTCTAGGGTGTTAGAACCCCCAAACATTATATATTGTTTTTTTCTCAGTAATTTTCTAGCAAAAAAACTTGTTTTAAACATGTAAACACCTAAAATCCAAAGCGAGGCTAGTCCTTAAGTGGTTAAAATAATTACAGTGCCATCATCCACATACAGAAATATAAGGGATAATGAAAATTGAACAGTGTGTGTTTATTATCATCAAGTTCTGCTTTTCCATAAATTATCATTTTTGTTATATAGAGATAATATATATATATTTTTTTCTTTGTAGGTTTTCAAAGATGAACGATACTTGATAGCTGCGGCACAGTGCACCGATATCTCCTGGCATCGAGGTTTACTGAAGAAGGGTTACGGGATATGCCATGGAGCAGCTGGGAATGCTTATTGTTTTCTTGCAATGTACAACCTGACACATGATCTGAAGTATTTGCACAGAGCATGCAAGGTATTTGTCCCCTCTTGATTGTCTACAGTGCATTAAGGTGTAATGATTTTGTCATTGATGCAAATGATCTGTGGCTGGTAGTGAAGGTTTTAAGATTTGATTTACCCTGCACCAAAGCGCAGACACTGCAAAGGAAGTCCACCGCAATAAATTGTAATTGTGTAAACTGTTATTGTGCTAATTAATTTCTGTGTTAAGGATCCAAAGCTACAGTGGGGACAGAAAGTATTCAGACCCCTTAAAATTTTCACTCTTTGTTATATTGCAGCCATTTGCTAAAATCATTTAAGTTCATTTTTTTCCTCATTAATGTACACACAGCACCCCATATTGACAGAAAAAAATTGTTGACATTTTTGCAGATTTATTAAAAAAGAAAAACTGAAATGTCACATGGTCCTAAGTATTCAGGTGCTTTGCTGTGACACTCATATATTTAACTCAGGTGCTGTCCATTTCTTCTGATCATCCTTGAGATGGTTCTACACCTTCATTTGAGTCCAGCTGTGTTTGAATATACTGATTGGACTTGATTAGGAAAGCCACACACCTGTCTATATAAGACCTTACAGCTCACAGTGCATGTCAGAGCAAATGAGAATCATGAGGTCAAAGGAACTGCCTGAAGAGCTCAGAGACAGAATTGTGGCAAGGCACAGATCTGGCCAAGGTTACAAAAAAAAATTTTGCTGCACTTAAGGTTCCTAAGAGCACAGTGGCCTCCATAATCCTTAAATGGAAGACGTTTGGGACGACCAGAACCCTACCTAGAGCTGGCCGTCCGGCCAAACTGAGCTATCGGGGAGAAGAGCCTTGGTGAGAGAGGTAAAAAAGAACCCAAAGATCACTGTGGCTGAGCTCCAGAGATGCAGTCGGGAGATGGGAGAAAGTTGTAGAAAGTCAACCATCGCTGCAGCCCTCCACCAGTCGGGGCTTTATGGCAGAGTGGCCCAACGGAAGCCTCTCCTCAGTGTAAGACACATGAAAGCCCACATGGAGTTTGCTAAAAAACACCTGAAGGACTCCAAGATGGTGAGAAATAAGATTCTCTGGTCTGATGAGACCAAGATAGAACTTTTTGGCCTTAATTCTAAGCGGTATGTGTGGAGAAAATAAGGCACTGCTCATCACCTATCCAATACAGTCCCAACAGTGAAGCATGGTGGTGGCAGCATCATGCTGTGGGGGTGTTTTTCAGCTGCAGGGACAGGACGACTGGTTGCAATCGAGGGAAAGATGAATGCGGCCAAGTACAGGAATATCCTGGACGAAAACCTTCTCCAGAGTGCTCAGAACCTCAGACTGGGCCAAAGTTTTACCTTCCAACAAGACAATGACCCTAAGCACACAGCTAAAATAAAGAAGGAGTGGCTTCACAACAACTCCGTGACTGTTCTTGAATGGCCCAGCCAGAGCCCTGACTTAAACCCAATTGAGCATCTCTGGAGAAACCTAAAAATGGCTGTCCACCAACATTTACCATCCAACCTGACAGAACTGGAGAGGATCTGCAAGGAGGAATGGCAGAGGATCCCCAAATCCAGGTGTGAAAAACTTTTTGCATCTTTCCCAAAAAGACTCATGGCTGTATTAGGTCAAAAGGGTGCTTCTACTAAATACTGAGCAAAGGGTCTGAATACTTAGGACCATGTGATATTTCAGTTTTTCTTTTTTAATAAATCTGCAAAAAGTCAACAATTCTGTGTTTTTCTGTCAATATGGGGTGCTGTGTGTACATTAATGAGGAAAAAAAATGAACTTAAATGATTTTAGCAAATGGCTGCAATATAACAAAGAGTGAAAAATTTAAGGGGGTCTGAATACTTTCCATCCCCTCTGTACGTTTAGCTGGTGGTTTGAAATATCCCCCGACTTTCTATATCCCCCTTCCCCCAAACTTGAAGTCTGGTTTTTCAGCAAATTAATTTGTCTTAAAGTAAAACAGATTGCAGAAGGGAGCTCTGTATTCAAATCTGTCAGTTGGAGCTAAAGGGTGGTTTAAAGCTGAACTCCATGATAAGTAAATTGCATCTAAATATGAGAGTATTTGTGTATTTCTTCCAGATCTATGCAGTAATCCAGTGTGAAAGTTTGCCTGTGTGCAACAGCTTCCTGTAGTAACGATCAATCACTGCTGGCTCTCTCTCCTTATGTAGGGTGACTTGGTCTGTTGGGCATCTCCACAACTCTGCTTTATGCACAAGCTATATACAGCACAGTGATGATGTTACTACTACTTTACAGGGTTATATCTAGCTTTGCAAAGGCATTCAATACACACAAAGTGAATTTTAAATCATTTTTGTCTCTTGGGGAATATATTTAAATTAACATTTTTGTGCCTGGAGTCCAGCTTTAAAGTGAAACTGTATTTGACCCGTACTGGACAATGTGTCAGGTTTACTAAACATGGAGTAATTTTAAGCACACTTTTCTTAAAGTAGAACTACAGGAAAGAATTAAGGGAATTCTTTGGGGGTCACCAGAACTAGTGTCCCCATTGGAAGATTTCCCTCTTACTTTTTGGGGGACTTTTATCCAAAGACCACAGATTATGTAGCAACATGGTAATGGCAGGTGAGGATTACTGGTTGGTAACCTAACCTTGATAGCTCATTGGCGACGCCAGTGAGCTATCAAGCTGAACACACGGTGTTCACGGTCTGGTTTATTGCAGAGGGTTTACCTTCCCAAGGGGCTGCTTTCTGCTCTGCTTCTATGCTGCTTAAGCAGACCACCAAACTACATTTATATTAGGTTACCAACCAGTATTCCTCACCTGCCATTACCGTGTTGCTACATAATCTGTGGTCTTTGGATAAGACCCAATAAACCGTGCTTGTTAGCTGTTTTTGACATCCTCTATCTTGCGCCTGTTCAACGCATGAATTTCATATGCTCCTGAGGAAGCGTACTTCCACGCGCAACATGTCGAGCAACTAAAAGATTATGTATACCCGGACTCAAAACCTGACCCACAAGTCTGCTTGCCTACACCTTCAACAGAATCACCACTACGGGAATCCTAATTTCCATACTGCTGGTCACACTACCAGCTTTACGTATTGTACGAAGTGGGGTTAAGGTTTTGTGTGGGATATACAATACTAATCTTATAGAATTTTATATGCCTTTACTTGTATTGTTTGTATTATATGAATTTTGTACTCAATAAATCAACTGCAACCTTATCATTTTTAGAAAGTTTATCTGTGTGCCTATAAAGTCCACACCATAGTTCTCCTAGTATCTATATGCCCTCTCCACTCTAAAACTTCAGTTTTGCCTTTCATTATACTTTAACTTTCCCGTGCAAGGCATTTCTGTAAATAAAATACTCCATGTTACCACACTGTTAGCCAATTACACTGTTCTTGTACATTACTGTATATACTCTACAGTGCAGAACCACATTCACTGTACTGTATGTTATATTTCATAATGCTCAGCTGAATGCCTTGTCCTGTATAGTATGTACACCATACTGATCAGCTGTATACAAAGTGCTGTAGGTTAGCTACACCAGTGGTTCTCAACCCTGTCCTCAAGTACCCCCAACAGGCCATGTTTGCAGGTTTTCCTTTATCTTGCACATGTGCTTTAAATCGGCGTCAATGGCTTGGTATTTTGGACAGCTATTTTATCTAAGAGAAATTCCCAAAACATGGCCTGTTGGGGGTACTTGAGGACAGGGTTGAGAACCACTGATCTACACCAATGTTTCTCAACTCCAGTCCTCAAGTACCCCCAACAGGTCATGTTTTCAGGCTTTCCATTATTTTACACAGGTGATTTGATCAATTTTACTGCCTTAGTAATTACCTCAGCCATTTCATCTGAGGGAAATCTTGAAAACATGACCTATTGGGGGGTATTTGAGGACTGGAGTTCAGAAACATTGATCTACACCACACTGCTTGGCTTTAGGTAATGTGTCGTATATTACATAGTTTGGCTATATGCACTGTGCTGTACATTACATACTCCACAATGCCCAGCTGTATACACTATATTGTTCAACATACACTATATACTGCTGGTAGGATAATTGGCTCCTGTTTAAACTGACACTAGCATGTGTATGTATGTATGCATGTGAGGTAGGGACCTTAGATTGTGCGGTCTTATGTAAATGTACAATATTTACAGCGCCATGTAAATCAATGGTGCTATATAAATACCTGAGATAAACTGTGCACTATACACTGCTGCTCAGCTGTATCCACTGATGTCAATAATATATTCCCCTCCACTTAGTTTTGTGATTTAATCTCCATTTTACACCCGATGCTGCTTCACTTTACAGTCTATGTGGTACATAATGGATGCCGATACTGCACTGCATTGGTCCTTGGCAGTGGCGGCCTATCCATTAGGGGCGCCCGGGCGCTGGCCCCACTGTCCACGGCCGCCACCCCCTATTCATGCGTCCGGCCCCTTTCAGGGGTGGGGGTGAATTACAGCGACGGGAGTGTTCAAAATAGGGTGGGCTTGTGGTGCAGAGCATTGCGCCATGAGCCCACCCAGGTGTTACAACAGCGATTGAATATTCGCTGTTGCAACACTGATCCTCCTCCAGGCCAATTGGGAAGCGGGTCTGATACCCGACAGGCGATCCTATTGGATGCCTAGGAGGACTGGAGGAGATGCACGGCGAAAGTGAGTAGGAGGAGAAGACAGCCTGATGTCGGCCGATGCCTCGATCCCTGATGTGCCCGCCGCCTAGATGGGGTAAGTGGCGGTGAACCGGCAGACAGCGAGGGGGGAGGGGGGTTTGAGGTGCTGCCACTGCCCCCGAACAAAAAACCACCAGCCACCACTGGTTCTTAGCCAGTGGTATGTCTGTACCAGTTGGTACTTCAAGTCATAAGTTTATCATAATAGTTTTTATAGTCCACAAATAATCACAGGTAAAACAAATCTGAAAAAATATTTGAGATATTTACAACCTTGTTATAACCATCTTTTCTATGTTATTTGAATAAATGCTCTAGCTACATACTAACCTGCAATTCTCTTTTGCTAGTTTGCAGAATGGTGTTTAGATTATGGTGAACATGGCTGCAGGACTCCAGACACTCCATTTTCACTATTTGAAGGTAAGATGTAGTGATTATGTCTCTTGCATTTAAAAGGCCTGTAATATCTGCTAGAAAATGCAATGCTATGTGTGAAGTTAATAGATTTCGGTTGGTGAGAGGAGTGTATAATCTACATCTGTTTCACTTACCCAATCGTTGAAAGATCTAGCACACTGGTTTCTCTAGACTTCTTTATGGGTGACAACCATCGGTGGGACCCAGAAGTTATTTAGGTCAGAGTGCAGGGATAATCTTAATTTGTATAGTAAATTGACATCCACACTCTACACTGATTTCTGAAGTTGTGCCTTCAATGTTTCTCCTTGTGGTTTGCCTACAAACTTTGCTACATAGAAGCCCCTCTTCCATATATTGATGAGAGCTTAAAGCTGAACGTCTGACACATTAACATGGTAGCCCCCACCCGTTCTAATGAACTGCCAAAGATTTTTTTTTTCTTTGCAGGAGAGTCACTGAGGCTAGATTCACACTAGGTGCGGGACTACATGCAATTGCATTTCTTCACACACCCGCAATAAAAACGTGCTGCTGTTAGCAAGATGTGCGCAGATGCCATCAATTCTTAATGGCACCCCCACGCAATGGAAACTGCAGCACATTTTCCTGTGCTGGGAACTGCATCTGAGATTTTAGAAAAGGTGCGGGGACTATTTCCCAGTTTTCTGAATAGGCTGCTTTGCTCGTGCAAACATGGCTGCAATTCTCCTTGAAATAACTTTCCCTATGTCCTGAAAAGCTTAAAGCATTTTTTTTTTTTTTTTACCATTTTGAGTATATAACTGTGTAAACTGGCTAAACAGTTCTAAATGCATAAATTAATTCACCGTCTTTTGGGCTAGCATTCCTACCATGCTGGCATGATGTAATCACAATGCTTTCCAAACATGACTATGTGTGAGATCCTGGTGATGTCATCTCTGATGTCATAAGGATTTCCTTTGTTTGTCTTGGTGTCAGGAAGAGCTTAAAACAGCAGCAGATCTCTATAGAGGTGATCTGTAGAGGTGCATGGAGGAGCTTCATTCAAACCTCAGTAGAGTAAAAAGGTAGGAAAGTAATTAAAAAAAAGTTAAATCTTCCCTCAAAATCTGTTTAGTTAAGTTGTAAATGAGATGTTTTGGCTTTACATCCTGCAAATAAAGTATGAAGTTCAGGATGCTAATCAAGAAGACTAAATGTTATTTTCTTTCTTTATCTACAGGGATGGCTGGCACAATTTATTTTCTAGCAGACATGCTGAATCCTACAACAGCCAAGTTTCCCGCGTTTGAGATATAATCGTTTTTGTTCTGTTACGTACAGTACTGAATATGAGGAATTGTGTTGCTGCTTCTGATGCTTTCTTGATACCCCCAGAAGAGGCAGATAATGGCATTAAGCTTGCTTTGCTTACTTCATCATAGATGTCGCATGTAGCTGTAATACACTGGATACTCTGTTAAGCTAAAAGGCTTTGTACATATATGTACTGTATAGAGTACACACAGGGATGAGATCTGTTCCCTATAGTACAGTATGGAAGCTACCTTATCCTACTTACCTTCAGAAGGAACACCAGTCTGTATGAAAAAGTAAATTGTTGTTCACAAAGAAAAGGTGGTAAAATCACTAATAATAACCAGTTACCCATGTTAATAGCAGTTGAAAAGTAAATAAAGTCCACTTGGAAAATATGACAGGGGTAGCACCATGGCAGCTCTCCTAATTCAGATCTGGTTACAATTGAAGGGAAGGATTCGCTAAAAAAGTAGCTAAGATTTAAAATCTATGTATATATGTCATGGCGGCACCAAAACAGTAAGCATACTTGAATGTAGCTTTTCAAAAATAATGGAATTCTATAATGCAGACATGTTAACTTCAGTATTGAGCAGAGATCTAGTCACTTATTGCAACCACCTATGCTTGTGACATTTGCCAGGTAAGAGGTATTGTCTCACTAATGTGTGAGCAGTGTACCATTCCTCTTCTATTAGGATACTAACAAATTACTGAAATGCTGCAGTCAGTATTTTTCATTGTGATTTGGGGAATTCGGACAAAAGATCTTCAGATAAGATGTTCCATTCTTTGCTCTTTCTACTTTGATAAAGTGTAATGAGTTTGTCCCTGCAAACTACTGGTTATTTTAGAGCTGGAGAAGCACTTTTCATGGCACATTTAAAGTATTCATTTAGTGGAATCAATAGATAAAAGGCACCTGCAGACATTACGTTGTGATCATTATGGTACAAACCAATTGATAAAAAAAAAATGTATTCGCTTTATCCCCAATATAAAAACAATTTCATATTTGTAACAAAGGCTACAAAGGTGAATGTTTGCTTCTCTGCATTGGAAATAGCTGACTATTACCTGGGTGCCTAATGGACACTTTTGTAGCCCAAGTTCACTGTTTTCAAATGTTTATACCCAATTAATTGCACTGTTGTAAAAACAAGTCAAGATAATTTCTTTAACTCTTCTTATGCTCTTTATGAATACTATAACTCTCTAAGAAGTTACAAGCCAGTGCTAATATGTAAACCTCTCATCCTTCCCGAATAACTGACCTAAAACTGCAGCAAAGAGCTAGCAACACTTAGGGGTTGATTTTCTAAAACTAGAGTGTGCAAAATCTGGTGCTGCTTTGCTTAGAAACCAATCGGCTTCCATTTTTTTTCGTCAAAGCTTAATTGAACACGCTGAAGTTAGAAGCTGATTGGCTACCAAGCACAGCTGAAGCAGATTTTACACTCTCCAGTTTTAGTAAAACGACCCCATAGCTTTTATGTCCTTTCTTTAGAGCGGAGCTCCATCCATAAGGGGAAGCTGCACTTGTTTTCACTATCCCCCATTCCACTGCCACATTTGGCACTTTTTGGGGGGAAGCAGGTACCTGGCTTTGACAAGTACCCGCTCCCAATTCCCACTCGGATCGCTGTGGCAAACTGATCAGGAATTTCACGCCCCCTTCCTTTGCTGTTTTCTGGGGTACACCACAGGTCCCAGAAGACTATGGGACCATTTACAAGGCGCAGTGCTGTGAAGATGCAAGGCTTCACTTCCTGTTACCCTTATTAGAGATGCCAGCGCCTGCACCCGAAGCGGATTAAAGAATTGGCTCGAGTGAGAACATTGCAGGATCCCTGGACAGGTAAGTGTTTGTTTTATATTTAATAGCAGCAACAGTCTTTGTAGCTGCTGACTTTTAATTCTTTCTGAAGGAGCCTGGAGCTCCTCTTTAAGAAAAGCTGCTTGAGTTCTCCATCTTGGATTGCTTTCAAGTCTAATGCCCTGTATACACGATCGGACATTCCGACAACAAAATCTATCGGATTTTTTCTGACGGATGTTGGCTCAAACTTGTCTTGCATACATACGGTCGCACAAAGTTGTCGGAATTTCGGAACGTCAAGAACGCGGTGACGTACAACGAACCAAGAAAAATGAAGTTCAATAGCCACTGCTGCTCTTCTGCTTGATTCCGAGCACGCGTGGCACTTTGTGCGTCGGAATTGTGTATACACGATCAGAATTTCCAACAACGGATTTTGTTGTGGGAAAATTTGAGAACCAGCTCTCAAATTTTGTGTGACGGAAATTCCTATAGAAAATGTGTGATGGAGCCTACACACGGTCAGAATTTCCGACAACAAGGTCCTATCGTGTGTACAGGGCATAAGCCTAGATCTTCCCCAGTGAATCCAGTGAATGCACCATGCTGGCTAATAAGTCCACTCTAAATTGACATTAGTCTGATGGATGAATGTGATGTGAGTTAGGCCAGAGGTTGTAGCCGCATTAGCAAATGATGTAATCTGAGGGAGCAACAAAGACTTTTCTGCACAAGAAAGGTCATATAGCATAGTGGTGCCTGTTCTTGGGTGAAAATTTTAGTTTTAGATATGTAGAGTAGATGACACTTACTTTAAACTAGCACATTTAGATTTAAAACGGTGAATGTAAGTCATATCAAATCTAGAGTGTTTAACCATACTTCAATTTTTAAATATTTTGTTTATGTTGAAAATGTTTACAGCAGTATTGGTGTTAACACACTTTTGTTAACACAGCAAAAGAAGTCATGCCAGTTGTAACTGATGTAAGCTATTTGTGTCTGAT